>NC_081415.1:16939465-17539465 GCF_030272615.1 Cryptomeria japonica | reverse complement strand
TCAACCTTCAGGAAATGGCCAATAGAGTTATCGATAGCCTCATAACAAGAGTGCTCCCAAAAATGAAGAGGGAGATTGATGAGCTGGACCCAAACTAGATGCACATTAAGTGGTTCAGTGAGAGGGTTAAAAGAAGTTATCCAAGGCTTAATAAAGAGGGACTGCACTCCCCAAGCCCACAGCATGCCCAAGACAAGATCCTGAGTAGCGGAAGATGTGAAGGAAGCGACAAAAAATCCTTTAGCACAAGGGAAAAGCTCAATATTGAAAGCAACCAAAGGCCACCAAGAGTCACTTACCCAGTGATGAAGGTCTGGTAGAGAAGGTCAGAGCCCAGAGAATCTGCACACAAGAGCACGACATTGGTAGAACCCAATGTTGTCTACGACATCCTGTCCACAAACCACCACAGGGGAGGATTTGGCATAGGGAAGAGGACAGACCCCCTTCAAGGGTTGGGCGGAAGATCTGGCCACATGAGAAAAGCTATGCTTGCCAGCAGGTTTGGGCAAAGAACCAACAGTATCAGCAGCAGTCGGTAAAGCCGCATCCCCAAAAGCCAAAGGGCTGACAGCAGCAAGACCCACAGTCGGAGAACCAGGGGGCATGGGTGTTGCACTAGGCAAATCCCTATGGGGAACATGGAGAGCCGCAGCAACAACCACCTGAGGAGCATTAGACAAACAGCAGCATCAAACCGACCGTGAATCACAGGAGCATAAACCCCCACGTGAGGAGGAAGGGGGGGGGGGGGAGTCAGAAGATGAGGGAATGCCATAGACATCCGTAGCAGAAACCTTCGTTGAACCAGACGCACCGATAGCAGCATTCAAATTGAGAGAGGCGAGAGAGTCGTTGGGGGGAAGCGGGAGAGCCATCTACCTCAATGTGAATGTTATGAAAACAAAATGCTCTCTATCATACAATTAAATTGTTAATATCATTGATAAAGTTGTAAAGCTAAAGAGGAATAAGAAAAATGTATCTTACTCTTTTATTCTTTAATTAACCTTGTTAATATCATTGGTAAAGTTGTAAAGCCAAAGATTAATGGTCTATGCTTTCTTGCTTTAAGATAAAATATGAAGAAAATCCATAGACAAGTCTCTTACTTTAAAAATGGGTTTTAAGTTCATATGGTCAAATAGATGCCATAGTACATGTCTTTTTTCTCAAGGTGTCCAAAATGGTCCCGAAAAGAAGAGTCATAGTTATGTACTAATTCATGTTTATTGGTGTATTGATGTAGCATCACATGACTGGTTTCTATTTGAAATTTATTAAAATCTTTTTGGGGATAAGTGTTGACATGTCACATTTTGTGCTCCACTAATAGACTAGTTCCCAACTACTATCCCAAGTATAGGACCCTACACAATCATGATGTCCTCTCACTTGGTGTAAAAAAAGAGAAAGAAATCAAAAGATAAGGTAGAAATCAAAAAGATGAACTAAGACTTAGAGAAAGAGAAAATTAATGTTAGAATTGTGGGTATGTGAAGTAATATAAAAAATAAAAATAAATCTCATGATCCTCAATAGAAAAATATTTTGATGATGGTGTTGATGATACTTTTCTCATTGATTGAGATTACTCTTACCATGTGATTTCTCATGAAAAGTAGTTTTCATCCTAAAAAGCTTAAAAGGAATAAGAAGTTTTTCTTTTTTCTACATTAGTTGTTATAAGATTGTTGGTAAGTGAAAGGTATAATTTTAGTTTGATGAAAGCATATTTGGTGTTTGAAAAGGGATCATTAGTTGGGACTTTGCTTCAATTGAAAATCTTTATGTTTTATAACTATTAATCTTACTAGCAATTCTTAATATTGTGGCACCAACTTTTATATTGGTTAAAATGAGTTTCTAGAACTTTATTAACTAGCTTATATATATTAATATTATATATATAAAATACGCTGAGAGATATCCTTCTCGAGGCGCCTATTTGATTTTAGGGTATAAAATTGATTAAAAATAGGTGCCTAGAGAAGGATATCTCTCGGCGTATTTTATATATATAATATTAATATATAAGCTAGTAGTAGTTGTGGCACGACATGGAAAACATTAAATAAGTTAATATGTGATTATAGTATTGTATTGTTAAATATAGTTATATTAATATATAATATTACTAATATATTAATCATTATTAAAATTATATGCCTAACCATAATTTTAGTTAGGGTTTAGGGTTATCATCAGGATTATAATTTGGGTTTAGGGTTAAGGTTAGTGTTAGAGACAGGTTGTGGGCTATGGTTAGATTTAATTTTTAGGGTTAGAGTTAGGGTTATGGTTACGGTTAGGGCTAAATATTATTTCTAGGGTTAGAAGTTAGGGTTTCATTATGCTAGGGTTAGAATTAGGGTAAGGGTTATGATTATGATTAGAGTTAGGGTTTATGGTTACGGTTATGGTTTATATCATGGTTGGAATTGGGGTTAAAATCATGGTTAGGTTTAAGGTACTTAGGGTTATGGTTAGGATTATTGCTAGGATTACGATTTACATAATGGTTAGGGTTAGGGTTAGGATTTACATCATGGTTAGGATTTACAACATGGTTATGATTAGGGTTAAGGTTCGAGCTATGGTTTGGGTTAGGATTTAGGTTTAGGATTAATATTATGGTTAGGGTTTTACATCATGGTGAGCGATTGTGGTAGGTTTAGTGTTTGGGTTATGATTAGGTTTAGAGTTAGAATTATGGTCAAGGTTAGAGTTTAGGGTTAGGGTTATGATTATGCTAGGGTTAGGGTTTAATATTATGGACAAGTATATGATTAGGGTCAGGATTTACATCATGGTTAAGCTAAGGGTTAATTTTAACATTATGCTTAGGGTTAGGTTGAGGTTTTTGGTAATGGGTATGGTTAAGGTTTGGGTTTTGGGTTAGGGTTAAGGTTTAAGGCTAGGGTTTAGGGCTAGGATAAGGATCTTGGTTAGGGTTATGATCAGGATTAGGTTTTCGATTGGAGATATAGTTTGGTTTAGGGTCATTATTAGGTTAGGCTTAGGGTTGGGTTTAAGATTGTAGTTAGATATAGTATTAGAGATAGAATAATAGTAAGAATAGGTTTTAACTTAGGATTAGACTTAGGGTTAGTGTAAGGGTTGGAATGATAATTATGGTTATAGTTAACATTAGGATTATTATTAGGCTTAGTGTTAAGATTAATGGTTAGGGTTAGGGTTAGGGTTTATATCATGGTTACGGTTAGGGTTTAGGATTAGGATTAGTATTATGGTGAGCATTTACATCATGGTTAAATGTAGTGTTAGGTTTAGGGTTAGGGTTACAATTATGGTTAGGGTTAGTTTTTAGAGTCATGCCTTATGATTATGGTTAGGGTTAGGGTTATGATTTTGGTTAGCATTTAGGGTTAGGATTAGTATTATGTTTATGATTATGATTAGAGTTTGGGTTTATGGTTATGATAAGGATTATGGCTCTAGGGTTATGGTTTATATCATGGTTGGGATTAGGGTTAGAATCATGGTTAGGTTTAGGGTTTAGGGTTATGGTTAAGATTATCGGTAGGATGAGGATTTACATAATGGTTAGGGTTATGGTTATGGTTATGGTTAGGATTTGCATCATGGTTAAGGTTAGGATTAATGGTCAGGGTTACGATTTATATCATGGTTAGGATTACGGTTAGGGTTTACATCATGGTTAGGGTTCAAGTTATGGTTTGGGTTAGGGTTTAGGATAAGTATTAATATTATGGGTAGGGTTTACGTCATGGTTAGGGGTAATCATTGGTTTAGGGTTTGGGTTACGATTCATTTTAGGGTTAGAATTATGGTGAGGGTTAGAGTTTAGGGTTAGGGTTATAATTATGTTAAGGTTAAGGTTTATTATTATGGCCAAGGATATGATTAGGGTTACGATATACATCATGGTTAAGGTTAGGGTTAGGGTTAGGCTGAGTTTTGGGTTATGGCTAGTGTTAAGATTTTGGTTTTGGGTTAAGTTAGGGTTTAGGCTAGGCTAAGGATTTTGGTAAGGTTATGCTCAGGATTAGGTTTTTGATTGAAGATATAGTTTGGTTTAGGGTCATTATTAGGTTAGCCTTATGTTTGGGTTTAAGAGTGTAGTTAGAGATAGTATTAGAGATAGAATAATAGTTATGATAGGTTTTAGCTCAAGATTAGAGTGAGGGTTAGTGTAAGGGTTAGAATGATAATTATGATTATATTATGATTAAGGCTATTACGATTATGATTGGTATTATGGTTCTAGTTAGGATTATGGTTAGGGTTTACATCATGGTTGGGGTTAGGATTAGTATTATGGTGAGTGTTTACATCATGGTTGAATGTAGTGTTAGGTTTAGATTTGAGTTTGCAATTATGGTTAGGGTTTACATCATGGTTGAAAGCACTATCAAGTTTAGGGTTAGAGTTACAATAATGGTTAGGGTTAAGTTTTAGAATCGGGGCTTAGGACTATGGTTAGGGTTAGGGTCAATGTTATGATTTTGGTTAGTATTTAGGGTTAGGATTAGTATTATGGTTAAGGTTTAAATCATGCTTAGGAGTAGTGGTAGGTTTAGGGTTAGGGTTTAATTTTGTTTATAGTTAGGGTTATGGTTCAATTTGGTTTAGGGTTAAATTATATTTACTATTAGAATTCAATTTTCTATATGGTTATGATTTATTTTAGTTTAGTGATTTAGATCATCCAATTTGTTATAGGGTTAGGATCACTTTGGCTTAGTGTTAGGGTTCAATATGATTAAATGTTAGGGTTTATTTTAATTTAGTGTTAGAATTAGAGTTTAATTTTATTTGTGATTTAGTATTACGGTTCAAAAGGGTTTAAGGTAGGGTCTCTTTTAGTTTCGTGTTAGGGTTAGAGTTCAATTTTGGACAGCCAAATACTCTAAATCTTAGAGTAGATAACCTTGATGATGATGGATTAGATTCTATTAGTTTTAATCTTGATGATGATGGATTAGATTCTATTAGTTTTAAACGTATGTAAATCATATTATAGAAAGTGGGTGAGAAATAATATTTAAAGGTGTTATCAAATTATATGTTTGTATTATTGATCAATTTAGTTTATTTTAATTAACATTAGGGTTAGGTTTCATTTTATTTTACTATTAGGGGTAGAGGTCATTTAGGTTTCATTTTTAGGTGACACAATTTATGAAGAATACCATAAGATTGAACTTCACAGAATTTGAATGAAAAATAGATGTATAGAAAGAAAATTATAATCCAGTAGTGAAAATTATTTTATCAAGATGATTAACATGTTTGATCAACCTTCAAAGTTAAAATGATAGAGAGCCAACACTATGTTGAAGATTCAATGTCCTTGAAGGATATTAAGAATCGTTTGCTAACTGCTAAAGAAACGATTTCACATAAGATCACGAGTTTAAGATCAAACATTTAATAGGATTCTATGAATGTTATAAATGCAATAGTTAACTGATATGCAATAAAAGGATTGTTGAAAAGACTCTATAATATTTCATACAAATACAAATAATGATACCAATGTGCTTTCTTGCCTTAAGAGTGCATGCAAGATGAGAAACATATGTGTGGCATATGAGCTAATTTATAGAATGTGATGGAGAGAAGATATCCTTACAAAATACAAGAGTAAAGTGAATAAAATGATGGTCCAAATAAAATAAAATAAAGTAAGCAATAAGCTAGACATCAAAGACTCATTGAAACCCTCCCTGTGGCAGGTATGAAAACCCCATGAAAATACTTACTTCCAACATAGTAAATAGAAGACATGGTTGATAGAGTCTAGAATGTTTGCTTGAATAGAAAAATAGTAAAGCTTACTAATACAACTTAACCACACATTCATTGAAAATAACAAATAATGATCCTTTGATCATCGCTCGCTCTGAAGTGCTAAGAAATTGAATAAAAAAATGGAACAATACCAACTGGCTCATAAAAATGCATGTGAAATGTGGAAGCATAAAATGACATGAGAACTATTTTTCTATAAAGAAAGACTCTCATGAATGTTGTGGTGACGGGATATGCACAAAATAGACATCGAAATTTATTTGGAAACTTTCACATGAATTCAAATGGTGGCAAAGCTATTGTGGACACCACTACCCTAGCAAACATGCATGCAGTAGATCTATTAAAATATCTTTTGACAGTTAATATCTTTAGAAGCTTTCAAACAAATGGAATTTGCAAGCATGAAGTTTTGAAATACAGCATCGACATTTATTAAAGAATAGAGAAATCAAAATTTCTGTCAAGATCTTTGCTAACACCCATTCCATCTTTTGTGGAGCTTACAATAGAATTCCTCAACATTGCTATCATCTGTGCCTCTAAAATAGGGAAAGGTGAATGACTCTTGCACTTCTATTCTCTTATCAACAAACTCTGTGAAACATATTGATGCATTTCATTTTAATATAAGCATATCGAATGCATTATAATCTAGTCAAAAGTAAAGATGTTAACAAAATAAGGAGGATGAATGGACGACTAAACTCGTAAATAGAACGTCCATCTCAAGATAAGTGATAGATTTATTATGTAATAATAAAAAGGGTCATTGTTGTAGCCACCGATAGAACAACCTTATCCTCACCCGTTATGATTTCCAACACTGAGACAACACTCAGATCACTCACACATACCTCCTCCACCACTTTAGTGTATTAAGAGCCCCCATTACCATTACCACCATATCTTGCGCTGCCACCATATCCTCACCAGTGATATGAGTGATAGCTTACACCATCTTCGCTACCTTACCTCATCTGGGTTGAGGATGATTTATAGTATTATTTCTTTCAGTTAAATCTCATCCATTCATCCCTTATATTTAGTCTCTCATCAACTGCATATCCATAAAATTTATAAATCCAAAACCTGCAATACATACACACTCAATAACAAATGTTTCATTGTTGATTGTTGACAACCTGCAATACGTACACACATAATAACCAATGAATCATAGAGATTACAAATAGAAACAAAGAATATACCGTATAGCAAAAACTTCAAAACTGAGAAAGACATATGAGTCCGCTCTAATCAATTTACTATATTTAGTAGTAATACTATTTTGTAAATGAAAATAAGCATCGGGATATAGTTGCAATCTTGGACAAACGCAGTAATCTCATCTAGATGCTTTCCTCGAACGGCTTTCTTGTTTTGCAATGGGTATCCACAGCTTATTTAGATTAGGATTTGTGTGAGGAGAAGAAATTAAGCATTACAATAGAAGATGGAGCAACAAATGATAAAGACGAGAGCTTCAGCTAAAAACGATATGTACTCTCCTGCTTCCGCAAGGGTTAAAATGAAACGGTGAAATGGAATGGACAGGAGGATATATATTAAATGTCTTGCGACCCGTTATGCTTAACCCCACCATTTCAATTATAATTGAAATGCCAAGCAATTCTGTAACTGTTCGCCACCATTTCAATTATAATTGGAATGCCAAGTAGTTCTGTAACTATTAGAAATTCCAACCATTTCTTTTTTGTTTCATGGATGTGCTGACATTGTATAGAACGCCTCTCAGTGTAATAATCCTAATACAATATTATTGATTTCTTTTAACATTGTATATGAAAAATAAAATAAAGCATATTTTCCCTCTAGCAATTATTAAGCTTATAGATTATTAAAAATCATCATTCATGTGTATTTGAGTAAAACTAAGTGTTATATCATATTTATTAATGATTCTTGTATTTTCACATTTTAAATCTAAGTTCACATACATAAGAAAATAAAGATTTTGAAATCTAATAATGATAGTAAATTATGTTGTAGTAAATTTAATGATTTCTACAATAAAGCAAATCTTATTTGCCTCAAGAAAATTACTTCCTAAGACAATAATTTATAGATGATAGGTTAACTGTGTGTAGCTAACAAAATTAATAATGATATATACTATTTGGTTGTGAATGGATGTATTAAGTGCTGCTAAATTATTTTTTATCATTGTTTGGTTGTTTAATTAGTTCTTTCGGCTACCAATTCATTCTTGTAATTGCTTGGGAGATATTGAAAGAAAATGATGACTTTAAACAAATGCCCCACCTAAAATCGAAATAGTTTATCCGAACTAAAAAATTCATTAATTAGAATTTGATGTAGTAAATGTTGCAAACTAGTATTTTATTATTGTTTAGTTGTTTAATTGTTTCTTTCAACTACCAATATATTCTTATAATTCCTCGAGAGATATTCATTGTCACCACTATTTTTAGTAATCAAAATTATTGTTCGAACTTTTTTATGGAGTTCATGATCATCTTCAAATTGATCTTATGTTACATAATGCTCCTCATTGCTACTTACCATCTATCTTTTTTTATCCCCTCTAATTCCTACCAATTTTGAGACTAGCACGTATTATCACCTAAGACTTCTTATGCTCAAGATTTCCCATGAGGCTTGCTTGTCATAAATAAAATCACATAAAAATTTGTTCGTTTAACCCCATGTCCTTATGTTGTTGCTTAAGTGCAATTTCTACTTAAAATCAAGCAGGTAGAGTGTTCCCATGCAATTTTTTAATTAAGGGGAAAGAATAAATCATAATCTTTTATTTAAGTGAAGCAACAGCTACTTAAAATTTAAAAATAAGCTTTGAGAAAAAGAGCGGTTGGAAATAAGCAGCAACTGCTTATTGGAAAGATTGACAAATGTGGCTCCACATATTTTTTTCCCCCTTTTTTATTGTTTCCAATTTTTATCCAAGATTTGTGACAAATTATTATTAAAGATTTATTTTAATAATGTAAATTTAAGATGATTGTTTATTTTATAAGCAGCAAAATTTGGCATTCATGAACCACCAAGTCCACAAATTGCTCTTAGTTGCATTAGGAACTACTCTAAGAATGTATAGAATTATGTTTGTCACATTACATAGCCACATATAAAAATTGTATAGCATTGTAACATACATAAAGAGTTTTTATAACATGGCTCGTGCCACATCATGCAAAATTTTGATTGCATATAAGTTTTTATCACATGACCACATCACTAAATCTATGTCACATGGTTGCATTCAATAATATTTTGCCCATTTCCAAATCATGCATGAACAACATTCAACAATATTTTCCCATTTCCATATTATACATGAACTATTTAGTATAAGATAACAATACTTAAAACCATCCCTCCTCTACATCAAATCACTTAAAAGTTCATTTACACAAACTTTCCTACCAATAGTTTGTTTCTACAATTCTCTTTGATCACTCTTCATTTTTATACAACTTAAAACCATCCTCTCCCAAATCAAATCATTTAAAAGACTTGTATAACACAACTTTCCTACCAAGGTTTTTTTCTACAGTTCTTAGGATCACTCTATTTTCATTTTTAGATGCCTACTTGATTCTTTTCCTCACCAAATATTTCCAACAACTTAACAAACTTCACAATAATTCACAGAAATTATAGGTATACACTATTTCCAATAAATTATGCATGCCACCTTCCAATTGCCGAATTCCAATGTTACTTGAAAACCTTGACACAGGAATGGTTTTTCAAGATCACAAATTGTATGTGTATGGGATCTAGGGTATGATGTGAACAGACACTTTCTACAAATTTCAAGATTCACCAAGTTCCAAATGAACCCAAATAAGATAAAATAATTGCAACACCAACAATTTCCTCTGAAAAAAGGTCTCAATCATTTTGCATACAATGGACAAAAACTCCAGAGTAGACCAGAGATGATGCATTTGACAACCATTGTATACCAAGCTAAACTAGCTTTATGATGGAAGACTCAAACGCTTGACAATTTAACTAAATTATGGTCAACTCACAGGTTTTTTTGGGTGCTTTTAAATTTTATTTTGAAGAACAGAATGCCAACTCACCAGGGCATCTGATCATTCCCTTAGTTCTCAAATTAGCAAGTCCCACGAAACATAGCCCAATATAGAAACATCAACATCCCAAGGATACCTCATATTCTACTGTCTCATTGTTTTGTTGTGTATAAAGCAAAGACGTTACAGCCCCATGGCCACAAAAGAAAATGTAAGCTATAGGGTGTTAAACCAAACAAGGACTTGTGAGATTTTGCCAAGATCAAGAGGCAATGGAAAGCACAAATAAGAGAGACAAAATAGATGATAGGAATAAACTGTATTCTATCAAGATGCAAAATATGATCAACTAGATCATTACAAGATATAGATTGATTGTACGTACAAACAATGTAGATGAGTCTGCTTATATAGGCAAGGCTAGGGATATGTGAGCACACAAACATGACATGTGGCTCAATAAGAAACAAGGGTAGGTAGGAAATAGGTGTGGGTAGGTAGGAGAAATAATATAATAGTCCACATGAGGTGGATCACCCACTGAATGTGGAGTGTAACAACAAGATCAACACCATAAAAGATGGAAATTATTCTACACACATTATCCCAATGTGGCACAAACACCCAAGTGTCTCATGCCCAAACTACTATGAAATGCATGTACCTAAGTAAACTTAAGTAAGGTGTAATAATATCCAAGATGAATAATTATTTACACCAACACCCCCCCTTAAGTGCAACTTAAGGGAATGCACTAAAGTCTTCAATGCAACTAAGAAATTCAAGATGGGTCCAAACTATGAGGCCATGTTAGGTACCCATGTACAAATGCAAATGCAATCTCCCATAAAGCAAGGAAAGAGAGAAAAACTCAATGGGAAAAAACCCTCCCAAAAGAGAGATGATGAAAGCACATAATGCTCTCAATGATGAATGAGAAGAACAAAACTATGTCCCCCCCATAAGAGAGAAGAAGACACCATGAAGCCCCCCCTCAATGTCGAATCTCCTGCAAAGATGGTCCAATGATGATGACCAAAATACCTCCCCGTAAGGAAGAAAGAGAGCCAATGCTGCACCAATAATGTCAAAGTGTGACAAAATCAAGTACCAAGTCGATGACGATGAATCACTCGCTGCAACAAAATGAAGATCAGGCATGGAGACAACCTGTTGTGAGCATCATCTGGATACTCAAAAATAGCAAAAATATTGGTACAATCCAAGTCTCATGGGAGCCATGCACAAATGTGTACAATCTAAGTCTCGACTGGAGCCATGCACCAAGTCTCAAAAGATATTCCTAATCTATGTGTACAAGAGGATTACATCAAATATGTCAACAATGACAAGATACAAAGAAGTGGGGCACTTTATGATAGTGTGAGTACAACATTGCTCAAGCAAGAGCATACATCATGATAAAATATTCAAATGCAGAAACATGATGCCACTAACAAAGAAGCCATGTAGAGTACTGCAGATGAAGATGTCTCTGAATGGAATTTCACCAAGAAATATAAATGAACAACTGACCCCCCATAAAAAGATCATACTCAGAAATAGCAAAAATACTGGTACAATCCAAGTCTCATGGGAGCCATGCACAAATGTGTACAATCTAAGTCTCAACTGGAGCCATGCACCAAGTCTCAAAAGATATTCCTAATCTATGTGTACAAAAGGATTACATCAAATATGTCAACAATGACAAGATACAAAGAAGTGTGGCACTTTATGATAGTGTGAGTACAACATTTCTCAAGCAAGAGCATACATCATGATAAAACATTCAAATGCGGAAACATGATGCCACTAACAAAGAAACCATGTAGAATACTGCAGATGAAGATGTCTCTGAATGGAATTTCACCAAGAGATATAAATGAACAACTGACCCCCCATAAAAAGATCATGTTGGCACTTGAAAATAATAGCAAAGTGAATTTCTGATTTCAATTTTACAAATTCTCAAAATGAGATATAAGAGACTTCATCAAATACTGCTAGTGATCTAAACTGAGATCCAAACAAAATACAAGTACCAAATATGCCAAGAATAGCCAAATATTGAAAGTACAATTTATACTCAAAATCACTGCAAATAGATGGCATATTGTGAAAGTAGATGAAAAAATATGCACTTTCAAAAAAAACGGCACCTGAAAAGGAGTCCATATGAGCCCAAATGAAGCCTCCAAAGTTGTAAAAATCGGGATTTCACGATTTCCGAAAAACCTATACCCGAAAATTAGAAAAATCCTACACCACTATACAGATCACGAAATTCTACCCCAAAACAAAAAAAATTGCTAGAAAAAGCGAGTCCAGATGAGAGAGATATTGCTATTTGAAAATTCCCTACAAAATTATAATTTCTGGAAAATTTCCGTCGCGGCTTCAAACTTCAAATGTCTCTAGATTTGGCCTCCGAAGTTCGATTTGGATGAAACAAAAGGCAAAACTGACTTTCTTGGAACTCTTCAATCCAATGGTGACCTCAGATTTGACTCATTAATCTTCAATAATAACCTGCAATAGAAAACTCCAAAATGCAAACCCCAAATAGCATCAAATTTCTCTCAATTGGCAAACCAATGACACTCGAATGGCTCTGATACCATGTGAGATTTGGACCAGCTCTGATACCATGTGATATTTTGCTAAGATCAAGAGGCAATGGAAAGAACAAATAAGAGAGACAAAATAGATGATAGGAATAAACTGTATTCTATCAAGATGCAAAATATGATCAACTGGATCATTACAAGATATAGATTGATTGTCTGTACAAACAATGTAGCTGAGTCTGCTTATATAAGCAAGGCTAGGGATATGTGACCACACAAACATGACATGTGGCTCAATAAGAAACAAGGGTAGGTAGGAAATAGGTGTGGGTCAGTAGGAGAAATAATATAATAGTCCACATGAGGTGGATCACCCACTGAATGTGGAGTGTAACAACAAGATCAACACCATAAAAGGTGGAAATTCTCCTACACACACTACCCCAATGCGTCACAAACACCCAAGTGTCTCATACCCAAACTACTATGAAATGCATGCACCTAAGTAAACTTAAGTAAGGTGTAATAATATCCAAAATGAATAATTATTTACACCAACAAGACTGAACATGTACGCATTTCAAAAATCACATAGAGAAAAAATATCAAAAAATCAAAAATCTTCAACAAAAAAAAATCATTATTTGAATCTTTCTCTGCAAATGATTAACCCTCTGAAAGATATGAAACTATAGAAAATGGCTCATCCGGACATGCATAGATGGTAAAACCAGTTGCAAAATTCATGCATACAAATAGATTAATAAATTGTTAGATAAATTTTAAATTTCCAATGTATATTATAGGGGTCTTTTCAATTTAAATTGATAAAGTAAAAAATGTTAAATCCATTTTACTTTAGTAGAGCCTCCAGTCAAAGAGAGTATTTTAATGTTATATATGCACTCATCATTGTTCATACTCAATATTATCAATACACTCTACATCAAATGTTAAATAAAATTTTCATTGTGCACAACACATCTTTCATTTCAAATTAACAAGATAAAAAGTGTTAAATATATTTTATTTTGGTGAGGGTTTCATCTAAAGAGAGTATTTTATTGTTATTGTGAAGATTAATTAGTTATTTGGTCCAAACAACATTTTAATGGTCCATTTGTCCATCTTTTTCTATGATGATTGCCTTGTAAATTAACTATCAAAAAAAAATCTTGGCTAAATGTCTTGAATTAAATACTAATTTAACATTTTTATTGTTCTTTCAAGTTATAGTACAACATATAAAACACAGGAAAAAGGTGTTGTGCAATAAACCTTGGTTGCATAAAATCATCAGTATGATGTTTATATGTAACACAGTATTGCGGGAAGATCTTGGTATTATATCCATCCTAGAATATGTTTTCTATCTATCTTCTACTTCTACTTTATATCATTCAATACTTTTACTTAATTTGAAGGTTTGTAACTTGAATCCTCAAGTTTCTAAAATGCATAATTCATACCCATTTGAATCCACCTATTATGACAAATGGTTTATCTTTTCTTCGTATATATTTTATTTAGACAACATATTATTTAAATGCAAACATGTTTATTGTAGCTATTTTGAGAACTTTAAAATTTGTTATGATGGTGAAGTGTGATTAAACACTCTTTGATATTAATAACAACAATTTGGAATGCAATGTTATTTGTAACATTACAACAAGACCAGAGACTCTCTCATATCATTTAACTCTTTTATTGTCAATTTAGCAATAACTTTATCCCTTCATACTAAACTTACCAAAGAATACAATTCATAGGTGGAACAAAGTGTTGTGAACAAACCCTAGAGAGACTGGGGACGAAAGTGTTGCGAACAAACTCTAGAGAGGGAACAGAAGCGTGGGAACGAAGCAAGAGAGACACTACGAAATGTGGAAGCACTTCCATTGTTGAGGCATGCATGAATTCGCCGCAACTGTGCATGAATCCATGACAACAAAGTGTGCCATTATTCTACGGCTAGAGCAAAGCATATTGAGCAAGGAAATAACAATAAACAAATTCACATGAGGGTTAAGGCAAAAGCTAGACAAATGGGATCTTCCAAAAATGAGACCTGAGATAGTTTTTTATAAATGGGCTAAAAATGAATTGGGAGAACAAGGGATGGAAAATAGAAACAATTTATGTCTCTTGAATGTTTAAAATTGTCGACCATACTCGGGTCGTTTTATAATATGGTACTTGGGTTATGTGTGGACAAGTATGTTATATTCAAGTGTAGACCTTTGATTTTCGCCTAAAAGGCCCTTCACAATCACACTATCCTATGTGGTTGGAATTGCCTTATTTAAAGTTAGCCTTCGAATCATTCCTTAATGATATTTTGTGTTCTAACTCGGTAAAGTGATTTGGTGCAAACAATCTTCCAACAAATTCTCTAGTCTATGTGTTCCTCTGAGGATTTGCATTGAAATGGAATTGAATAAACCACTTCCTAAGAGTATCAAACTATTTGGCCCTAGGTTTGAATTAAAGCATCCAATAGTCTATTTGAACAAACCTAACACTTGTTTCCATTTCCAAAAGGCCATCTTATTCGAGATTGTCCTATCAAGAAAAACAAGTCTCTCATTGCCTAGTCCTCTCCTGCCCCTACTAATAAAGATGCCAAAAAGAACAATTTGTTATCAAAATCCAAAAACACGCTTGTTATGCCCCTTGTGCAAAATAGACCTTCTCCTTAGTCCTCATTCACCCTCTTGTGTTACCTAATGAGAACTCTTCTCCTTGTAAGAATGTCATTGTGTCTGAAGAATGAAAATTGGTGAGCAAAAGAAAGGAACACTCTCTTCCAACTGCTAGCCCTCATCACCCTTCCCAAGATCCATCACCCCCCTAATTCCACTAACTTGTTGAAATCTTTGGATAGGACTTTGCTTCACCCCATTTTAATTCTATACATAAGTCAAGAACCCCTTCGTCGTGGTTGGAGGAATGCTTGAATCAAGAGCATTTTATTTCTCTTTCTAACAGCTCTGGATAACAATAATAGCTAGTTCATCATAAATTGCAAATATCCCTCAACAAAAATTCACAACTAAAAAAACCTTACTAAATGGAAGCATGATGTCCTATTTCTCCAACAAGTTAAATCGAGCAATGGTCACCTTGACTTTATTCAAATTGTTGGTGTAATTATTTATTCATCTTGGATATAATTACACTTAAGTTTACTTAGGTACATGCACAACATTGTAGTTTGCATATGAGACAGTTAGGGAGATGTGCTATATTGGGAGTGTGTATGTAGGAGAATTCCCACCTTTTATGGTGTGATCTTGTTGTTACATTCCACCTTCGGTGGGTGATCCACCTCATGTTGAATATTTTATTATTTCTCCTACCTACCCCTACCTACCATTGCATCTCATTGAGCCACATGTCATCTTTGTGTGCTCTCTTGTCTCTTAGCTTTATCTTTATAAGCAAATTCATCTACATTGTATGTAACAACGACAATAATTCTTGATGATCCAATTGATCACATTTTGCATCATTAATAGGAATATAGTTTATTCTTGTCACATTTTGTTCTCTCTTATTTGTGTTTTCCATTGTCTTTAGATCTTGGCAAATTCTCACATGGTATCAGAGTCATTGGAGTGTCATTAGTATGTCAATTGAGAGAAATTTGGGGTTTTGCATTTTGGAGCTTTCTATTGCATGTTATTATTGAAGCTTGTTGGGTCAAATCTAAGGTCACCATTGGATTGAAGAGGTTCGAGAAAGTCAGGATCGCCACTTATTTCATCCAAATCCAGCATCTGAGGCCAATTCTAGAGTTGTTTGAAGGTGGAGGGTGGTGACTTGTCCCAGCAGCGATCTGCAATTTTAAAGCATTTTCTGCCAAATCCATCATCGTCATTGCGCTCAGAAGGCCCAAACACCCCAAGATCAACTGTCAATTCGTCGAAATTGGCCTTTGTTCCCTGAACCTCATATGGATTTGCAGGTACAGATCTGAAATTTTTTTTAAAAAATTAATATTTTTTGTTTTTATTTAATTTTCACAAAAATAAAAATTAAATTAAATTGAATTTTTATTTTTTTTGGTCAGTAATTTTTGTTATATATTTATTTCCAAGAAAAAGGGCTACAATAATTCGAGGTCATACAGATTTCAACATTGGCCCAAAAAACTAACAGTCCTAGCCTACTATGCAGGGCGTTCAAATTAAAAAGGAAAAAAAACCAATACTGTGCGATTCTGCACTAGATATTACAGTCATCCATAAAAAAAAAAATTTAAAAAAAAACCAGCAAATAGCGTAAAACAAAACGGATTTTTAGCACCGTATCCACTCAGTCGATGTCGCTCTGGTTCGTCTGCTTCTCCTCATCTACAATGTCTGCCAGAGTTTTTCATTTGACTGCTTCGGTCTTCATCTTCGGGATGCAATCCAAATTTCCAAAGTCTAGGTCTCCCTCTAGACTTGCTAAGAATTGGACCACACGTCCTTCCTCAAATCAGTCTCACAGTTCTCTCCCCACCTCCATGCACGCCACCACCTTGAGGGCTTTCAGTACCTCATCTATTCTTATTAATTTGACGCAAAGCTTCATGGCTTCCCAACCTATGCAAACTCGCTCTCTGCATTGCTCCTTTATTCGATTCTCCAGCCCTCGAACAAAGGGTAATATCGCTTTGTCATTGTGAGCTTAATTTTTTCCACCTCAGGTTCAAATTCACAAGCCCGGACCATAATCAAGGAATAAATCTTTATATTCGTCTTGTACTTGAAGTGAATGTGCACCAACTCCTCCCTCAACATTAGACACGCTGCACTCCATAGTTTCTCTTTCTTGTATTTGAAGAGTCCTTGCATTCGTTTGTGCGACACTGTTCCTAGAAAAGAAACCAATTTTTCTCTGTACTCCACACACTACACTGCAAAAGACACAAAAATCTTCATTAATATGACTCGAAACTCGAAACTCCTCAAAGGAGTTGAGTTTTTATCGGATGATCTCCACCCAATGGGATAATTTCCATGAAGGTGTGTTACCCTTTGCTATTGCTTTGGTAATCATTTGAGAATCTTCTTCCAGGTGCAACTTTGGGATCATCAAAATTTTATTTTTATCCACTTCTTAGTTGACGGTTCTCATTTAACCTCTTCTTTTTCTAAAGGGGGATTAACCCTCAAAGACCCATTAACGAGTTATGAATTTATTAAGTTTGTTGTCCACGCAAGACTCCATGGGCCCACGCATTGCTTCTTTTTTTTTCCAAGATTTTAAAATTAAAAACTTTTTATAAAATAAAACATCTTGAATAAAGTTAATACTTAAATAAATTTTTATTAAAAAAAATTTAATATCAAAAAAAAATTTTAAAAAATCACTAAATTTTTTAAGTTTTTCTTTCGTAAATTTTTATTAAAGTTTTTTTAATATCAAAAAAAAAAAAATTTAAAATCATGTACACCTTTGTTTTAAACTTTTTTCTTTATTATTTTTTAATAGAGAATTTTTTGGGCATTTTAATAAATTGTTTTTATTTAACTTTTAATTAAGTTTTAAAAAAAATATATATCATTCAATAAGCAAACATGAAGACACTATTTTTCTCTTGTCTACCATACTATTTTTTAATAAAGTTTTTTTGGGGCATTTTAATAAATTGATTTTATTTAACTTTTAATTAAGTTTTTAAAAACAAAAATATCATTTAATAAACAGATCGTCATCAACATGGTACCTAGTTTTGTCACACTTTGATTAAAAATATCTTGTGAGACTTGATGCATGGCTCCAATTGAGACTTAGACACTTTGATTAAAAATATCTTGTGAGACTTGGTGCATGGCTCCAATTGAGACTTAGATTGTACACATTTGTGCAGGACTCCCGCAAGACTTTGTATTTCTACCATTTACAAGTATCTAGTTGATACTCAATGCAAATGATTGATCGTCATCAACATGGTACCTGTTTTTGTCACACTTGACATTATTGGTGCAGCATTGGCTCTCTTTCTTCCTAATGGGGAGGTATTTTGGTCAACAATTTTGAACCATCTTTACAAGAGATTTTACATTGAGGGGGGGCTTCATGGTCTCTCTTCATCATCTTGGAGAGTTTTTTCCCATGTGCTTTTTCTCTCTTTCTCCGTTTATGAGAGATTGCATTTGTTTGTGTACATTTGTACATTGTAATTTGCATATGAAACACGTAAGAGAGATGTGCTACATTGAAAATGTGCATGTAAAAGAATTTCCACCTTTTACGGTGTTATCTTGTTTTTACATTCCACCTTACCCCTACCTACCTTTCCATCTCATTGAGCCACATCTCATCTTTGTGTGCTTTCTTATCTCTTAGCCTTGCTTTTATAAGTAGACTCATCTACATTGTATGTAACAACAAAATAACTCTTGATGATCCAATTGATCACATTTTGCATCATTGATAAATACAGTTTATTCTTGTCACATTTTGTTATCTTATTTGTGCGTTCAATTGCCTCTAGATCTTGGCAATTTCCTACCTTGCATAGAGATAATAGTGGAGGGTTTGTCATTGGTTTAGTTCCTTGGATCTCCAAATGTCATTAGTAGCGATGAATAGACTACCAACTGATTTTTCTCTATCTATGCACCTAATGATCCTAAAAACATATCTATTCTTTGCAATTGAATGATTGATTATCTCCCTAATGTTGATTAGATGTTGAGGAGGGATTTTAACAATCTATGCACCTACTGATCCTAAAAACATATCTATTCTTTGCAATTGAATGATTGATTATCTCCCTAATGTTGATTAGCTGTTGAGAGGGGATTTTAACAAGGTTGAACATCATGAAAATCATACTTGGTATTATTATTTCAAACCTTGCAATGAAGAATTTGATAGGGGTGGTTGGTCCCAAATTTCAAGTCTCATAATCTCCAATTTGAAAAGCATTCTTAACAAGAGAGTATGCTAGTAGATTACTCTAGTACACTTTCTAATCACTTTTTAATTATTTGTTCCATATATCTCCAATTTGAAAAGCATTCTTAACAAGAGAGTATGCTAGTAGATTACTCTAGTACACTTTCTAATCACTTTTTAATTATTTGTTCCATATATATGGCTCGAATGCTAAGACCTTCTACTCAACTGCCTTGTAAACTTAGTATCTCCCACCTAGAAAATCCTAAATGTGTCGGTGCATTAACTAGTATTCAAAATTCCATTCCTAAACCACAAGATTCATCGATTGAGTGGTAGTGTTTTGCTTTGAACCAATGTGTGAATTTTCTTAAACCCTTTGGTCTTTAAATGGCATGAAAAGAAAATGAAGAGAAAAATTTCTTAATGGGAAGTTTGTACATGCTAAAAAACAACTAAATATTAAACCTAATAATGAAAAAATCCAAGCCTTAATTATTATAATTGTCTCAATTACGAAAGTTGGGACACTTGCAAAGACCAAGATGTTAAAATAAAAGAAAAACTTTAAAGAAATTGAGGGGCCATATTTTTTAAAAAGAAAGAAATAGAGCCATTTCAAATGAGCATGGTTTACATGCCGAGAATCTTTTAAAAGAAGATAAAAGAATTTCTATGCTGTTCCTTCAATTCTATGAGAATCTTTTAAAAGAAGATAAAAAAATGGATTGATTTGCAACAAGCCTTGAACAATACTGTTAGGAATTGTATCCCTGATAAAATTGACCTTGGATATAGTCCTATTTGAACCACATTCTTTCCTTGGGAGGATACGGGCATGGCCTTTTCAATGAAGCCTTATAAAAGTCAGGTTATGATGGCCTCCCAACTACGCTTTATTAAACCATTTGGAGGCCATTCATAAGGGCTCTTTAGGTAAAAGACTAAATCAATTTGATTTCTGAAAAAAGAATGAAGATACAGTTGATGGTTGTGGATCAATTAACTTTTTAAATACATCCCATAAAATCATTGCTGGTCCATATGGGAAGGCAAGCTGATTCTATTGCTGATTTTATTGTGTCTTCTTGGTCTCTCTTTGCATTAATCAAAAACAATAAGGTGGTCTAAAGAGTCGTTGACCCAAAAACTCTCGGTTAACTACCTTGTTGTGAAGTAGATTATCAAATTTTTCAAGCTCAATTTGGTAAATAGGTTTAATAAAACGATGACATCAACAAATATAGAAACCCAAAACTTATGATGAGCCTTAATTGCTATCTTGGAAAGTTCAAAGATTAAAAGTATTACAAGTCAACCACTTAGATGTCCCTTTTGTTCAGTCTGTACAAAATATGACTAGGTGCATTGCTATGTTCTCAAACAATTATTTTCCAAATCCTAACATTTTAAAACTGCACTTTGACAAAGAAAAAATTTCCCATCTTCCAGATTTACCCATAATAAGTCAAAAGATTCTTCAAAACAGCTGCACCTGATTTATTGATGTTCTGTCTTGTGTATAAACCATTTGCTAGCTTTCTATAATTGTCTTTGTTGTATAATCTTTCAGACTTGCATTTTTGCTTTTACAACTTCCAAAAATCCACAAGAAATCCAAGATCAAGACCAATCTAACATTCTTCTAATCAACTACAAAATAGATCTGAAATAGACCAAATGGAAATTATTGTGTTTATGTACATCATTGCTGGATTATGTAATTGTCTTTGTTGTCGAAGTTATTATTTATGTCTGATTTCTTGTGTACACCATTGCTGTCTTCTATAAGCGTCTTTGTTGTTGAAGTTAAAATATCCATTCGACTTCTTTCATTAAATTAAACGGAAATTGTGATGTCTGATTTACCATGTACATCATTGCTGGCATCTGTAATTGTCTTTGTTGTCTAAATTATCATGTCTGAAGGTCATTTGTATATTCTTTCACCTATCTTATTTTCTGCTTTAAAAAGAATCACTTGTACTCTTGCTTTAATTTAATATATAAAGACAATTAAAAATAAAATTCATTGATCTAAACTTTTGTTTTGTTTGCAATCTATATGCAACGAAAACAATATTGAAAGAGTTATCTATATCCCTTTTTATAGAGAAAATCCTCAAAATATTAGTATAGTGGCCTGTATCATATTGTTCAATCACTCGTATGGTAAGAAAATATTATACTATGGTGACTGTATGATATTATCCTATCCTACAACCTAAACTAGAACATGCATTCGTATAGCTTCAGAATGTGTAACAAACAATTCATCTTCTTTCATTAAAAGAATGATCTCAGAGAAATCCGCTAAGATAAGATTTATCGTCATTAGCCATCACCCCTAAATTTAGAATTTAACACTTTAACAGGCTTCAATTGCAAACTCTATAGTTATAGTATGTACATTGTTGCTACTATTAATTAAACTGCACGAAGTTTTCTTGTTGGAAATCTGAAAACGGAAGGTTTTGACAAATTAAGAGGCAAAATAAGACATACTACAAAGAACTCTAATACAATATTTGTGCATCAGAGAGATTCCCAAGAATATGTCAACACTCTCGCAAGGAGTTCTGATGTCCCTATTCTTTTCTTCATCACTTGCATCCAATTCAATATACTGTAACATATGTAGCATAGGATCGAGCTAATTAGAAACCACCTCTACTACACAGCTGCAGAGCAAAGGATCCAACCCAAAATCCTTCCACACAAAAGCGTTAAATAAACACCCACATATAACCATATTAAATATAGAACCTACTGGAAAACATATCGACTCCACAACTTTGGGAGAAATCAAGATCAAGAAAACACCTTCTACAAGCTTTACGACCTATTGCAAAATATTGAATCAACTCAAGCGTAAAATCAAAAGAGCGCCTTCTACAGCCTATACTTTATCTGATCACAAAGTATCCAATTTAAGCTGAAACAAATCTTACAACAAACCCTTCAAAAGTCACGTGTAATCCCATGAAAGGCTACTAAAATCAAAATATAAAGCTAAAAATTGGAGCTAACCTTTGTCCATTCTAAAGCAACTCATTTTGTGAATCACAATATGGACACTCACAAAGCAAAAGTCCATTGCTAAGTTTTAAATATTATCTCTTACTTTCAACTATCTATAACATTCTAGTAATTGCTTGAAAGACATTTTATCACTTGTAAACTCATAGAACAACTTTTCTGTAGAAAAGTTGTTTCTACATTTCTTAGGATCGCTCCCTCTTCATTTTTAGGTACCTACCTATTTCTCTTCCAAAACAGATATTTTCAACAAATTGACAAATTTCACAAGAATTCGGAGAAATTATAGACATGCACTATTACCAACAAATAGTACACGCCACCTTACAATTGACAAATTACTAGCTCTGCATGGTTCCTACATATACATGGAAGACTCAAACGAGTGTTTCTTAATAAGATTTTTTTGAACGCTTCAAAATTCTAATTTGATGAACAAAATGTCAAAAGCACCAGGTCATCAGGCCATTCCCTTATATCTCAAATTACCAAGTCCCAAAAAACATTGCCCAATTGAGAAATACCAACATCCCAAGGATATTCCATCTTCTCCCCTCTAAGCTTTCTGCTGTGAAAAAATCAGAGATATTACACCCCCATGGCCTAAGAAGAAGATATAAGCAACAGAGGTTGCTAAACCAGACAAGGATTGAACATGCACGCATTTCAAATACCACGAGAAACTATTTAACAGTAAATAGGTTGGCAATTTGAGGTGTCCCTCGATGGACTAGTGCTCAGGGTAATAATGAAATTAGTATGGTTGCTGCCTCATATTATCCTATCCTACAATCTAAACTAAAACATGCATCTGTATGGCTTCAGAGTGTGTAACAAATATTTCATCTCTGATCATTACAAGAATGATCTCAGAGAAATCCGCTAAGATAAGATTTATCATCATTAGCCATCACCCCTATTTTTAGGATTTTTGATATTTAAAGACTTACATTGCATTGCTATAGTTCTAATATGCTCATTGTTGCAATATTAATTAAACAGGAAAACCTATTGTAAAAACGAAAAAGAAAGCATTGAACAAATCAAAATGCACAAGACAAACAACACAGCACTCCAAATACAATATCGGTGCATCAGAGAGATTCCCAAAGAATTAGTCAACAGTCTCGCAAGGAGTTCTGATGTCCCTATTCTTTTCTTCATCACTTGCATCTTTTCTTTAATACACTGTAATGTATATCGTATACAATCGAGCTAATTAGAAAACACCTCTACTACACAGTAGCAAAGCAAAGAATCCAACCCAAGTGGCGTTAAATTAACAAGCATCTATAACCAAATTCAATATGGGACCTACTGGAAAATATATTGAATGGGTAAAACTTCGAGAAAAAACAAGAACACGACATTGAATCAACAGCATTGGACAATCAAAAAAGCGCCATGTACCCTTCATCCCACTACCACCTAAACACTAGCCAGATATGAAAAACCGACAGCACCCAAGAACAGCTTTATTTCACTACCTAGAGTTACAACACTAAATACACCTAAGCCCAAACCTAAAAACCAGCTTCAATTAACTACCAAAGTCTCTTAACACCAAATTCCAAAAAAAAAGGAATCGTAAACATTTTAATAGATATCCAATCACAGACCGATATTTAACAACCAGACCCCACCTCTAATCATCTTGATACACCGCCAAGCCATCAATATGCAGATATGAGTTACGATCTCATGAAAAGCTACTACAAAACCATAATAGAAAGGTTATAATTGGAGCTAGCATTTGTCCATTCTACCGTCCTTCATTTTTTGAAACACAATTTGGACATTCCATAGTAAAATCAGAGCTTCTTGACAGGGTTGGATACGTAACTTCAATAAAGTAAACCAGACTGAGAAGCGATTTGTTTCTAAAATTCTAAGTAGTCTAAACGAACGCCATGGTTATGTATAAGACACAAAAAACCCTAAAACAATTTTAGAAAACGCTCAGTGGAAGAAGAAGTCGTTTTTAAAGAAGCTCACGGCAGGAAATCCCACCACTGCCCAAACCCACATAGGGTTTAACCTCATCACAGCGTTTTTAAGTAAAAAAGATAATAATATAAAAAATCGAAGCGAGGAAAATGTCCATGCTTCCTATGTAGCTTCAGTGTGTGTAACAATTACAACATCAATAGTCTCAGAGAAATCCACTAAGATTATTTATCGTCATCAGCCACACAAAACCTATCAGGCTATTGATAAACAACACAAAAACGAGCAACAGCAGAACTTAGCATACCCGAAATCTGTAGGATGAAATCATGCAAACTACTCCGCTCATGCTGCGCGATGAGGAAATTTGATCTGTTGTGAAAGGCTGAGTGTAAGATTTGTATAAGTAGCGTTTGCCATTCCAAGTTAGGGTTTTAGACGGTTTCAGGGTTTCCTCGGTTAGGGTTCAGGAATTTTTAGGGTTCGTATCGTGCTGCCTATTTTTTACACAATTTGCTCTTCTTTTTGTATTATAGGTTGTGGGGGAATAAATTATTATTAGCTCTTGTCATAGGAGGAATACTAATGTATGTTTGGTACATTTTATTTTTTAAGGTAGTCAATCATTTGAAATTATTTTTTCACAACTGTTTATATTTCTATAGTTTCAATTTTTGCATGTTTTCTTAGAATTCAAATAATACTATTTTTTCTCCTTCTTATTGATGTATTCTCCAAAGTCATTGCAATAAATGTATTTTCTTCAATTATTTAGTCAAAAAAATTAATAACCATCTAAAATGTCAATAAATTTTTTGGTCTTATTGATGTATTCTCCAAAATCATTGCAATAAATGTATTTTTTTCAATTATTTAGTCAAAAAATTTAATAACCATCTAAAATGTCAATAAAGTTTTTGGTCTCCTTCATAATGACAAATGGCCTTTCAAATCCACAAAAATCTACCAAAATCTTATCTCATCAATGAAATCCAACAAAATCTGAATAAAATATTATTTGTTAACATATATTTTCATGACAAATGTCATCTCATTGAATCTATATTTATTATACTTTTTGACAATTGTATATATATTGAATACAAAGAACTATTTGTATTGTACATTTTAGTGTATGTGAACTTGTCACACTTAATTTTTTAATATGCATAATAAAGTAAGTGTCTAGAAATTGTATATATATTGAATACAAAGAACTATTTGTATTGTACATTTTACTGTATGTGAACTTGTCACACTTAATTTTTTAATATGCATAATAAAGTAAGTGTCTAGAAACATCTGGGTTTTTTGGGGGGTTAGAAATTGGGCATGGACTAGTGTACATAGAGAAATTTAATAATGGTCATCTATTTTCTTCTCATTTTGCATTGTCTATGAACAGAAGAATCTGTATTACTACTTTAAAATTTGAGATCTCCTCGTCTCTATTCTTCCTGGTAAATGTGTAGATTTCCATTTGCATGTGTGTGGTCTCAAATCCATTTCTTCTAAAACATTTTAGAAAATAAGAATATTCTATTTCGTTATTTACTTTTGCTTTGTTGGTGGCTTTGTGGAATACGATGTGGTCTGACTTAAACCCTAGTTCTCCACTTTATTTCTGATTTTGATGAAGGAAGGTAATCTGCAACTTGTGTGGCATCTCAAAGCCGAACAATCTTACTATGCAAATTCCTTCACCGCGTCATTTTACAGCAGCCATTTCCACAGGTATCATTACACTTATTGACAATGATTTACAACTTATTTTCACACTTACAGTTTATGCGTCCATTGGCAAAATAATTTCAATTGATGTAGATTTACCAAAAGCCTTTATAAATTTGCAAATTATAAGTTCTTATATCTCTAGACTTTTCATTTATCATATGAGGGTTTACATAACATTTTCCTTTCCTGCACTAAAGAGCATTAACAATTTAAGTCTTATCTTACTGTGAACAGTTCAGAAAATATTTACAGGACTGAACTATACAAATATCGTACTTTTCAGTATACAATGATGTAAAGAGATGCCTTGGTGAGACAATGAGGAATAAAACATTTACCAACACAGAATTGTGGATGCTTCGACATTTTCTTAGCTAGCTCCCGTAACAGGCATATGTATTTATTTGAAAGAGGTTCAACTCTATATACTTCATTAGATATCTTCTTCTTTTTGTTGAGTTCTGCAGTGCTAATCAAAGTTTTACCCACAAAGTCCTTGAATTTATCTTGAGTTTGTGATTCGTCTTCGCAGGATTCACGCTCTTGCAAGTAAATTTCAGCAACAGTTTGCATGGAAATAAGCGGTGTTAAGGCCTTAGTCTGCATTTACCTGTGTCTTGCTTTTTTCGGTCCTCTTTTCTTTTCTGCAGGGCTTGTCATGGAATTTGATTTAGTTGCATTTATTGTTGCCTTATCTCGAGCAGGCTTCTTCCCACCCTTCTTAGGCACAGTTTCCTCGTAATCAGATTGAGAATCCTCATCAACTGCAAACTCGGAGTCATTGACATGACTTTGGCAAAGATAGAAGAAAGCTTAAAGGGTTTTCCAAACTACAATGTCAAATTATGCACATATTGATGCAGAGTGGGCAACCAGAAGGTAAGAAGACCCAATTCACCCTTTTAAGCCTAGACAAGGCTTATCTCAACCCACAACTAGGGTTCTACACACACACTAATGTACGCAATCAACCACAACACTTTTTAAGGAGGGTTAGGGATATTTAAAAACCAAGAACACTCATCCTATTCCTTTCACCCAAGTTTGAAGACTTCATACTGCACCCGGGTCAAGGAACCCCGAATTAGGCCTATGCCTTATAGCCCTATCTGACTGATATTTCTCAAATAATTCAAATTTCCTTTAAATAACCCTAGGAACAAATTACATTTTGGATTACCCTTTTTGGACTTACATCCAATTCCAAGAGATAGAGTTCTAAACTTTCTTCAACACCCCTAAGCACCTACTGGGTTGGCAGACCTAATAGGCCCAATTAGATCTGTTTTCCAAAGCAACTACTTAAGAATGGGGCTGTAGAATCCAACTCACCCCTTGGGCATGTTCATTAGTTATCTAATGAACCAAAACCACCCTTAGACCAGTTCCCAAACTCTCCTTAGGTGATTGTTCTCTCATTCCTCCTCAAGACTAGGCTAAACACATGGTTTTGTTTGACCTAGGGTATGGTGGAAACCACACCAAAACTCACTCCCAAATTCCACCCCTTTGGAATCATAATATACACACTCTCAACCTGCATTTCCCAAAGGTCCGATGAGTTCCTCAATAGGATTTGTAGGTTAGGGTCATGTTTTTGGTGAAACCCTATGTACTGGGTCCTTGAGTGACAGTTTTTGATAAACTCCCTACGACTTGCTCCAAACTCCACCAATTTGAGTCAAACCACTTGCATTCAAACCTGCACTCACACCACAATCCAACCAATTCAAAACTTCATGCCAACCAATGCTCTATCAGATCGTACAATACGGAAAACCAGTGAAAATGGGCAAAATCTGAGTTTTTGTTTATTCAAACCACCAACTTCTTACATTCATCACCCAACCAACTCACAGACAATCTCTAAAGCACAGATAGACCTTCCCCTAATGGCTACAACTAATTTTCAACTAGTTAGGACTGTTGGAACTTCTTTGCCAATCAGTGGGGAAATGTTGCTTAGCAACTTTTGCAACTTTTTACACCTTTTGACAACTTTTCAATTTTGATATTCCAAAGTCCCTAATGGACTTGTAAACCAATCCTAAGCCTAAAACAACTTAGGGGACAACTTAACAACATATCTCCTACCCTAGATGAACCCATGGTCAAAGTTGGTCACTGGGTTTATAAATGACCTAGAGCCAACTACCCTTATAAGAGGTTCTTTATTACATTCATAGGTTCCAAAGATCCACACTGTTTCAAAACACCATTCTAGGGTGTAGTACCATCTACCAACACACAAACAACAAACAAAATCCAAAACCAAAAGTAAAAATAAAGGACGCATCTGAGGGTGAAAACCTTTTTAAGGCACCTAAAGATGGGAGACTTGACACTCTTCCTAAACATTATCAAGAGCAATCACCCATATTGATTGAGTCCACTTAATCAATCAACATTGGTACAACAGAAGCAGCCAAAAACATACACCTTGCAGAATCTTTGACAGAGGAAGAAAGATCAGAGTTTGTCCAATTTTTCAAAGAAAAACAAATCAATTTTGCTTGGTCATATGCAGATATGCCCGGGATTGATCCACATCTAATCATGTATCACTTGTCCATTGCTCTAGGAGCTAAGTCAGTCAAGCAAAAATTGAAAAAGATGAATCCACATGTAGCACTCATGGTCAAAGTTGAGCTAAAGAAATTATTAAATGTTGGATTTATTCAACCTATCGACTATGTTGAATGGATTTCCAACATCGTGCCAGTTTCCAAACTAGATGGCAGTATCAGAATATGCACCGATTTTAGAGATGTTAACAAATCCTATCCAAAGGATGACTTTCCTTTGCCCACTATCGACATAATTGTAGACCTCACAACAAGTCATGCAATGCTATCACTAATGGGTGGTTTTTCAAGCTATAATCAAATCAAGATAGCCCCAAAGGATCAAGATAAAACAGCATTCACTTGTCCTTGGGGAACATACTGTTGGAATGTCATGTCATTTGGCTTAAAGAATGCTGGGGCAACTTATCAACGGGCAATGACAACAATCTTTCATGACATGATGCATACCTTCATGGAGGACTATGTGGATGATTTACTAGCTAAATCATTTACCCGAACAAAACATCTAAGCATCTTAGAAATTTTTTGACAGATTGGAAAAATTTCAAGTTAGGCTCAACCCTAAGAAGTGTGTCTTTGGGGTTACATCAGGCAAATTATTAGGCTACATAGTCTCAGAAAAGGGCATTGAAGTCAATCCAGCAAAAGTACAAGCCATCATGGAGATGCCACCACCTAAGAACATTAGCCAACTCAGATCTCTACAAGGATGGCTCCAGTCAATCAGGTGTTTCATTGCCCAACTAGCAGATAAAAGTCTACCATTCAACCATTTACTACATAAAAATGTACCATTCAGATGGGAAGCCAAATGTGCAGAATCATTCTATCAAATCAAGCAATATCTAATGAACCCACCAATTCTAGTACCACCCATAGCAAGGAAACCACTCATTCTCTACATATCAACAACAGATATATCACTGGGGGCGTTATTAGCACAAGAAGACCAACAAGGCAAGGAACGAGCTATCTATTACATCAGCAGAACATTAAATGGATATTAACTCAACTATACATTCATTGAGAAGGCTTGTCTAACAATGGTATTTACTTCTCAAAAGTTCTGGCATTACATGCTAGCTCACACAATTAATCTACTCGCAAAAATTGATCCTCTCAAATATTTGTTCAGCAAAGCAGCTCTTATGGGCAGATTGGCTAAATGGGTCATGATTCTTAGTGAATTTGATATCCACTACACAGAGCGACGAGCTATCAAAGGACAAGTAATTGCAGATCAACTAGCTGAAGCACCGCTACCTGGAAAACAGCCAATGGAGATCAAATTTCTGGACAAGGATGTTCTTGTTATTTCTACCAAACAATGGACCCTATACTTTGATGGATCCTATACTCAACATGGCTCAGGTGTTGGCATTTTGTTCGTCACTCCTGATAGACACACCATACCAAGATCATATAGACTAATGTTTCCATGTACAAATAACATTGTTGAATATAAGGCACTGGTTACAGGCATCAAAATGGTCGTAGAATGGAGAATCACAGATTTAAAAGTCTACGGAGATTCACAACTAGTCATCAATCAGATCAACAATGACTATCAGACGAATACCATACAAACGAATGGTGGATGATTCCAAACAATATTTTGTACACATCACCTTCGAGCAAATACTAAGGTTGGACAACAGAGCAGTCGATGCAATGGCTGCTATCTCTTCACTACTACAAATTCCAGAGCAACAGAGTCGTTACGAGTTTCTGGTAGAGCAAATTTTCTCCCTAACCTATGACCATTCTGAATCCCATGTTATCGATGCCTTGACCGATTCTGACTCTCCGTTGTACGGACCGATATACGACTATCTTAAAAACAATATCCTACCCATTGGCCTATCTCAAAACCAAAAACGCAACTTTATCCGGCAAGCCGCCCGTTATACTCTCACTGCTAACACTCTGTATCGTCGAGGTCTAGATGGTACTCTTCTTCATTGCCTTGATCGTAATGAATCTGACTTTTCTTTACAAAAGCTTCACGAAGGTATCTGTGGCACATTCAAGTGGTCCTACTCTTGCTAAAAAATTATAAGAATGGGATATTATTGGCTGACAATGAAAAATGACTCTTATCATTTTGCAAATAAATGTCCTAAATGCCAAATCCATGGCAATCTTATACATGCACCAGCACAAGAACTGCAGCCATTCACAACATCCTTGCCCTTTTGCCAGTGGGGACTGGACTTAGTTGGCAAAATACATCCTTCATCTTCAAATGGACACAAGTTCATTATAACTGCAACAAAATATTTTACCAAATGGATTGAAGCGGTCCCCATGACCATAGTGACTGGGAAACAAATTGCCTCTTTTATTCTTAATTATCTAATCTGTAGATATGGCATTCCAAGTTCCATCATCACAGATAATGGATGACCTTTCAAGAACCAAGATATGCGAGAACTATGTGAAAAAATCAAAATCCAACATCATTTCTCTACACCTCACTACCCACAGGGGTATGGTCAGGCGAAAGCATCCAACAAAACAATATTGAAAATCCTAAAGAAAACAGTGAATGATGCAGGCAAAGATTGGCACGTGCAAATCAATCCAGCACTTTGGGCATACAGAACTAGCATCTGCACACCTATGGGAGCTACACCATATTCATTGGTGTATGGATCAAAGGCAATTTTACCCCTGGAGGTAGAGATTCCATCTCTCAGAGTATCTTTGAAAGGCCTCATTCCAGATGAAGAGTATCGAGTAAACCGACTGCAAGAGCTAGAACTTCTAGATGAAAAGCGCCAACATGCCTATACTCACCTCAAAGCATATCAGCAATGCATGTGCATAAGCTACAACCACAAGGTCATTCCCATGATTTTAAAAATTGGTGATCTAGTACTCAAGGAAAATCCTAGAAATCAACAAGATCGGGAAAAGAAAGGGAAGTTTAAACCTAACTGGTAAGGTCCCTATGTTATCATATCAGCCTATGGATCAAGTGCTTATCAGCTAACAACTTCAGAAGGAGATGTGCTCGATGAACCAACTAACAACATCCATCTGAAGAAATACTACACTTGAGCAGTCTAATGCACGGACAAGTCAAAAAAATCAAAAATATCAAAAAAATATATATATCAAAAATCAAGAAAAAACAAATAAAAAGGTACAATAAAAGCAACTAGTGAAAACCTGGCAACATGTGCTATTGTGAGAGGACAACTCCTTTATCTATCTATACTCTCGAGCTTTTATATCCACAATCAAGCATTATCGGCCATCGCCCGACATTTTATAGCATTATCTAGGACATACTTAGTGTAGTCACTGTCCTTACCTATCCACATATCCTTTCATCGTATCCCACCATGGCTTGGTAATCACTATGCATATCCACATTAAGAGGAAAACTCAGCTAGGGGCAACATTGATCAAAATTTCGTCTTCAATCAAAACTTGCAGCAAACTCGGAACATGATATCCAACAAACAAATCAACAAATCACGCGAGCAAACATTGATCACTTAAAAAGATTCACAATGCATGATGGATGATTTTCTGAAGTATCAAATGTTGGCATCTTGCATGAAGTTTTGACTATATTTGCCCTTGATTTTTTTTGAACTATTGGATCCTCTACATTTTCTCAACAATGCATCAAGCTAGAGAAAGTCATGGGGACTCCAATATTTTTTTTAGTTTTTTGTCTGTGAGGTGATCACTTGTATTGTGCAAATACTCGTGTCGAGACGTGATTCAAAGCATATCACTGAAGACATGATTCCACCTTGTGCATACAAATGATTTAATCTTGTATGTTTATACGCAAGTCGCGCTCAGATCGTCCTGGTTCAATTATACCTTGATGCTTGTGCTATCTTGCAAAATAAAAAATCATGTAAATTTTTCTCAGGTCACTATGGTTCAATTGTACCATTATGCTTGTATAAATTTTCAACATATCCCAACAAATCAATGCTCAATGATGATAACTACAAAGAAAGCAAAAACACGTGACTATACAGGAATGACAAACAGAAGAATGAGGATGCTCAATTAGTTGCATATCGTTTTACAATTAGTTGCATATCATTATCATACATCTCATTTTCAAGATACATCTCACAACATATCATATCATACATCTCATTTTCAAGATACATCTCACAGCATATCATTATCATACATCTCATTTTCAAGATACATCTCACAACATATCATATCATACATCTCATTTTCAAGATACATCTCACAACATATCATATCATACATCTCATTTTCAAGATACATCTCACAGGATATCATATCATACATCTCATTTTCAAGATACATCTCACAACATCATGCATTAACACATCATATTCATCACATATCAAATCACATACATTTAGGCATTGCATCACCATCATAGAGACATCAAAACCATATACAAAGCATCATCCATAACACATCACATGAGGATCAAGGAAAATGGTGTCGTATATATATCTAAAAAATGATCAAGTACAAAATATGTCATGTCTATCCCATAATACAAAAAAATGATCAAAATACAAAGGAGACAACGTCTCTCAGGTATGACTATCTCCTGAGGGCGACGATATCGTAGCAGATGTCCCATCACCTGGATCTCTAGGTGGATCCTGTCGAGTAGGCCCTGTCACGCCTCTGCTCTCTGTCCTTGACCCAGTCTGCTTGGATCAACTAGATCTCATAGTTGTGAAACTCATAACTCGGCGCTCCCTGAGCACCACATCCTCATAATGCCTCTGGTAGTACTCTGCCTCCTTGGCTCTCAAAGCCAACTCTCACAGGGTGTCTCTCATCAAGCCACCCATCGCCTCTCTCTCCAAGGTCTCTGCTCGAACCTCAGCTCGACCCAACCGCTCCAAAATTGTATCCCGCTCAATGGTTAGCTATGTAATCTGCCGCTGATGCACCAGTAACTATGTCTATAGGTGCTACACTGATAAATGCAAGGATCTAATCTGAGCATCCTCCTGGTGAGTCAAAATCTGCATCTGGATGGGTACCTGTGAAGTGGTACCCCCTATCCATCCCCCTGTCCTCAGTGTTGGTGGGGGTAAAACATCTGACCTCCTACTCTGGGTCGGATGTCTAAACCCATTTGTCCCTCCCACCGCTGCTATCACCTCTCCTACCCGCTCGTCACCCCCAGCTCCAATAACCAAGCCTCCTCTCCCTCTATCCTCCGCAGCCCGCCACACAACTCTCTCCACCCGTATCCCTCTATCACCACCAACTCCACCTTTGTCTCCTCTCCTCCCCTAATCTCCTCTCCCTCTATCCCCTCGCCAACCTCGACCACCTCCCCCACCATCTCCACCATCATCACCTCCACCATCCCCACCTCCCTCATCCAGCTCCTCTCCATCCTCTCCCCGTCTCCCTAGCCTCTCGGGCTGCTCATCCTCATCATCGTCAAAAACGGGAATCATCTCCACTGGATCCGATATCCTAGCCACATCATGCACCGCAAACAGTGTTGCGAACTCCTCTATCATCCCCGCATCCACTATCCCATTGGCATAATCCCATATCTGGCCAGCTAGGTGAAAGAACTCCTCAACTGCCACCGTGCTATCGATAGTAGGTCCCTACTCCGGTACATCCTGCCTCCGTCGAGCATACAAACATGCTACCTGTGGAATCCCCTGTTGTCGCTCATACTGCCGCAACACTCGGTTGTGCAGGAATCTCTCAATCATAAAGGGCGTCTGCCCTATCATAAATTGGGACATGTAGACATAGGGCATCTCCATCCCATCTCCTGCCCGTACCTAGCAATCCATATACGGTCTCCAGATGACCTTATCAATATCATCTAGCACTCGCCTCCAATGCTCTAGTTTTCCTAGTTTATGCTGGACACCTATCTCTCGATATCCATATGCATAAGCGCACCCAGCAAGCCTATCTCTGTCTGTAAGTGGCCTGGCTGCGGGAATATGCTCCCACACCCATACCTATAGTAGTGTAACCCCAGCTGATAGACTGTTGTATCCCAAGTAAACCACCTGATGCAGATCCCTGTATAAGTGGGCCAATGTAGCAGACCCCCATGCAAATCGGCGACCCTGTGTCACCATGTCCTCCAAAACCAACCCCCATCCTACTACTGGTCCCTTCGACCTACAATCGAGACATAAAAACCTACCTATGAATCCTGCCAGCACTTATGGTAGAGGAGCATAATCCAAATCAATAAAATCCTGCCATGGGATCTCATACCCGCAAATATGCTCATCATGCAGAATCCGGCGAAGTGCCTCTGTCCCGCCCTCCTCCGTCTGCTCATAGGGTAAAAGTGCACCTACCATGAAAATCCACAGAATCTGATAGCAATCCTCAGGTGTCACTATGATCTCACCTGTCGCCAAATGGAAGGTGTTGGTGTCACTATGCCACCTCTCGGCTAAAGCTGTCAATAAACCCCAGTTAATGATATACTAGGGCATCTCCAACAAAGAGGATAGTCCACACCTCTCAATGATATCCATGTCTACCTGTGTCAATCGTGGTATCAACGACCACGGTCTCGAAAATTGCTCTCGCGACTGAACAACCCCAAGTCGCTCATGTCATAAACAAAACATCCAACTTGCAACCAAATTGAAATAAAGCAATTTATTTTAATCCTATTATCCCTCATCCACTTGTATTTTCCTACATCTCCCACTTGCCTCCTAACCCTCTTCCTAAATTCTTCTAGAACCTATCTAATCCTAATCAATTAACCTAAACCCATCAATTATCCCCTTTCCCTAAATTTGAGGAGGTCACTTCTCAAATTTGGAGTAAAGTCTTCCAAAGGCATTAAAGCCTTTGTGCCTTCAACAAGCTAACTTGTTGAAAACCCCCAAATTTGGAAGGACTCTTACAAATTTGTCCCCAAAGTCTTGAAACCATTAATGGTTAACTAACCCTTAGTGGCATGATTCGAGACTTTTTGCCTAACTCAACCCTCTTCTAACCCAAGGGTCTCATCAAGCATTCATTGCTTTGACCATGGTTATCCCTTTAACCTTTGCACAAGAGTTTACCCCTTGGGTAAAAGCTTTATCCATTGGATAACCCTAACCTAACCTTAACCCTTACCTTCTAAGGTAACCATGAGGTCTTCTCAAGCATTTAATGCTTCTTACCTCTCCTTTCAAGCAGTCTTATGTTGACAATTGTCACCATTTCATTGGTGGAAATTGTAAACATGGATTGATAACTTTCAATCCTGACCCTTGATAAGATCTTCCAATCTTTACCATCCATTGCCCTATTTCTTCTATAAACGGAGCTCTCATTCCACCATTTTGATATCCAAGTTTTTAGCATCACACTTATACTCAATTTTAGCATGCATCCAGCCTCTCTTTGTAATAGGAATTAATCTAATAAGCATTTTAGAGCATTTCTATTATCCTTAGCTTAAATCATATAGCTAGTATATCACATTAGGATAGTATTGTTACTAACCTTGTCATCTTATCATCTAGTTTAACTCATTTGTAGAATCATGCATAAATAGGATGTATTCATGTTAAAACTTAATCCAAAGCATCCCTCGTTCTTGCATTCGTCATCCCTAAGTCACTTTGCTCAGTGATCTAAGAGCAAAGGTATTGGCTTGAGGGACCTTGTGAGATAGAGAACCATGGAACTCACCTTGGGAAGTTGAGTCATTCCTCATGACTCCATAACTTGCACCAAGATTCCCATGGGTATGTGGGCAAGTCCTTTGAATATTTTCACATATTGAGTTTCATTGAACTGCTTTTCCCGCACACACCTGCTATATGGGATGCATCATGTGTGGTTTTACAAGGTAGAAAGTGAGCCATTTTGGAAAATTTGTCAACAACTACATAGATGTTATCATGACATGTCTAGTCTTTGGAAGTCATAATACAAAGTCCATGTTGATTGAATCCCATGGCTTTCTTGGTATGGGTAAAAGAGTATACAAACCTGCATTTGAACTGCTACCCTTGACCCTCTGACATATCCCACAACCTTCCACATACTTTCTTATCTCAGTCTGCATCTTAGGCCAGAAATAGAATCTCTTAACCAACTCAAGGGTCTTGTCAATTCCAAAATGACCTGCCAATCCCCCACAATGCTTCTCTTTCACAATGTTTTCCCTCATGTAACCTTTAGGAATGCAAAGTTGACTTCCCTTTAATGGTAGACCTTCCTGCTGAATAAAAGCTTAGAACTCGTTGTGGCACTTGTCACCCTTTTCCTGACACACTTGGTATGCTTCTTGGAAATCCTCATCTCCTCGGTACATATCCTTCATGGAATTAATGCATGTGCTCTCCAACTGAATTTCTTTTACTATCAAGTTCCTCCTCCCAAGGACATCAGCTACCTTATTTGCTACTCCTTTCTTGTGCTTGATGGTGAAAGTGAATGCTTGAAGGTATTCCATCCACTTCACATGTCGGTGATTCAACTTGTCCTACCCATTCAAGAAACTCGGAGCATGGTTATCAGTATAGACTAAAAATTCCTTTGGCAAGAAATAATGCCTCCATTTCCTCAAGGATTGGAACATTTCATACATCTCTAAGTCACAGGTTGAGTACTTTTGTTTAGCCTCATTCAATTTTTCACTAAAGAAGGCTACTAGTCTACCTTCTTTGCTCAGGAATCCCCCTACTGACTTATTACTTGCATCACATTCTATGGTGAAACCCTTATGAAAATCAGGTAAAACCAATATAGGTTGTTCTGCTACCCTCCTTTTCAAATACTCAAAGGATTTGTCTGCTTCACTAGTCCATACAAACTGACATTTTCTACCCCCCTTGATAGTATCAATCATAGGTGCACATACACCACTAGAATTCTTAATAAACTTCCTATAGAAGCTTGCAAGACCATGAAAACTATTTACCTCACTTGCATTTCTAGGTGTAGACCAATTGAGGATTGCTTCCACCTTGGATGGGTCAATCTTGAGATTGCTCTTGGAGATTACAAAACCAAGAAACATCAACTCTTCCTACAAGAAGACACTTATCCAAGTTGATCTTCAATTGTTCTTCATTCAACCTTTTCAATACCAAATCCAAGTGTGTTGGATGCTCATCCCTATCCTTGCTAAAAATCAGAATATCATCTAATTACACAACAACAAAATGATTGATAAAAGGTTTCAATACTTCATTCATGACTCTCGTGAATGTACTAGGGGCATTTGAGAGGCCAAATGGCATAATTAGCCATTTATAAAGTCCTTCATTTGTTTTGAAGGTTGTCTTCCACTCATCTCCCTCTCTTATCCTGATTTGATGGTAACCGCTCTTCAAATCCACCTTAGAGTATTACTTGGCTCCTGCTAGACAGTCCATCAAGTCCTCTGTCCGAGGGATAGGGAACCTATACCTGATTGTGATCTTATTTATGGCTCTAGATTCCATACATAATCTCCATGTACCTTCTTTCTTAGGCTCCAATACTGCAGGGACAACACAAGGGCTAATGCTTTTCCTTATGAATCCCTTTTCTAGCAACTCATGTACTTGCCTTGCAAGTTCTTCATTTTGATTAGGGGTCAATTTATATGCTGCTTTATTGGGCAATGTTGAGCCTGGTATACGGTCAATACAGTGACTCACATCTCCAAAAGGTGGCAGGGTCTCTGGTTTGCTTCCTACAACTATACCCTTGTATCTTTCCAACAACTCCTTCACTTCCCTAGGACCTGCAGTCCTTTCTTGCACATTGTCTTCCATTTTCTTTCTCACTTCTTCTCTTGACTTCACCACTATGGAAAAGCATGGGGCACCCTTCTCTCTGATTGTCTGCATAAAATCCTCTTTACCTATTAACATGACACTAGTCACAACGTGACTGTCCTTACATCATCTGGTAGTGGAGTCATAGTGTATTGCACACCATCTTTAGTTAACTTGTAGACATTTTTCCTCCCATCATGTCTTGAGTCTACATCATATTGCCATGGCCTTCCAAGGAGTAAATGGCAAGCATCCATCTCTACAACATCACACAAGATCTTGTCTCTATATTCACCTATTTGGAATTTAACCCAAACTTGTTCACTTACCAAGGCTTGCTTCTCTTTGCTCAACCAGGAGACTTTGTAGGGGCAGGGACGAGGAAATTTCTTCAATCCAAGCTTGTCAACCATCTCAGTTGAAGCAAGATTGTCCGTTGACCCTAAGTCCACAATGACTCTTCATACCTTTCCACTTACCTTGCAAGTAGTTCTAAACAATGTCTTCCTTTGTGGTGGCTCCTTGACAGTTGGTACCTTGAAGAGGGTCCTTTTGAACATTAGACACTCCCCTTGCTCTGGGTCTGCATGTCTTGAAGGTGAGTTCGCACTTTGGGTTTCCTCCTCCTATGCCAAATGAACTCTCTTTTCTCCACCTCGTTTGTTAGAGCCTTTCTTTTATAGGCATCTAAATGACTGATGGCCAACTTGATTACATGTGAAACACCTTTCGGTGATCACATTGGTTCCTCTACCTCCAAATCTACCTCGGCCATTTGGTTTGCTTCCTCTGAAACTATCCTCATGACTTGGTTCTCCTTCTGATTCCTAATTACATGACTCTCCTCGTGGTTTAAGAGATGTTCCTCTTCCACCAAATCTACCTTTTCCTCTAAAGTTACCTCCTCTTCCTCCACCTTGCTGGTCTCCCTTCCTTCTACTACTCTCTCATTTTGCAAGAAGTTCCACCAACTAAGGGCAAATCCTTTCATCTTAGACTTTGCAATCTTCATCTTTTGGTTCTCAGGCACATCTTCACACTCAAAGTGATTCTCTAAGGCATCCAACCAATCCATCACCTCCTCTGGGTTCATCTTCCCAGTAAACATAGGTAGGCTTGCTTTGTCATCTTTGCTACCTACTCTCTCAAGGGCTTCAAGGAAACTTCTTTGATATGCAGGTATCCTTTCTCTTGCCTACAAAAGGGAATCATCCTCATTACCTTCTTCCTCTTCTTATTCAGAGTCTCCTTGCTTCTTATCCATCTTACCCTTCAACCTATCCAATTCTTTCCTCATCTCTTTGTTGGTTGTCGCCTGCTCTCTTACCAACTTGGCCAATTCAATGTTGGTCATCCTTCTTCCATCACTAGTGTCTTCTTCTTCTGAAATATTTCCAACCTCCTTATTCCACCCTCAATAACCTTTAAGTCTCTGATACCGCATGGTGCAGAGTGGGCAACAAGAAGGTAAGAAGACCCAATTCACCCTTTTAAGCCTAAACAAGGCTTATCTCAACCCAAACTAGGGTTCTACACACACATTAATGTACGCAATCAACCACAACACTTTCTAAGGAGCGTTAGGGCTATTTGACAACCAAGGACACTCATCATATGCCTTTCATCCAAGTTTGAAGACTTCCTACTGCACCGGGTCAAGGAACCCCCAATTAGGCCTATTCCTTGTAGCCCTATCTAACTGGTATTTCTCAAATAATTCAAATTTCCTTCAAAGAACCCTAAGAAAAAATTACATTTTGGAGTACCCTTTTGGGACTTACATCCAATTCCAAGAGATAGAGTTTTGACCTTGCTCCAGCACCCCTAAGCACTTACTGGGTTGGCAGATCTAATAGGCCTAATTAGGTTTATTTTCTAAAGCAACTACTTAAGAATGGGGTTACAGAATCCAAATCACCACTTGGGCACATTCCTTAGGTATATAATTAACCAAAACCACCCTTAGACTGGTTCCCAAACTTTCCTTAGGTGACTATTCTCTCATTCCTCCTCAAGGCTAGGCTAAACACATGGTTTTGTTTAACCTAGGGTATGGTGGAAACCACACCAAAAATCACTCCTAGATTCCACCCCTTTGGAATCACAATATAAACACCCTCGACCTACATTTACCAAAGGGCCGATGAGTTCCTCAATGGGATTTGCAGGTTAGGGTCATGTTTTTGGTGAAACCCTATGTACCGGGTCCTTGAGTGACAGTTTTTGATAAACTGCCTACAACTTGCTCCAGACTCCAGCAATTTGAGTCAGAACATTTGCATTCAAACCTGCACTCACACCACAATCCAACCAGTTTAAAAATTCATGCAAACCAATGCTCTATCAGATCATACAATACAAAAAACCAATGAAAATGGGCAAAATCTGAGTTTTTGTTTATTCAAACCACCAACTTCTTACATTCATCATCCAACCAACTCACAAATGATCTCTAAGGAAAAAATACGCCTTCCCCCGATAGCTACAGCTGATTTTCAACTAGTTAGGACCGTTGGAACTTCTTTGCCAATCGGTGGGGAAATGTTGCTTAGTAATTTTTGCAACTTTTTACATCTTTTGACAACTTTTCAATTTTGATATTCCAAAGTCCCCAATTCACTTGTAAACCAATCTTAAGACTAAAACAACTTAGGGGACAACTTAACAACATAACTCATACCCTAGATGAACCCATGGTCAAAGTTGGTGACTAGGTTTATAAATGACCTAGAGCCAACTGACCTTACAAGAGGTTCTTTATTACATTCATAGGTTCCAAAGATCCACACTGATTCAAAACACCATTATAGGGTGTAGGACCATCTACCGACACACAAACAACAAACAAAATCCAAAACAAAGAGGTTCCCTGCACCACATATTTCCAACGCATTGTTCATCCTTTAATGTCTTTCCCTATGAAAATAAGCCTCGACTCCTCCTAATCTACGTAAATGTCACAAAATGTTCAACCCTTTCTAAGGACCTAAAATAAGATTTCAATTGTAAGAAAATTATTCATACTTTCATAGATATAATAAAACCTCTTACTAACTCAATTATAATAGGACCTCTACACGTTTGACATTAAAAGAACTTTGCTCCATAGTTATTCAAACAACTTTGCTCCATAGTTTCTAGATTGCACTTGAAATTAGAAATATATCTCATTACGTGATAATACTTGTAGCTTTCAACAAGACCGAGTATTTAGGAACATGAAAAGAATAAAAAAACAAATTTTGAAATCTAAAAACATTGTACTCAAAATGTTGTAAATGCTCAAAAGACATTTTTATTATACTATGCACACACACACACACACACACACACTCGTACCTTGCCACTTGCGTAGTATAATTAGGAGCATCTTCTCTCCACACAAAACACTTCCACTAACTAGAAAAATGCATTTGTCCTTTCTTTGTTATATAACTTCCTAAATCTTACAATCCAATACATACCAAGGTAAGAGTTGAACAATAAAACCCTCTACTTTTCTCTATTTCTAGCTAACCAAACTAATGGCAGGAACTTGACGCTTTGTGTCTCTTGTTATAGATGCAAAAGTTACAAATAGATGTAAAATGTTATTTAATTATTAAAAAAAATTAATTTAGTGAAATTATCATATAGAATTCAAAAAACTGGGTAATAATGTTATTGTATACATTTAATCTTTTCATTTAATAATTTTAAAAAAATCCAGTCATTCATTTTTGGAATGTAGTTAACTCATTGTAATAATTACTTTTTTAGCGGATTAGATATAGATTTTTTTTTATTCAAAAGATATTGATGTTGATTTAAATATGGATGTAAACATTTTAACAAAAATATATTTTTCTACAATTTTATTGGCTAAGAAATTTTACAGATATGAGCTATTATTGAGGAGAGCAATTATGGAGGAGGACAAGCATTTAAGTTGTTAGCTCTTCATCCAACACATCAAAAAGCAAATAAGGAATGACAATTTGCAATGCTTTTTAGGCTCCAAGATATTAGACCAAATATCTTTAAACACACCTTACACATTCTAGCAATAATTAAGATACTAAAAAATACAAGTGTCATTACATACAGATTTATAAACAATTTTAGCTTTAACATTAGCTAGTGGAGATCCATCCCCTCATTTAAAGCCTTTATAGTCATCAACCTCATTGTTACAAGTACGGGGAAGGGAAGTCCCTTACAAGCATTTTTCAAAAATGAGTAGGTTCTCCAGTTTGTAGAAGGTAGGTAGAACTCATGGCTCAAAATTGTCCAATCTTTGAGATGTCCATCTTGCATAATATGTTTAAAGCTTTTAATACCATTTTGACACCAGCTCCTAGTCGAGAAGCCTTGTACAAGAGCAAGAGGCTTGCCATTGTGTTCAAGATTTTACCATATTGATCTATTTGTAAAAATTTGTCGGGTGTTGTTCTTAGCATAGTGGCGGTCTTTCACTTTCTCCTTGACCAACTCCCAAGCCTTCTAGAGCTTTTAAACACTACAAACCTAGCAGGGATTGCTGGATGTTAACTAATTAGAAGATCACAAAATCATAGATTTTTCCATGTTTTAACATGTTTTGGTACAACCAACTATATGTTGTGTTGGGAAAATAAGTGGTGTACACCTTGCATAATAATTTTTATAATTGTATTTTTTTATTTATTGTGTGAGTTGCACGTGGACATGTAAAGTATAGAGATTCTCTTGGAATATTCTGAGGATCACTTGATGAGTTGTATTATAACATTAGGATATTATATTTTTATTATTAATATTGAATAAAATAAATTTAATAACGTACTCGATATTAGATGTGAGGTCAATGGGTACTTAGCCGATGGTATTAGCACATGGTTTTGATGTAATACCACTTGGTGGTTTTGTGGCAACTTGTGTCTATAAAAGCAACCACAAGGGTAGTTGTTTGGATATGTTAGGTTAGTATTTGCAGAGGTTGGAAGTATGGCATGGAATGTGCGGTTGCATGCTTGTTCACATGGAATGCTTGTTGATGGTTGGATTTTTGAAAGCTTTCATGGTTGTATTTATAATGTTGCATTTTTTATAATACATGGATGATAGATGCTTTTGGAAGCTAGGTTTTTCCTTGGTATAGGTTTTCCCAGGGTATATCTTTAGTCATTTGTTATGGGTATGATGTTTATTCTTTGCATATGGATTATAAGTGTTTATTTGATTGATTTCTCAATTGGATTATATGAAAATTTGCATATTTATTATTGTAAGTTTCCGTTCAAGTGGTATCAAAGCAATGATTTTGGTTGTATGACCCTAGGAGTTGAATCTATGAAACGCATGAAAGAATGAAAGACATAACAAGATATGATGGGTTGTTGGCAAATTTGGGGTTAGAAAGATGATGATTCAAATAGGTTTCTTGATTATGATTTTACATGAGGGTTTTGTGGGTGAAATATTGCAGATGACCTCCTAGGACAAAATGGACTTCATGGATAACTTCAGGTTATATAGGAGACAAATTTCCATATATAATTTTACCTGTTTTGATGAAAGTTGAAAAAATGCAAAAAACTTGTTTAGTCATATGGTTGTACAACAGACAACCATCAAATTTGTTATGTGAAAGAATTGTTTCATTGCCATTAAAAAAAATAATGCAAAGTTTAATAAAAAATATATTATTCGTGGGTGGAGGTTTGAAATAAAAATAAAAATAATGATACCCCCTGAAAGGAAACTTGCAACGATACATATGACAATTTTTACATAATCCGATTGAGATATCAATCAAATACTCACTTAGAATAAATATGTAAAGAATAGAAAACATACCCATCAAAGATGACACAAGATATACCCTGAGAAAACCCTCGTGAGGAAAAAATCCAACCTCCAAAAGCATCTATCATCCATGTATTAGCAACAATGCAACATTACAAATACAACAATGATTTAGCTTTTGAAACCCCAACCATCAACAAGCGCTCCATGAAAACAAGCATGTAACAACACATCCCATGCCATGTTTCCAACCTCCACAAATGCTAACCTAGCTTACCAAAACAACTACTCAAGTAGGGACCCAATATTTATTATTATAATAAATCATTTGTATGACATATTAGGCAATCTTTTTAGTATATATTTGCAAATGTAGCCTAATAGCCATTTTTTTTCTACAGAGTGTGACTTCGGTGTATGGTGTCAGATTTTAGACTTCTTATAGTTGTTGGAAAGGTGACTTAGATAACTACACAATGGTTTAATTAGATTTTCCATATTTTATCATTTTTATAATGAAATGTTGGCTAGAAGTCAACGATACCTTTATAACTTTGAGAGGTCATAACTTGAAAATACAGAGTCAAATTTTGGACTTCGAGTAGTTGATGAAAAACTCGTGGAGATCACTACATAGTGGATTAGACTTGGAGTAAATTTGACATGATTTTTTTGTTGATATTTTAATCTGAGTTGTTTATAGGTTCTTTTGACTATGGTGACATTATGAGTTTATAACATGTTACATACTAGAGATTTGGAGTTTATGTCATTGTACACCTTGTATTATCTCAAATTGCTCTCATGTTGACATGGTTATCAATTTTTGGGTTGAGTATATATGTTGCATTTTTGGGTCTACAAGTTGTGTAGTTTTGTAGGAAGTCTATACTTACAATATTGCATTCATGGATTGGATGTGGGTTGTTTATGCCCATAGACATTTCATTGTTGATGTATATTTAGATCGGTGGCTTGGTTTAGTCACTTGGTTTATTGATTTTGTTGTCATGTTGAGGAGGAGAGATGTTGTTACCAAGTACAATCATGATGGATGACCTATGTCATTGTGTTAACAATTTTGGATCTTAGGATACCAATCATTATAAACAAGATATGAAATAAATTCATTAAGAATCATACAACCATAAATTAACATGTTACACAAGATATGCATGGGTAAATTCCTTTTGGATAAAAAACCCCATAAAGTGTCATTTTATTAAAATACTTACAAATGTAGTTTATTATAAAATAGACTAGAACCTGGGGAAACTTCCTCCAATAGTACCACATGGCCAATATTACCTCTTGTGCATAGTGATACAACTCACCATAAAGCTCCAAATTCACACCCTCTCAAATGAGAGAGAACCTCCTTAAATATAGGAGGAAGGGTGACTTCACTAGTCACACCTTTTCAATAACCCCCATTCACAAATAATTTTAAACAATCTAATGATTATTAGATTCTAATTATTTCAAATGGGATATTCTTATAAAACATTAAGATATAAGGTTTATAACCAAGTATATGAGAATATTATATACAAATATTACACAAATGTGACCCCTAATTACATTATGTTCTAACACTCCCCCTTAATGTTGATAGGGGATCACATGTCAATTTTCATAAGAGAAAAATGAAGTACCCCTGTAACGTAGGTCTTATTTAACAATGACAAATAGGGACACAAATATATGCCAACTTGAAGATCATGAATTCCAGATTACATGAAAGTCATCTTGCCATAATTTATAATCCCAATGTTTTAAAAATGATGCCATGAGGTCTTATAAAAAATTCTATTGAAGTCGCAATCTCCTCAAATTAGCCCCTCCACAGGTTCATTACATAGTGCCCATAGAGATTAATACAATTCTTTACAAGTAGAAGATGTACAAGGAGAAGAATTTACAATATGAATGTAGGTCCTTAGCACAAATGTGCCTATAGGATTTACTAATGCCCATTTGCAATATTTAAAAGAAAAAGGACTTACATATGCCTACATGTAAGCTTAAAGGACTTACTAATGCCTATATAGGTCTTATTTCATAACTATTGGGACTTACTTATGCCTACCAATAGGATTTTAAACTAAGATTTAGCCACTAGGTGGTGTCATGGCCTACACACTCCCCCTCAATGGCATCACCTAACCCAAACATTGATTTGAACTTGGAACATACAATGCCTAAAGTTTTTATGCCTATTAGGTCTTTCATCTAGGATTTAGCTAGTAGGTGGTGTCATGTACACTCCCCCTAAATGGCATCACCTAAAATCCAATCAATACACAAATGATTTCAAAATGACGACTATGATTTCGATATATAGAATGTGCCCATGATCTTCGATGTGCTTCTATGATGGAACTAGAGAGAAATTTTATGATCAAGTACTTTCACTTTAGTAAGGTTTCATATTCTTCAATGTTCCTTTCTCTCTTTAGAAGTGGTATTATTTGAAAGAGTAAAAAAAAAATCAAGTAAGATGATACTTTTACATGTATCCAACTATAACTATTCCATAAATCTTCAAGGCCATAGTGAATCTTCGAGAGCAACTTGTAGTGTCCCTCCCTGATCCATCTTTTGATTTATACATCAACAGACTTGTTTAGACTCTTTGATGATCTTTGATTTATACTTATGGCTTCATTTATTTCTTAGATGCTTATGGTTGATGCTAGACATTTCTATATTAATACTTGATACATTGTGATTTATGTGGACAATGTTATGTCTTGTATTATCACGATGGATGGGCTTACATTTGATGTCTATGTGCTCTCATTGTTCATGGATGGATTATATTGCTTATGATGATGTGATGGCATATTACTAGTGTTAAACCCACTTCATGATTGTATTGGATAAGATGATTCAATATGGTTGTCGTGATTGTCTTACTACTGTATTTGTGATAGAGACGATGTCATACCACTCATCACGAGCATGATATGACATCATGATTCTCTCTCACTTGTCTGATTATTTATAATATATGCTATTGTATATGTTGTCTCATGGATATCGGTGGTTGTGGGATTGCAGGTACTAGACATCGACTCCACTTGGTCTCGCAAGTCTGAGCATGTCTTTATCCCAATGGCAAGTTGATTGGAGGTGACATGAGATCATTATACACACTCTAGGCCTAAGTTGATACCCTTGTTAGTTAGTGTCTCGGCGTGTGGCATCATGTTAGTGTCACGTGGTATGTTGTTCGACCTTATGTTGGGTTGCCTTGTGAGTTGTGATTATTTATTAATTAATAGTTAATTGATCTATATAGTTTATAAAGTTTTAAAATTAAACTAATAGATGGTATTAATATTTAATATTAATATGTGATTATTATTATTGGGGACTTGTTATTTATTAATGTTTATTTTATAGATTGATATTCGATTGATGTTTTTATATTATTATTATTTTAATTATTAAGACTTATTTGAATATTTATTATTTGAGCCCTTGATTTATTAGATTTATTATTAATAATTTACTATTGTTTAATTATTATTGATTTTATATTATTGAGATTTGTGATTTAATATTTAATTAGGTATTTATTTTATTACCCTATGTTTTATTTAATTGTTGGGTTATTCTTATTTATTTAATTCTCTTTTGTATCCCTTTGGGTTATTAAATTATTATTTACCCTACCTACCCTGTTTTATGATTTGTGGAGAGATTTGAGAGATTTAAATAATATTATTTTATATTATTTTTACCTCGAATTTGTGTATGGTTGGTATAATCAATAATATTTTTAATTATTGGTGGTCAGCTATGTTGGGTTATGATTTTTTTAATTAATTCATATATATTGAGTTTTATGAGCTTTGTCGAGGGTTGGCTTGCTGGGAATTTTTGCATTGTTGAAGATTTTATATTTTGGGGAGCTTGGACCTTTGGATTATGGTTGGATTGAGGATTGGATTGCACTTCACCGAATTTATTTTTATTTCCTTAACTTCTAATACAAGGTTCGAGATTCTAATTCTTTGGTATTTTGCTTTTTGGCTTTCAATATCTATCTGGAAAAGATTATCTGTGAGAAGTTTTGGGTTGTCGAGGAATTAAATAAGTTAATTATAAATGTAATGGTTGGGATTATTGTATTCTTTGGTTATAATTTATGGGAATGTTTGTCGTGAATTCTTTTGGGTGTTTGGAGTTGCTAGTGTTGCTCTAGTTCTGCAGTAATTGTTGTGTGTGCGACAAAACCTTGTGCATGCGTCACAAAGTGTCGCAAATGCACTGTTTAGCCTATTAGATGTTCTATAGTAACTAATGTATGCATGACAAAACCATGCGTATGCACCAAAAAGTGTTGTGAATGCACTATTTAGCCTATTAAATGTTCTACAATAACTGTTGTATGCTCGACAGAACCCTGTGTATGCGTTGTAGAGGTGTTGTGAATGTGTTGTTAATTTTGTACTATTGTTTTAGCCTTTTCTGAGTCTTTTTTATTTTTGTTTTCGGATTTTGTCAAATCCAAAGGCTATCATTTTGGCTTTTTTGAGTTCCTGAGTTGTTCTAGGACTGTCTATTTGATTGGAAATGATTATTTGTATTGCTTTGGTTTAAGCAAGATGAGTTATACCTTTCTATAATTCCCTGGGCTCACGTGGATTTGTAATTATGCCAATATTTGGAGATTTAGCAAGATGTTTTTAACTTGCTTGAGTATTTGTGTATTCATATGATTCCAGCAAGATGATGTTGCCTTGCTCAGGATGTTGTGTTATTTGTTGGTTGAGCAAGAGGGTTTTTACCTTGCTCATGATTATAGATTTTCTATGAGCCTCTTGGTTACCTTTACTATTTGGCTTTATGGCATTTTGGTTATTGGATCATTTGTGAATGGTTTTTATATGATTATTGTTATATGGATTTGTTAGAGCTTCCTTATTGTTTTTATTGCATTATTGTTTACCCTAAGATCTTGGAACATGGTTAGGGGGAGTGGCTCTCATGAGTTGGATGAGGTCACGCAAGAATAGGCCACCAAGATTTTCCTTGCAAGGATACTTTGGGTCTAGACTTCCAGGATCTCATTGAAAGTTTCCTTCTTTAATCAAGCAATAACCTTAATAATTAATTAGATGGGTTGGGTAACAAGGATTCATCTAATCAAGATAATAATTGATCTTTTGTGCTCTATCTCATAGCCCTTGAGGGATGACTTGGGATGACCTTGGGAAGGCCATGGATATGGCAAACCGAACTCCCTTGATTCTCACATAGGTAGAGACGAATCCACATTTCTATCAAGGGTGTGGATCACCCTTCTTTGTGAGGGTAGCATTCAATGATACTCTTCCCTACATGTGTCCTTGGTCCTTATGTATTTTTTGTTGGAAGCCTTTGGGAGTTTTATGCTTTCGATTTAGCCTTGTGGTGTGATTTGATTGTTGCTTGTGTGGTTTCTTTTCTATGGAGTTATTGTTATGTTTGTGACATTTGGTTGTTAGGTGTCAACATAGGTCTAGAGAATGTGTGGGACCTTGTATCATGTCCTAGCACGGGGGGTGGTTCCTTATTGGTTCCACATGGTTAGGTGGTTTGATGCCTTCTTCCATTGGGATGTTCTCTTTGTTGGATATCCATGCGTGGATGTGGATTATCTATCTCTTCAATTCATGGTTGGATTCTTCAAGAAAAATGTTATATATATATGGATTGACTACTCATTATTGTATCATGTATCACGAGTTATGTATACTTGTAGATTGGAAACTATGCATATTGATGTACGACAATACCATAAACATTGTAATCCTTGAGGAATGATTTAGTAGGTTTTGGTTTTTATTTTTGTAGATGATATGTGTTGTAATCCATATTGGTTATGTGATGTATCATGGATGTTTATTAACTATGTAGTGATTAGCTTAATTCTTAATGGAATAGATGTTATTATTGAGGCTAGTATTACGAGAGTCTTGTGATTATAATTGAGAAGTTAGACTAGTGATGTATGGAATGAAGTAAGGAATGGATTATGCTTAGGATTGATATTTTTGTACAATAGAGTAGTTTATTTTTAGTTGGGATTAAGTGTTAGGAATATTTGTATTTGGTGCATTTAAAATGAACCTAGATTTGGGAGTAAATGGGATTGTATTGAATAGGCATTAAGGCAACTTAAATGGACATCTTTCTATGTTCTTAGATAATATAATTTAAGGATAATTGATGGATGGTTTAGACCTGGTTATACTTATGATGTTGTTACTTTAGTCAAGTAACGACATTGAGACACCTTAGGGAAAGTTAGATGTTACTTGATGTTATTTATTTTCGCTTGCGTACTTATGTTCTTATGATCATGTTAGAAGAATATGATTATGTGCATGATTAGAAGATGGTATAATGATGTGATGTGTATATTGGAGTTCATATGTGATGCATTCGAGTGTTTTTAAAAAAATAAAAATATTTGCATGTTAGTTGGTTTATTTCTTTACGGTATTTTGTCGAGCATTACAAACTTTCATATTTTGTCCTTTTGATTCAAAGATGCATATAAGATAGTATTTTTTATTAAAGTAATGCATCATCCATGTAATGGGACATGCACCATATGTTTCGAGTGTATAATCTCACCAAAGAAGCACCAATATATTTAGTAACACATTAATCAATTAAACTTGATTTTTTATGCAAAGATAAAACATAGTATTATGAATTTGTCATACCCAAGGATCATATAATACTCCTCATGAATGTATAGTCCAATAATTGTTACCAATGAGTTTCATGTGAATAAGCATGAATAATTAGTTATCGTGTTTAAGATAAAAATAGACATGCTACTACATTGTAATGATCCATAAAAATTAGGCAATGGGTGAGCCACCCTTTCCAGGTTTGCTCCTTGAACAATTTATAAGGGCGATAGAGACCCATTATAATGATCAATATAAGATATTTATTAATCATGATAGTGTGGTTTTAACAATTTATATTTGACAAAATATAGAGAAACAAACCTCTTTCCAAGTAGATACATATTAAAGTTAAGTTGTATTCAAGGCTCATCAATAAGTTCACTATATCAGTATCATAAGTTATTCCAACACCTCTCATAACAAATGGCATATCATCGTGATTCACAAAACATCATAATAAAAAGTAACTTAAGGTTATAATAATAAAATATGTTAGGCTCCCACTAGGGATTGAGATGATACAAGCCTTAATGGATGCCCGTGTCAAGGATACAATTGGCCATTATATTAATCATGAAGGAGAAAATTGATTCAATTTGCATGAAACATTTATAGGCCTTACCCTAAATAATTTACAATCCATTATTGTGTTAGAGATGAATATAAAACTATAGTACACACTTTTCTCGATCAAGTTTTCAATTTGTTTAGAAATAGGCCAACTATAAAGAAATTGTTGGGTTATCTATTTATGATTAGTAGTGGATGCTAAACAATTTCACTAACTCCCTTCTAGATATTTATCATTAATGTGTTTGATTGAAAAATCCTTTTTTCTTCTCTCTCGAATGTTAAATAAAATTGTTGATATAAAAAGTGAACTTATAACATATATGTGATCTTCCTCACTACAATATTTCTTTGTTTATTTGGGAAAAATCTTTAAAAAAATTATTTTATTCTATTATATTATCCATTTCATGGAATATTCTTTATTAGCAATGTTATTGCCACATTTCCATGATCTAATTACAATCATAAAATGTCATTGACATCCCTTGTTCATTTGAATTCTTCAATAAATTGTGTTGTGTTTCATGGATCCAAGCACAGTGTAGACCAAATAAATCACTGAAGAGATGTGTGAAAACAAAGATGGAGATGTATTTTTGTTGTTTCACATGGGGCACATATATGCAAATATAAGAAATTGTATTATGTTTTAACATTTTCATGGTTTTGAGAACCCTTCTATCAGTGGATCGACAAGTTTTCATAACTATTGGAACACCCCATTTAATTTTAGATAAGGCTTCAGAAAGCATTAAAATGGAATGGAATTGGGTGCACATGTCATTGTGTTGGATATTAGTATCTTTCATCTTGGATAGGCTCATCATTATCCTAATTGAAGCGTCTCTAGTATATGGTTTTAAGTGTTATTAATTTTGGGCTTATTCCTTTCCCTTGGGGTTTGCCCATTCATCAAAATATATTTGAAGGTGAATTATTGTCAGATATTCACACTAGAAACTCTTTGGTAGATAACCACATCATAGACAAGTAATTAATAATCTTAGTGGTGAGTTGTGTATTGTCATAACTCTAGAGAATTTCACAACTCACCATAAAGATTATTCATTATTGGAGATAGGGCAACTTCACTAGTCACACCTTTTAAATAGCCCACATTCACAAATAATTATTTCAAATGGGATATGCTTATAAAGCGTATAATGGTTTATAACCTTATGTTAGAACATTATATACAAATGTTGTACATATGTGACCCTTAATAACATTGCGTTCTAACATGTTGAGTAAGCTTACAAGTTGGACACATTGAGAGTTAGATGCTTGTTTTAATGGATATGATCACGATGTCATAGATGCTCCTTGTGTTTACAGATTTGGCACAACATGTCTGGATTTGTAGGTGCTTTTATTGGTGATGATTTGTTTTTTATTCATGACTAATTATGCCAGTGTAACTTATTGTTTGTGAATCATGGTTTTACTTCGTCTTTTAGGAGCTCATGATGTGCACTTTGAGTTCTTTGATTGTTAGATGTTTTTGGTTGATTCTCATGTTAGAGGATGGTTTTATCATGATCTCATGCATATCTTGTTTATAAACTTTCAGTGGGAGATTTTGGTAGTGATGATGTGGTGATGTAGGATTAGTTCTTGATTGTTTGTTGGCAATTTTGTATCTTCTTGGCTCGGAGTTCATGGTTACACTGGATGTTATTGACTTTTTAGTTGTACATGTGTAACCTGAATTATCTTAATTTAGGAGATGGTTATCATGATACTATGGAGACCTTGGTACCACGGTTCAATGGGAGCTTGTGTCAGTGATGTGTATTCACCATTGGATGGTGGATGATCTTCTTAATGTGTAGATGTTAGATGAGTCCTTAGATCTCGTTGTTATAGAATTTTCTCACATTTGCGGGTACACTTGTAGGAGATGGTGATCTTCATGACATTTGAGGATGTGGACATCTTGGAGAACTCATGGAGTTATTTGGTTTGAGGTGTGGTTTATACTTTCATTTGACATGTTATCCTTGTTTGATAGGATGGTTGATATAATGTCATGGAATACTCTTGATTGTGCATTAGAGTTTTATCGTGGCATGGCCATGCGATATGTTCATATGAAGCAAATTATCTTCTTGGAGGGGATGGTTAGATCATGTTGTAATGTTTATGTTCCTAATTTTGTGGTTGGATCTTTGACATTGATCTTGGTGGTTCTCTTCATATGAGGTACATGATCATTTGCTTGATTACTTCATGATGGTGCTATGTTCCATTTGGAGTTTGGCATGGATTGATTAGTTACAGGTACTCACGTATACTTGGAGACACATGTGATGCTAGTTTTCTCCATGATCAGAGACATGTGTTGAGACAATTGATGGTGAGCATTCACATGGTATGAACTTGAGAGGAGAATATTCTTAGTGCGAGCCATGATGAATTGGATGACTTAATGAACATTCTCATCTCCCACTCTTGGTCTACTTGGTAGTTTACTACTTGAGAGGTATTTCCCATTGTTCCTTTTAGGTGCATTATGTTTGTGCTTATCTTTCATAGATATGGATCTTTAGGTATGGATAGATAGTTGGTTATGGACAATTCAATTTAAAAGGTATTTGGCATTGGTCATCTCCTTGTCAAATGGAGTTATCACGATGGCATTCATTGATATTTAGTTTGGGAGATGTTTTATTGGGTATATTCCCTAACGTTGGGAATGGTATTGGTTTGATTTTCTTGGTTATGAGAGACTTACATACATGTTAATTATATGATTCATATGTTTGTCTGGTCTAAGGGACTAAATGGGTTTGGGTGTTGTTATGGAATTTCATTTAGGGTTTTATGGAGGATATCGTACTTGACATAGTTGGCATTTAGAGGTGTATGTAGAAGAACATGCTACAAGTTTTTAATTTGTAGTGTTTCTCCCTTTGGCCTCGGTTGTTCTCCTAAATGTTGAGTTTCACATTCCATTGGATTTGAGGTTGTTTGAAGCTACGTGTTCAATAGTTTATATCCACATGTTTTCATGTGGGAGGTGACACAAAGGTTCATTTATCTCTTTCTTTTGTTGGTTGTGGGGAACATGGGAGAGTTATGGATACTTGTGGTGAGAGTTGTACTTGCAGGGTATTGGTTTACATCTTATACATATTATTGTGGATGTTCCTTGGCACTACATGGTTATGATTACTCTTTCTATGTGATGTTATTAATGGATCTTTGGGATAAATTAGCTTTTTTCATATTTGATATTACCTATGAAATGGTAGTTTCTAGGCGTGTATGTAATAGGTGTGGCACTCAAAGCTTATGGTTGCATGTTGCAAGTTGTATATGTTGATGATATGAGATTCAATTGATACGTTTGTATACCTTGGAGGTATGGATACTTGTATGTGTTAGCATTTGTTGTGGGTGTTATTTTAGCTATGGATATGGTTTCTTGATATCTATCTATGCATTTGATACCTTTTGAATAAGTGCTTGTATTTGGGATATAAGTTGGGGCAGGTCTTATATTTCATTGTGACAAATTGTGTGGCTTTCTCTTTAGATGGCCTCCTATGTGCAGTGTCAATGGCATGGTGGAGTGTGAGAGCATTCATGTATGAGATGGTGGTAAATTTATTTCTTGTTGCAGGTATCTTGATGGAGCATATGGAGGTTTTTAATTCCTTGATGGTATAAGTCGTTGGAGGGATAGGTCCCTTGTTCATATTATGGTTACTTATGGCCCCTTATGCAATGTAGAGAATACTAATAAAATAGGTGTTGTATGCCTTGCATAATAATGTTTGTAACTATAATATTTTATTTATTATGTGAGTTGTGTGTATGGAAGTGTAAAGTGTAGAGATTCTCTTGGAATATTCTCGGGGCCACTTGATTAGTTATATTTTAACACTTGGATATAATATTGTAATCGTAGGCACATAAATCTGTCCACTAATTAAATAAATATTTAATATTTCTTTAATACACTAATATTATTCTATTAATTAAATTCATGTTTGATTAATTCATTTCGACCCCATTCTACTATTTTAATTAAATGAATTTTATAAATTTATTTAAACTAAAATTGCTAACTATAGTCCAACTATTAAATAAATTTATCAATTTAATTAATCTCACCCCTTTCCTCTCATATTAAATAAATTAAACATTTATTTAAAAACCATCTTTCACATTTAATTAAATACCCTTCTCACATTTAAATAAATCAATATTTATTTCAATATCTATCCAAATGCAAATTACACACACATTTAAATAAATTTATATTTATTTTAAAATTCGATTTACCCTCACCCACTCGCATTCTCCTACAAAGCCCACTTGCTCACTAACCTTTCTTCTAGAATCTTCTAACCCCTAATGATTAGCCTAAACCCACTTCTAATCACTTGCACATTCCTAAACTAAGGATTGGGAAGGAGTCACTTCTCAAAAACATTTAAAGCCATTTTCTCTCCAACAAGTTAGCCCTCAAAGTCTCCCAAAAACATTTAAGGCTGTTACAAAACCTTAAAGGCCTTCCCTTCTTCAACATACTAACCCACATGGGTCTTGTCCCTTTGGTCAAAGCCTAACCATGGGTAAACCTTGCACAAGAGTTTACCCATTGGGTAATATCTTTTCCATTGGATAAAACCTTTATCCAATAACCCAACCATGTGAGGTTACCCTCATGTCTTTTCAGGCATTAGATGTTTCTTCTCTCTCCTGTCAAGCCCTCTCATATTGACACTTGTCAACATGGGATTGGTTTGGAAACTATCACATGGATTGAAGATCATGAAATCCTAGCCTCCCACGAGCCAAATCAATCTCGACCATTCATTCAACCATTTTGCCTATAAAAGGGACCCTCATCCTCAAGCAAAGTAGGAAGCGTTATAGCATTGTTATTATATTTGCATAGGCATTTTACTTAAGCTTTCTCATAGCAACATTACTCTTTGGCATTAGCATAGCAATAAGAGTTCATATTCAACCATTTCAATACTCCATTTGGCATCCATGGCTTCATGCTAAACCGAGAGCTACACTCACACATTTGGATCTTGGAGAGGAGAAAGACAAAGGAGAGCTATCAAAGGGCATCATTGGAGCATCTAAGGGAGTCTCTTCTCTCTTCTTTTCTTGTATTATACTTCATTTACATGCTTTTTAATCTCTGTTTGTATGCATTTGGAGGTTTTGGTTCATTTGGATTGTGTTTGTTTTGGTTGAAGCTAACATTCTAACACTTGAGCTCTTGGTTTTGATTGTCCCCTTTCTAGTGCATCAGTAATTATTTAATTTTTGGGAAAGTAAATTTAATAATGTACCCAACATTAGATGTGGGGACAATGGGCAGTTAGCCCATGGTATTAGCCCATGGTTTTGATGTGATACCACTTGGTGGTTTTGCAGGAGCTCGTGTCTATCAAAGCAACCACAAGGGTAGTTGTTTTGGTAAGACAAGTTAGCATTTGTGTATGTTTGAAGCATGACATGGGATGTGTGGTTACATTATTATTCACATGGAGTGCTTGTTGATAGTCGGGGTTTCGAAAGCCTTCGTGGTTATATTTGTAATGTTGCATTGTTGATAATACATGGATGATAGATGTTTTTGGAGGTTGTATTTTTCCCTCATGAGGATTTTCCTAGGGTATATCATATGTCATATTTGATGGGTATCTAAGTGTTTATTCACTTTATTTCTCAGTTGATTTATCTAGAAATTATCACATGTATGGTTGCAAGTTTCCTTTCATGTTGTTTCTCACTAATTCCTTCCAAGGTTCCTCCCCCTCCAATGCTTTAAAAATCCATTTAATGGCTAAAATAATTTAATGCTTTCTTAGGTCTTTATGACCTAATTTGTCTTGGTTTTTCTCCCAATGACCCCAATCCCATTTGAATAAATGCTTATGTTTATTCCCTTTCCCATTAGGCCATAAAAAGTATTTGATCTTCTTTTGAATTTCATTGATTTGATAACTAAATAACCACACTGAAGCATAATAGAGGTCGTATGAAGATAGTTTCTTTTAAAAACTTTAATTTACCCAACCAATGATAAATATTGATTATTTCACTTGCCTATTTTGTATTTATCAATTTTGGTCTTAATCCATTACCTCTTTAAGATTGAGATTTATTGCAAATCGAATCCCTCAGTGTCTTACCTATTTGTGAGGAACCCCCATTGAAAGTTGTACTTTGCGAACCAACTAGGAGGGTTGTAATTTAGAGAAAATATGATATATTTGACATTGGAGACTTTAGTACCTGAAGCTTTGTTATATAAATTCAACTTTTTAACCAAGTTATCTATATTCTTCTCTTCCAAATCTATAAATATTGTAGTACCATCAAAAAATTGAATGTTGATTGGTTCCTTAATTGTTAGGAAACACAATACTCTTAATTTGGGAGTATTGATTGAGCTCCTCAGTAGATAGTGTGTGACATATGATGTAATTACAAAGAGACTTGGGGGGTGTAGGAGGCAAACACAATATGTGTAAGAAAAATAAAGCGACAACTATCGGACAATATTCATCTTTTGATTTCAAATATAATATTCATCTTCAATTTCAAATGTAATATTCATCTTTAATTTCAATGAAGAGAAAATGGAAAAGTTGATAGTTTCAACCTCACAAAGGGAAGAACCATCTACAAGAACACCACCTGCCACAAAGAGAAATCAAGCAAGGATAAATTGCTCAATGCAATTTGAGAATTTTGTACTGATTGCACAAAATATTATGATTATAGTGAATGAATGAAACTTTAGGTGCAAAACCCCAATGTGAGATTAAATTAAATGGAGCCAAGTGTCACAATCATAATGAATGAGATTGTGTATGGTGAAAATGGATAACAATAACAACAATATTGAAAGGCTAAATGAATCCAACCACTAAACCCTAGCCTAACAATGAACAAAGATCCACCATAACATATGAAGATTACCTAAGACAATGCAAATAATTCAAAATCAAAAAGATTATACCATCACATGTCCAATAGGGTTTTGATCTCCATTCTTCCTATCTCCATTGATCTTGCTTGATATATTTGCTCTCAGATTTTTATATGCACAAGAGCTCAACAAAGAACGGAATGTGGTTGCAAGTAGGATCGTAGTGTGGCCAAGTGATCATTAGCATGAGTGATTAGGGTTTGACAATGAAGAAAGCATCTCCTTAAATAGAAGACACAATATGAAATGGAGGGTTAGGATTGAGAGGTGTAAAAAGAGAGGTCGGCTAGGATTAGAGGGTAGGTAGAAGAAATAGTAAAATAATGAAAGAGGTAGGTAGTGTAGGAATTAAGAGATGAATGACATGTGTCATGTGTAGAAAAAAAGATAATGAATTAATTAAATAAATAAAGATTTATTTAATTAATAGAAGAAATAGGACAATTAAATAAATAAAATATTTATTTAATTTAGGAAAGGGATAATTTAAATAAATAAATGTATTTATTTAAATGAGAAATAAGGCTAGAAGGGGATAAATGAATTAATTAAATAAATAAAAATTTATTTAATTAATAGAAGAATGAGGCTTAGATAATTAAATAAATAAAATATTTATTTAATTAAACATGACAATTTTGGGTGTCTACATTTTGCCCCTCTTTGAGACAATGCGGCTTGTCGCGTTGTTTCAAAGAAGATAAGATGAACTGATACAGAGTTGCCCCAGAATGGGAATAATATGCCCCCTCGAGAGATTGGATGAAAATGTCTGAAAAGATTGCAGACAATCTCTCGATAAGAAAGAAAGGCTAGAATGGATTGACCGAATAAAGTGACAAAGTCACGGGATGAGAAAGACTGACTCGGGAAATGAAGGCCAGGGCTAGGGTAGGCTATAAGATAGACCACGGGCAAAAGACATCCTCATTGTCATCTACACCCTCACAAGATCACAGTGCAGAGCGAGAAAAGAGCAGCAGCAGTCAGCAGCGATGGCCTTCGTACACAGATTCGACCGCGTTCGTCGATTTCAGAGGCCAGCAAAGGTAGGAGAGCCGGTAAGTACCACCAAACCTCCTCGTACTTTGACGCATTTCAATTTTTGTCATTAATGCTTAGTAGGTAGCAATAAATGCGCTAGGAATAGGGTACCAAAAAAATGCAAAAACGTACAACCGTGTCTGTGTCGGTGCCAGGCGCGTCTGTGTCCGCCAGGCGCGTCTGCGTCGGTTCCAGGCGTGTTTACGTCTGGGACCGCATTTGCGTTCAATGCGGCTGCGTCTGTGAATTTCAGACGCGTTTGTGTCCTGTAGGGGCGTTTAGGTTCTGAAGTCGCGTTTGTGCATAATGTAAGCACGTTTATGTCCAGAAAGCGCGTCTGTGTTGCAGAAGCGCGTTTGTGCAGTCTATAGGCGCGTTTATAAGTTTAAAGCGCGTTTATGTCTGAAAATGTATGGTTTTAGTCTTCTAGGTCAAATCGGTAGTTCTGTGATGAACATACGCTGTCGATTGGATAAGCTGCTGAGAGGATACACTCAAACAGGTCCTCTAGGAAGACTAGGATAGATCAAGGCACTTTGTGATGAACAGGGAGCACCAAGATAGAGTACTTTGTGATAAACAAGGAGTACCCAAAGCAACACTTTGTGATGAACAGGGAGTGCGAGATGTGAGTAACACTTTGTGATGAACAGTGAGTGCCACACACGTAGTACTTTGTGATGAACAGGGAACACTACTAGGATAGATAGCAACACTTTGTGATGAACAGTGAGTGTCACTAGGATAGATAACCATATGCATTTAGATAGCAAGTAGCATTTTGTGATAAATAGTGAATGCCACGATAACTGACGTGATTGATTGTGTGACTGCAGGAGTATCTGCCTATGTTAGAGTCACGGGAGAGATTCCCGTCTACACAGAGATTGCGACCAGAGTTGTTGTTTGAGGACAGAGCTGCTATTGAGGAGATGGGCCTCAGACATGTGCTATATGTGCCTGAGTTTCAGGCAAACATGGGTTTGCTGACTGCGCTGGCGGAGAGATGGCACTCCGAGACTTGCACTTTTCACTTGCCGATGGGGGAGATGACAGTGACCCTCGAGGATGTCTACAGGATACTACACATACCGATCGATGGAGAGTTGATCCCATACGATCGAGATGGAGACAGGGAGGCATTGAGATGGGTATTTCAGGACCCTGGATTGGAGATGAGAGCAGGACACGTGGCATGGGATACCATGACAGCCACAGGACTAGCTTTGCCAGCTGTGATCGGAGGAGCCATCAGTGGGTTCTTGTGTCCAGACAGAGCGACACGGGGGTTGGTAGTGGGCTGGGGAGGAGCACTAGAGACATTGGTGACTGAGCACATCAGATATGCATGGGGTCCATGCATCCTGGCGCATCTGTATTATGAGCTGCATCAGTTCATCTACCATGGATCAGTGGGCTTGGGTTGCGGAGTGACACTGCTACAGGTGTGGGCATATGAGCATCTGCCGATCACACGGCCTATACACTTCAGGGGCAGAGGTCATGGACGGAGCTTTGTACACCTGTATGATATGATTACGTCACAGCCTCAGATTGGCAGGTTAGAGCACTGGAGGCATGTGATAGATGACATTGACACAGTCATCTGGAGGCCGTACCTAGGGTGCGAGGAGTGGGAGGATGATGCCGTGGAGCTGCCATATACCTTCAGGAGCAGATATCTGATTGGGCGGATGCCCTACATATTGGAGAGGCAGCTGGTAGACAGGGTTGGCAGACAGTTTGGCAAGATCCAGAGGATGCCACGAGGCTCGGGTATGTATGCCCGTACAGTCAGGGATCAGGCACAGTTCGGGCCATTGTTATCGTATGATCAGGCCGTCACACAGCTGACAGAGATGATGCCACTACCCTGGGATATGTGGCCGGAGGTTGAGGATGCAGGCATGGATGCAGAGTACTCCGCGTATTGGGCAAAGCATCCGTTTCCGCGGTTGACAGATCCGGGAGAGCTGCTGGAGGGAGAGGTGGGAGGGGATGATGATGATGGTGGTGGAGGGGATGGAGGTAGGGGCCGACGAAGGTGGAGAGGAGTAGTGGGGAGAGGAGGGTAGCACCTCGGAGGGAGGGAGGACAGGAGGGACCAGCCCAGGTGGTGAGGGGTCACGGTGGATTGCCCCTGCAGGTACCAGCAGCACAGGGTCCTAGAGCACAGGGACCTAGACAGGGACAGGTGCAGGGACAGGTGCCAGTACAGGCACAGGTGCAGAGACAGGTGCAGGTTCCCAGGCATGTACAGAGACAGGTACCGGTTCAGGCACCGAGACAGATACAGGGGCAGGCACAGGTACAGGCACCCGCAGAGGGAGAGCCACAGGCCGAGGCTGAGGGTGGGGACCCAGAGGAGGATGAGCTGCTAGAGCTGAGGGAGATCTGCCAGGGCTAGGCAGACGAGATCCAGGAGTTGGAGCGGGAGAGGGATCATCTCAGGATCAGGCTCAGGGACACAGAGCGAGAGAGGGATCAGGCTATCCAGCGCTACACTGAGGTTGAGACAGCTCTGAGGGCAGGGAGGCAGGCGGCAGAGGACGCAGGGGCAGGCTATGCATATGTCTTGCGAGCCGGAGAGGAGATTGGTTACTGGAGGGACCTCTACTATGGTGCAGTGCCAGCAGATCAGCGGGCGAGGAGCTTCTATAGACCATCGCGGACAGCGACGACTACGGGAGGGAGTCGGAGGAGGCAGGCATCTAGTGGTGGGGTCATGGGTCCTCCACCACCACCAGACAGGCAGGGTGATCCTGGAGCAAGTCCTTCTACAGCTCAGCGTCCGTCGAGGCCAGGCGGCTCCGAGGGAGGGAGTTCATCATAGCCATAGAGGGCTCCCCTTTGTATTAGTATATGTACCATTTTTGTATTGTAGACACCTGCAGGTGATTTTGTAGCCATATGATTCTTTTGACATCATTGTATCATGACACATTTGATTATATATGAGAGATGATTCATTTTTTTGCGACAGCTATATGCATGTGTACCTATATGTGATGTATGCTTCTATGATGTAATGCAGTATATTTTTGTTCGTTTATGTTTTATATGTGATGCATGATGCAAATGTGAATGTATGTAATGCAAATGAATATGATAATGCAAATGATTATTTACATGATGAAAATGTAAGATGGGCTAACATGTGTTGTATGCAGGATGTGATGTAATTGTGATATCTACATGTATGTATGAAATGCTTATATGTGGTGATGCAGGTGTAACTATATGAAATGCAAGTGTTTTTGGTGTGTCATTATACTCAGTCATGTGATAGCGGGCTACACAGACTCGAGAAGGACAATGGAAGTCAATCAAGAAAGGGGGATGGAAGACAGAAGATATGAATGTGAAAGAGCTTCTTATGCGTTATCATCATTGAGCTTTATTATACCAAAATAGGTTATGACAATCGAGGCATTTGTTCGACCTAGAAAGTCATTGTACCTGTTTGCATGGAGATAAGACGGTCACAAACAAGGAATGCCCCAGTTCATACTAGACTCACAGTGTCCTCATATCCTTGGACAAGTCATAGCATTACCAAAAGACAATCCACAGACAGCAAATGAAAATAGGTGACGATACCCCATCCTCGCCTTTCTAGTCAAAGACATCCTGGAGATAGAATCTCTAGTCAGAGACATCCTGGAAAAGCTAAAAGACATGTCACCAAAAAGATGAAATCAAAAGAAAACCTAGACTCGACATCAACATCCACTGTAGTCCTCAAGTTTAGTGTCTCTTGTCACTTGTATAAGTCATGTTTGATTGTGGTCACAATGTTCACTTTCACAAAAGGGATAAATTAACACTGAACCATATGTTGTCTAAGTCTGTTGAAAGATTTGATTTTGTTGAAGCCCATTGTTGCTGCTGTGTCTCATCTGAAACTGACTGAATCCATGAAACTGATACTTTATTGCGGAGAAGATGAAACTTTATTGCGGATCTGCGATGCAAATGTTGCTTTATTGCGGATTGTGCGCGAATAGACTGAAGAAAGCTAGAAGAAACTGTACTCCTCAAAACATGTGATGTTCTTAGTTCCACACCCATCACTAGACGTAGGATTGGCCGTAGTCACAGATAGGATCTGATTTATTATGGATGGAAAGGGAGTGAAAAGGGAGGTTTATTATGAATGGCTAACCAATCTTAGGTAGATCAATAACAAGCCATGGTGGGAATAGGTAAGTTTATTGTGAGTGAATAGGTTGTGAGTGTGTGCAAAGTGAAGGATGAAAGAGAATCCTGAAGGAGGGAGGAGCAAAGTCTCTACGCATGGCGCTGGTGACCTAGTTTTCACCATGGTACTTGCCCAGGGCGCCACTGAAGTGGTTTTCACCGTTGGACGAAATTATTTCTCTTTACTTTTTTGATTTTTCAGTTTTTTTGTGTCACAAAGCGCCTGTTTGCCAGGTTTTCACCGAGTAACGATTTTTTTGTTTTATAATTTTTTTGTATTTTTGAGATTTTTTTTATTTTTTTGTATTTTTGAATTAAGATGCGCCGAAGAGCTATGTGTAGAACCTGCAAAGATGCATGTTGTTGATAGGATCCTCCAAGGGTTCACCTTCTGTAGTTGAGAGCTGATATGCCCCAGATCCATATACCGCTGTGATGATGTAAGGACCAAGCTAGTTTGGTTCGAACTTGCCCTTCTTATCTCTGTCTTGCTGATTCTTGGGGTTCTCTCTGAGGACTAAGTCACCTACCTCAAATGTGCGAGGCTTGACTTTGTGATTGTAGATGTGACTCATTCGTTGTTGGTAAGCCTTGAGATGATTAAAAGCGGTTTGTCTTCGTTCCTCCAGTAGTTCTAGTTCTTGTAAGCGAGAGACCCTGTAATCTTCATCATTGATTATGTTTCTCAAAGAGACCCGTAAAGAAGGTAACTCGACCTCAATAGGCAAGATGGCTTCAGCTCCGTAGACAAGTGAATAAGGTGTAGCTCCTGTAGGTGTGCGGACACTTGTACGATAGGCCCAAAGTGCAGGATTGAGTTGGATATGCCAGTTACGGCCAGCATCGTCGACTGTCTTTTTGAGGATTTTAAGAATTGTTTTGTTAGACGCCTCAGCTTGGCCATTACCTTGCGGGTAATATGGTGTGGAGAAACGATGAGAGATATGGAAGCGGTCACAGAGTTCACGAACATCCTAATTTTTGAAGGGACGCCCGTTATCAGTAATAATGGAAGTGGGAATACCATATCGGCAAATGATGTAGTTCAGGATGAAGGTAGCAATTTGTTTCCCAGTGACTTGTGTGAGAGGCACGGCTTCAATCCACTTTGTGAAATACTCTGTGGCTGTGATAATGAATTTATGACCATTGGAAAAAGGAGGGTGAATCTTGCCTATGAGATCGAGTCCCCACTGACAAAAGGGCCAAGGAGACGCAAGTGGTTGTAGTTCTTGTGCTGGTGCATGTATGAGGTCTCCATGAATTTGACACTGCTTACATTTCTTGACAAACTGAGATGAATCTCTTTCCATAGTAGGCCAGTAGTATCCAGTCCTGATGAGTTTCTTGGCCAAGGTAGGACCACTAGTATGCGGACCACATATCCCTTCGTGCACTTCATGTAACACAATCTGAGCTTCGTCGCTTTCAAAACATCTAAGAAGAGTGCCATCTAGACCTCGTCGGTATAGGATATCAGCTAGAATGACGTGTCGAGAAGATTGGCGAATGAAAGTGCGACGTTGGTTGTTCGATAGATCGGGAGGTAAGATATTGTCGCGAAGGTATGTGAATATGGAACCATATAACTAGGATTCAGGACCAACAACGCATATCATTTCAGTAGGAGTGATCTCGTATGAGGGAACCAGCAGGTTGTCTACCAGGAACTCATAGCAGGTCTCATTTTGCGGTAGATCAATTAGTGAAGCAATTGTAGCCATGGCATCTGCAACACGATTCTGTTCTCTTGGTATCTACTCAAAATCTATCGTTATGAAGTGCTGTTTCAAATCATCTACCAGTTGTTTGTAAGGCATTAGTTTTTCATCTTTTGTTTGGTAATCATCAGTTGCTTGACGGATAACCAGTTGAGAATCCCCAAAAACACGAAGTTCTTGGATCTTCCACTGAACTGCAATTCTTAATCCAGTTGTTAATGCCTCATATTCCGCTATATTGTTAGTGCAAGGAAATGATAAGCGGTATGATTTTGGTATAGAATCACCCTGAGGAGTTATAAAGAGAATACCCGCTCCTGCTCCATGCTGTGTGTATGAGCCATCAAAGTACAGTTGCCATGGCTTTGCATGTGATATTGTTAAAATTGATTCATCTGGAAATTCTGACTGTAGAGGAACATCATCTATCATGGGAGCATCTGCTAATTGATCTGCGATTGCTTGTCCTTTTATTGCTTTTCTGTCCACATACTCGATGTCGAATTCACTCAGGATCATTACCCACTTAGCCAGTCGACCAGTAAGTGTAGCTTTGTTGAGAAGATACTTTAGTGGATCAATTCTTGCAATCAACTTAGTTTTGTGAGTGAGCATATAATGTCGTAATTTTTGTGAAGCAAAGACCATAGCGAGACATGCACGCTCGATTGGTGTGTAGTTTAGCTCATATCCTACCAATGTGCGACTGATATAATATACTACTTTTTCCTTGCCATCAGCTATTTGTTGTGCTAGGAGTGCCCCCAGTGCTGTTGGAGTAGCGGATATGTATAGTAACAAAGGCTGATCTGGAATTGGTGGCATCAAAACTGGCGGATTCAAAAGATAGTCTTTGAGCGTCTGAAAGGCTTGTTGACAGTTCTCATCCCATTTGAACTTGATGTTTTTATGTAGCAGGTGCTGGAAAGGATTACACTTATCTGCAAGTTGTGCTATGAATCTTTGTATGGACTGGAGTCTCCCTTGTAAAGATCGAAGTTGACTGATATTCCTCGGTGGTGGCATGTCCAAGATAGCCTTGACTTTTGCTGGATCGGCTTCGATTCCTCTTTTAGACATAATGAATCCTAGGAGCTTCCCGGAGGTTACTCCAAAGACACATTTCTTAGGGTTTAATCTTACCTTGTATTTTTCCAACCGATCAAAGATGACTGAAAGTATGTCCAAATGTGTATCTCTGTCTATTGATTTTCCCAGGAGATCGTCAACATAATCTTCCACAGTTATGTGCATGAGATCATGAAAGATAGTGGTCATCGCTCTTTGATATGTAGCACCTGCATTTTTCAGCCCAAAGGGCATGACATTCCAACAGAAAGTTCCCCATGGACAAGTGAACGATGTTTTGTGTTGATCTTCAGGTGCAATCCTAATTTGATTATAACCAGAGAATCCGTCCATTAAAGATAACATTTCGTGACCTGCTGTGAGATCAACGATCAAGTCGATGTTTGGTAATGGGAAGTCATCTTTTGGACAAGCTTTGTTAATGTCTCTGAAGTTTGTACATATTCGGATGCTGCGATCTGGTTTACTGACAGGTACTAAATTGGAGATCCATTTGGGATAATCAATTGGGCGTATGAATTCGACATCCAATAATTTCTCCAGCTCTGCTTTGACTAGCAATGCCACTTGCGGATGCATTTTCCTTAATTTCTGTTTTACTGGCTTTGCCCCCGGTTTGACTGTCAAATGATGCATTACCAAATCCGGATCTAGTCCAGGCATATCAGCGTATGACCATGCAAAGTTGATTTGTCGTTCCTTGAAGAAGTTTATGAATTTTGCCCTCTCAGACTCTATCAATGATTGAGCCAAGAATATGTTGTGTGGAACCTCTTTCGTACCAATGTTTGTCTTTATAGTCTCCTCTACCAACATGGATGATTTTTCCTCATATGATGCTGGGAGAATGTTGAGCCTTCCATCTTCGGGTGCCTTAGAGAGGTTTTCGCCCTCAGATACGTCCTTTCTTTTTACTTTTTTGGGATCAGATAGCGCCACAGTGTGGTTTTCGCCATAAGATCCTTGTTTTGTTCTTATTTTCACATTTTTGCGACTGGAAGGTCCGACACCCTCACCAAAGTATGCCATGTTGTTGAGTTCTATAGTGTATCCTGCTTTGTGGTCTCCAGGGGGAAGATCATCTCGTATGCCAAGATAGTCGATAATAGCTTCGTCATTTTGAAATGTATCAAATTGTGCTGATCCTTCATAATCCCAGTCAATGAGTTGGGGATGAACAAGGGGAAGTTCTTGAATGTTTTCAGAGTTTGCAGGGCTAATAGTGAAGATGTGGTTATATTCGGGTATATCGAGGCAATCGTCAAGGTCATCGATGGCACTCTCCTCATCAGTTCCGATCGTGAGCGAATCCAAATTATCATCACTAGTAGCGCCTTCCAGGACAGGTGTCCTCATCCTATGTGATTTCGACCTAAGACCTTGAAACGAAGACTGTGGGAAATCCTTATGAGTTGGTTCTTGACCAACTTTGAACCTTTTGTAAAATTCCTCCTCTTCTGTAGGTTCGTCTGGCTCTCTGAATGTCTCGGTGAGTTCATAGTCACTGGAGGATTTGTCTGAACCCCATTCCCATTCGTTGGAATCTGTAGAATAGTAATTCTCTTGTTGAACTTCGGCAAATTTGACTTGCGATGCCTCTTTTATCCTTTTAGTATGGGTCTTGGAAGTCAGAAAACCAAGTCCCTTTGAACGTTCCCTTCTTACAGTCAATTCAGGTTGTAAGGGCTCCATGACGCCTTCTTTGCGTAACCCGAGAGGGCTTTTTCCATCATACCCGAATCTTTGTAGAATCTTGAAGCCTTTGCCATAGTTCTCACAGGGTATATGAATCTGATCTTGTGTGTCCTCTTCAACGTCTTTGTAGAGCATTTTATATAAATTTTCCTCTTCTAGTTCACCCCATCTTTCAAAGGTAGTAGAATCCCATTTGAGTATCATGATGGAGATTTGCTTGTTAGGATGTGGCCTCCCATATTCTTTTGGAGAACTCATGACTTGTCGTAAAAACATGGTCTGATTCAAAGTGTATTCTCCCATGCCTTTGTCTTGAAATTTGCCTTCAAGTTCACCTTGTCTTGAGGTCGAAGGTTTCAATGACTCAGGATCAATGTATGCCAAAGAAGGAGTAGCCTCATGATTACTGGGAATGATGGTCTCAGTATGTGATCTCAAGTTATTGCAATATATGAACGGATTTGGATCACCGTTGACCATTACCTCGACTCCATTATGAGGAAACTTAATGCATTGATGATATGTTGATGGGACTGCCCTCATTTCATGAATCCAAGGACATCCTAACAAAATGTTATATGTGAGATCCAAATCTAGGACTTGACAAACCACATCCTTTGTGACCGGCCCTATTCTTAGCAGTAAGGTGACTGTGCCCTTGGACGAGCGCTCTTCATCATCATATGCCTTGATGGTGATTTGGTTTGTAGAATTCACAGCCTTGTCAGAATATCCCAATTGTTTAATGGTGCTCAATGTACAAATGTTTAAACCTGCTCCTCCATCTATCAGGACTCGCTTTATTCGATGTTTATGTATGAAGGCTTCAACATGTAAAGGTGCATTATGAGGCTGACTTACGGAGGCGTCATCGGCTTCTGTGAAGGTAAGGGAATGTGGAATGGAAAGGTATCCCACCATGGCTTGAAACTGGTCCACGTTCAGATCAGTAGGGACGACAGTGTCTCTCAAGATTTTGTCAAGGATAGCTTTATGAGCGGGGGATATGCGTAGAAGCTCAAGGATGGAGATGAGCGCGGGTGTCTTCCCTAACTGTTCTACAAGGTCATACTCAGGCTTGGTAGATGAAGGAGTGGTGTTTTTAGTAGAGGCACCTGGCAACGTAATCTTACCTCGACGGGTTGTAACATGACATTCAGAGGTAGATTCGAACGAAGATCCAACACCTCTTAGGACAATCTTAGGTCGCTGAGGAGGATTCTCAGGATTTTTGTTCTTGATAGTAATAGTAGATATATGATTGTCCATTGAGATGTGGTTGATAGTAGAATCATAATTATAAGGTGCTCTAGTGTAATTGGCTTGATCATCTGTGACTTTGGCTTTTCCTTTGTCATGTTTTGGGAATGGTTCCTTAAACATCTCATGTTCTTGATTAGATGAATGTCCCTCAATCTCGATATCACCCCTATCAATGAGATCTTGCACGATGTTCTTCAATCGATGGCAATTACCTGTTTTATGACCCTTGCTCTTATGAAATTCACAATACTCATCATCATTCCACCAATTAGGTTTGACCTTTGGTTCATATGGAGGAAAATTTGGAACGGTGATCACTTTGTTTGCCATAAGCTTTTTGAATACTGATTCAAGTGGTTCTCCCAATCGAGTGTACTTCCTTCGTGGTTTAGAAGTTGTTTGCGTATTCACTTGATTATTTGTAGAACTCGATCCAGAAAAGATGAACTTGGGTCTTACTGTATTGGCATCAACAACACCATCATTAACTGTGTTCTTGTTCTTGTTCCAAAATCTTGGCTTGTCTTTTCCTTTAAAGTCATCTTTGTTTTCCTTGAATATCTTGATGACTCCTTGTTCAATTAAGACCTTTTCTGTGGCTAAGCCCTTTTCAATAACATCCTTGAATGTGGATAAACAAGCTTTCCTGAGATCATATCCAATGTCCTTATTAACGTTTTGAGTGAACATTTCCACCATTTGTTTCTGTGGAATTTCGCAAGAACATCTGCTAGCTAGATTTCTCCATCTTTGTAAAAATGTTGCGAAAGATTCTCCTTCCTTTTGTTTCGTATTGCACAAGGTAGTGACTGAGACATCTGTTTCTATATTGTAAGAAAAATGCTGAATGAATGCCTCCGCTAAGTCACCCCATGACTTAATGCCAGGAGGTAATTGAGAAAACCATTCCATAGCTCGATCACCTAAGCTCTATGGGAACAGCCTCATCAAGTATGTTTCTTCTGCAGCTACCTCAATGCAGGCTGTGAAAAATTGTCTTATGTGTGCCTTGGGGTCTCCTTTCCCTCTATATTTGTCAAATTTTGGCGTCACAAAGTGTGCAGGAAACAGAGGCATTGGAATGCTCTTATCAAAGGGATAAGGACATATATCTCTCATAGTGTATGTTGGTTTTGATGTACTCATGTCCTCCATTTTCTTTTGTAAATCTCTTATTTGTTGCTCCAAATTATTCTTGGGAGGAGATTGATTTCTTGTAGCATACCCCGTGTTTGAAACACCCATTTGAGGAGGAGCTTGTTGCATGTATGGATGATACTGATCGTAGACATGTCCATATGGAGGTCTATATTGCTGCGGCATATATGGAGCACTTGGCATAACTTCATGTTGAGGGACCCCATATCTATTTTATGCATATATACCATATTCAATAGGCATTTCATTTTCCATTGTGTTGCCCCCAATTTTGACATGAGGTCTCCTTGTGTCAAAATTTTGAGGATGCCTTTGAGTATCTACTTGTTTTGATTGATCCATACCTTGAGCATGTGATTGAGCATATCTATCCACATAAGGCTTCCATGATGGTCTTCGAAGGTAAGTATCATATGTTTGAGCTTGTGTATGTGGGATTTCTAGTTTTTGAAGCAAAACTGATGGTGACTCAGGCAGCATATTCGGTCCTCTATTTTCTCCACTATTTGGTCTCCTTTGATCCATGTTGGATTGAGTTTGTTGTGAGGGTCGACTTTCCATAAGTTGAGACATGTCAAAGTCATGAGGTATTTTAGCTCCACTTTGTGCCATCATGTGTAAGAAGTATTGTCAATCTCTCCTCATTATCTCTTCAACCAATCTATTGAAATGAGGATTCATTATGGATTCTTCTATGTCTGCTGATAGTATTGAAAGGCTGTCCACATTGTCATTGCATGTAGCATTGTTGTTTGTAGTGTTTGTGTTTTCCACATTGAGATTGTTTCTATAAACATCCATGTCTGGTAATGTAGTGTGCTCAAGATTATAAAATAAATCATTGTCATACTCATAAGAACTCATGTTTGCGGATTCTTGAGCTTCTTTAGCTATTCTCCTAGATTTTTGAAGGCGGGTTTCAACCATGAACTAGGTGTTTGACCAATATGTGAGAGACTCGATGAAAAATATGAAAAGAGTATGGAAGACCAAGAGTTGTATGGAGTGTAAATGAATCTTGAGGTGTACTTGCAATGTCCAAAGTGTAAGACCAAGTATGTAAGTAGTAGAGTAGGTATGACTTCCAAAGAGAGGATCGTTTCTCTTGATGAGGTAAGCTGACCTTGACTCTAAGTAAGACCAAATGAGACCCAAAGGTAATAAACCTTGATGAGGGACCACTTAGCAAAGTGTAGTTGTGTGTAGTCTGTTGAAAAAGTATAGTGAGGACAAGCAAGTGACCTTTTTGACCCAAGTTTAGACAAGTATGAATGTAAAATGAGATGTGAAGCAATGATGGACTGTATGAGACCTTAGAACAGGTTGAATGCTAGATGAAACCTGAAGAGACAACCTAGGAAGCTCAAGTATGCCGAAACTGATTTCCTTTGTTTGCTGAACTGTCAAAATTTTCAATTCCTGACACAGACGCCTCTGTATACTTCACAGACGCGATTCCCAGACACAGACGCCTCTCTGTTAGACACAGACGCTACTAAAAACACAGACGCTATTCTACCCTTCACAGACGTGTTTAGATGACCCAGACGCGGTAAAAACAGACACAGACGCGTTTCTGTAAACTTTGTGCAATTTTTTCCAATTTGTGAAGTTGTCTTGTTGTGACCAAATCTGACTGTTTGACTGTTTTTTCGTGACAAGAGGACACAATGTTGATGAGGACTCAATGTTTACAATCTGTTTAGACTCCAAAAGTGTGTTGTGTGATGTAAAATGTTTTGCATACACTTGAAGACACAAAAGACACAATGTTTTGTTGTTTGGTCTTGAATATTTGAGTGTTTAACATAAGACAAGCACAAATCTTATGGTTGGCCAAGACAATAGTTGTTGATCCCACATAGGGTTTTACCCCCGAGGCTACGCTATTCAGAGCGGATACTTAGATGCTTGACCTCACTGGCTCCACCCTCGGCACTCACTTCTCGGGTCAGCCAAGCATCAGTCCCCATGAAAACTCCCCATGGCAAACTTTGTATCTCTACTAAGAACCGTATGTGTGTGGGCCGCTACCAGAGGTCCGACCTCCTGCCTCAACAACTAGAAGGATTTGGGCTTCTAAAACAAAAAGGTGCTAGTAAGGGCATCCGCTTGTGTGGCCATACATGCGGCACTTTCAGCTCTGTAAATACAGAAGGCTCCCAGCCGGTAGGGGTTACGCCCTACAAATGATCAAATAAATTTGATCAAACGGGTTTATGGGGAGACATAGTGTCGGTATGAACTAATCAGCACATGTTATTCATAGTTTTCACCATGAATACATTTGATTATAGTGGCTTGGAAGAAGATGGCTTTTCTTTTGCTACCACTTGGGTCGTTCTCTTCTCACTAGTAGTCCTAATGACCACACGGGAAGATAGGCCCTCTAAAGATTAAACAAAAAGAGCCTATTGCTCAAGACACAAAAGACAATGATTCAATTTTAGTGCACCAATGGAAGTGTTTGCTAATCTATGAAAACAAGGCACACAACAAAATTACAAAACCCTAGCAAAGGCCCTGCAACAAAATTGTTAGTAGTTTGGGTTGTTTCAAATGATCACCCCTTCCTGCAAGCACACAAGTTAGGTAAATTTTAGAAAAACCCAAAAAGACTTTGTGAAAAAGGGGCCTTCAACTAAAACGTTTTTGCTTCCAAAACAAGCTGCACAAACTTAGTTAGCTAGATCTACAAGGGTTAGTACAAAAATAAACCAGATCTGAACCCTAAGTACGAAATCCGAAAACCCGAATCAAAGAAAATTTCAAAATTTCAAAACAGTAAACATAGACGCTGCTATACTAGACACAGACGCGTCTGTATGACACAGACGCGATTCTGTGATTCACAGACGCGCTCAGAGAACACAGACGCCCTTCCAGGACACAGACGCGGTCATATGAAACACAGACGCGTTTCAGAAACACAGACGCCCCTTCCGGAAACCTGCAAAATAAATTTTGACAAAAACACAGACGCGGTTCCCAATCTCACAGATGCTTCTGAAACTCAGAGACGCGATCCGAACGCTCGCAGACGCGGAAATACCTAAAATGCCGTCGAAAAATGTCTGATCTGCAACTTCAAAAATGCAAAATCTACAACAAAAATGTTAAATGCAAAGGGACAAGAGTCCCACCGGGCGTGCCAAAATGTGTATGGTGAAAATGGATAACAATAACAACAATATTGAAAGGCTAAATAAATCCAACCACTAAACCCTAACCTAACAATGAACAAAGATCCACCATAACATATGAAGATTACCTAAGACAATGCAAATAATTCAAAATCACAAAGATTATACCATCACATGTCCAATAGGGTTTTGATCTCCATTCTTCCTATCTCCATTGATCTTGCTTGATATATTTGCTCTCAGATTTTTATATGCACAAGAGCTCAACAAAGAATGGAATGTGGTTGCAAGTAGGATCGTAGTGGGGCCAAGTGATCATTAGCATGAGTGATTAGGGTTTGACAATGAAGAAAGCATCTCCTTAAATAGAAGACACAATATGAAATGGAGGGTTAGGATTGAGAGGTGTAAAAAGAGAGGTCGGCTAGGATTAGAGGGTAGGTAGAAGAAATAGTAAAATAATGAAAGAGGTAGGTAGTGTAGGAATTAAGAGATGAATGACATGTGTCATGTGTAGAAAAAAAGATAATGAATTAATTAAATAAATAAAGATTTATTTAATTAATAGAAGAAATAGGACAATTAAATAAATAAAATATTTATTTAATTTAGGAAAGGGATAATTTAAATAAATAAATGTATTTATTTAAATGAGAAATAAGGCTAGAAGGGGATAAATGAATTAATTAAATAAATAAAAATTTATTTAATTAATAGAAGAATGAGGCTTAGATAATTAAATAAATAAAATATTTATTTAATTAAACATGACAATTTTGGGTGTCTACAGAGATAACTTAAGTTATCATTACCCTATTTAAATAAAATCAAAAAACACCTAATTTTAGCTTAATTAAATAGAGTAATTAAAGCATTAAATTAAATAAATAATTATGTAATTGTCCTGATCACTCCAACACCCCTCTTTCATATTGACTTAAGGAGTATCTAAAAAGCTAAAGATGAATGCAAAATGAAAGCATGAATGGGTCCCGACAAAAATGCTTGACTAGATACCCATGTACAAACCAATGCAACTCTCACAAATAAATAAAATGAGAAAAACCCAGTGGGAGAAAACTCCTCTCCAAAAAAGAATAAAAAAAATAAAAAAGAGTACATGTGACTAAGCATTAAGGACTCCAAATGTCCCCTCAAGTATTGAATTGATCATAGACTTACACTGAAGATTCCCCTATAGGAAAGAAAATAAGAGATGATGCATCCCCCCATAAGAGAGAAGCTTTAATATCGAAGAGAAAGGCTTGAGGATGAATGTTGATGAAGATTTAAGAGTGAAAACCACGTTACTCCCCTTGGGAATAAACAAATCCAATGGTCAAGGTAGAAGCAAATCCATGAAAGGAGATAGAAGGAATAGTTTCATGATGTGTGTAGTGGGAGATTGCTCAACTATCCACATGTTCGAAACAAAATATGTGAGTTCAATTGAAGCAAGATCAAACAACTCTGAAGATATCTTATGAATAATAATTAAAGGTACTTAAAATGGGATGATAGGAATTTACAAATTTTCATCAAAGAGGAATGAAATATTCTCAATCATGTCCCCAATGTTTAGAGTGTGTGATGTATCAAACAATGTTGCAATATCTGGCAAGTACTCATCCCACAAAGTAGAAACTGGAAGGAAACTATCAACCTATGAAACTAAATTGATCTCTAAAGAAGTAGGAGTTGGAGGAGGCACAATAGAAGTCTCCAAAGCCACTGTGGATGACTAAAGCACACATAGTTTCAAGTGACCAAACCTCTCCTTAATTACTTGATCCACTCTAGATAAATGCAAGTTATGACCAATCAACAAATTGATTGCTCAATGGGAGAAAAATGTGATAACTCATATAAGCGAGATGCAAGATCGACGTTGCCAACTACAATATGCTCTCTACTATGCAAATCTTCGATGAGCATTGAATATGGGGTGAATTCAACTATCATGCATGTCCCACTGTGAGTAATCTAGTAGATAAAAGGAGGTTGGAAGATAGTAAAGGGACACAAATATATATTTTTAATGTGCCACCATCAACCTCAATAAAACCACTCCTATTAAAACTCAAAAAGTGTTATTACCCACCAAAATATGTGGAAATGTGTGATGCTCAAAAGAAGACAACATACCCTCAAATGATGCCATATGATGTGAGGCTCCTAAATCAAGAAGCCATCCATTGGACTAAAGGTGTATTGATGCAAAGAGAGCATGGATTTTCATATAGTCTTCATCATGTGCCATAAAACCTAACCCAGAATGTGCAGGTTTTGAAGTGGTAGAAAAGAATGCACTAGATGAAGGTGGTTGAATGTGATTCTTCTAAAGAAGATATTTTAGCTCATCAATCTTGTTTTGCATAACAATATTTCTCATGATGTCTTGTCTCAGTGCAATAAGAACACTAAGGCTTGTCCTTCTGTAATGAAGACCTCTTGGAAGAGGTGGAAGAATTTGAATCCCATGCACGAGACTCTGAGGTTGGTTGAGTAGACTATCAACCTCTATGCTTTTGCTTCTTCTTTTATTTTCTTGTAGATGTCTAAGCAACCAAAGCCTAGGATTTGGAACCAAAAATTGAATCAAGTTGTGTCAAATTGGGCTATTCATGTGTCAAGAGCTCACAAAACACCTCAAATGAAGGCACAACGAATGTGATACCCAAAGCATGCATGGTGAATAAAATGATGAAGTAAAGAACAAAAATAGGTCTAAAGCTTTCATAGAATAAAAAAGATGCACTCTTTATTAGTCTTCTCCTTGCAACAACCTTATACAAGTGATCCAATGGATTTAAAATTCTCCAAAAACTCATCAACGAAGGGGAAGGAATTAAGTATTAATGATGTCAAACTTGTCTCAAGTTAAAGTGCATGAAACTCATTGATACCCCCAAAAACCTACTCAAATCTAAGTTACATAGCTCTAAGAGTGGTGCAAGGATCAATATGGAACTGGAGATTATTTAAAGCATGCAGGAAATTCAAACTCATAGCCTCACCCATCTTGTCTCTATGTTGAAGGATCTCAAACTGATAGATTAAATTTGGTTGTGTCAACTAAACATGACCATAAACTTGAGATTAAAGCAATCTGGTCGTCGTGTTTTTGCAACTATGATAGTTATGGAGTGTAAGTTTCTCAATAGAGGGTTCCACCATTGGAATTCATTTATATATAAGGTGAGATCTAGGAAAAAATGTGAGTTTGAAAGATGATGATTCTGTCTCCCATAGCAAGAAAAACCAACCCTTTTGTATCTTTTCAAGCTGAAAAATGACAAAATCAAGGAATTATGAAAACTATGAGCACGATGCAAATTATGAAAAAATGGACTTGAGATGTGTATAAAAGACTCCCCTATCTTTCCAATGCCTACTTGTTTGTGAAAAAAGGAGTTTGGATGTGCAAGATATGGCCCTGAAAGCACAAAACTAAAGAGTAGGGCTAGTACAAAAAAATTGAGTTGAATTTGGAAAATACTAGCGCCACTAGATTAGTGTTGGAGCTAGCTTGCTAATGATATCTTGTTTGCACAATTTTGAGCTTGTATGACCAAGTTATTGTTAAAAAACTACAAGCAGGTCAAAATGCAAGAGAGAGGGCTTAAAGGGGTGGAAGAATACCTGAAGTCCAACAAAAAGACATAGCTCTTTGAGTGGTAACCAAAACCATTGAAAATAACATATTTGTCATTTGATGTGGAAGATGTATTTTTTATGGTTTTCATATTTGGAGATAATTTTAAATTACCAGTTATGCACTTGTTCTTTCCTTTGAATCATGGAATCTCTACATAACTACATATATTGTTTTGAATTGGGGAATCAATTAGTAGGTATCTTTATGTTTTTTTGGTTTGAAAAAATGTTTTTTTATCGCAATTCCAGAAATTAAAATGTTGGATATATCAATATGAGCAATAGGAAAAGCACAAAAAGAAAATAGACGCAATATTTAGAAACAAATTTGTACCTCTATGTTAATTAAGAACTTACAAAAAGAAGAGAAAAACAATATTTAGGAGCAACTTGTAATATGTTTATGCATAGACTTTTCAATATGCAAAAAAGCAATATTCCAGCAATTCAGAGAAAAAGCTAATTCCAAAAGCAAAATGAACAAGAATTATTGAAAAGGAATTCTAACATTTACATTAAGCCTCTTTAACACACGAAGTCATATCCCACTAGCTCATAGAAACATAAAACTTCAAAACCAGGAGGCAAGTATTCCTTGAAAATAAATTCTTAGGAATGTTCACAGAAAGAATACTCAACACTGAGCATCTATTGGATAAGAAACCACATTGAAACTAAATTAGCCAGAAAGCATTGGAAAGTTGACCGTAAATTAAAGAAAATTGTACTTTCTTAGAACAAAATTGTAATTAAACATTCAAATATAACAGTTGGTGTGCATAACTAAAAGTAATCATATTTGTCCATATTATTTATGAAACAAAATAATATACAAAATCACATCCAAACAATCAGAAACAATTGCCAAGTATACATATGGCAACAGAAAGATCTATGCTTTTGGCAATGGTGGATTGGTAGGTTTGCGACATGCCCCCACAACTGAAAATGAACATGTAGGAGTAGCAAATGGTATTGGAAGCCCAAAAAGTTTGGACTACTCTCTATCGACAATGGCAGAGAATTGTTCACCACACAAAGAAGAGGCAACTTATTCAGTGGTGAAGACGAGTGGAAAGGGGGAGAGATGGTCTTACATGCCCGAGGAATGGGCTCTAGCCCATGAGAAATGGAGTTAGATGGTGGGTAAGAGGAGTCACAAGGGCTACTAGTTGGACCGTTACCTGATCTTGCCCAAGTGCTTGCAAAAGGGAGGCAACTAAGTCTATTTTTTACTTTGTCATATCATAGGCTTTGTATGTTCTACAACAAAGAAGGAAAACTTAACAATATTTCAAAACCAACAACCATAAAAACACAATTAATCAGAAATTCAAAACTAACATTTGCCTTCATTTGTAATTAGACAACAAATACAATGTGAAAATATATTTTATTCATCCATGGATCTGAGTGGCCATGGAATCCACCCACAACAAGATATTTAGTTTAAAATCCCATAAATGAACAACGAAAGAAAATTAAGCATAACATTTATAATTTCATGGTTGTGGGCATAGCTCATCTTACTTGTGTAGCCTGTATATGAAAAAAAAAATTCTTGTAAATTTTAAACAAAGAAGTTCGATCCAAAATCTTACCTCTCTTGCCAAGAAAAGAGCATAGGCGATAAATTGCTACTCTGTGTTTGTGGAACACATTGTTCTTCTTGTTACTGAAATAATTTGCAAATAGCCAGACAAAGTGTAGTGTCATAAAATTGCAACCCTAGCAATTTTAACCACATTTGAGGCCCTCACCTTGGTGATGACATCTCTTTCTTTGACTAAGACCTCTTCCTGCACTTTCACCCCATGAACCTTTCCTGTTTGAGCCCTGAGGTAGTCTCAGGACCCTGTCCGGGCCCTAAGATAGGGTAGGATAGGGGCATGGCGCCCCTGTCCCCACCTGTTAGGGTGGACCTAAGATAGGTATGCCCGACCCCTTTTGCACCATTTGTTCTTCGAGGATCGCACTCCTATTTGTCGGCCTTCAGTGGATGAAAATTAATTCTCTAGGCATGTATAAAAGGAGATTCAATTACCTCATTCGATCGACGTGACACATGAGAAAGATAAGGATAATAAGCGAAATTCAAGCAAAATGTCTTCATCAAGCATTCAAGCCTTCAAGCATCCATCAAGTCCCCTTCTTCATTCATCCATTGGAGAAACATTACAACATTCATTAGCAAGCATGTGTGTGTTAGGGTTTTGTCATGTTACATGTCATTTCATGCAACACTTGTGATTCCATTCAAGAAGCAAAGCGATCATCATCAACAAATTGTAGATCTACAAGGTATACATTTCCATTGTTTACATTCAAGCATTTGCAATTATTTTCTTTCAAGGTTGATTCCTCAACAGGGGTTTGACTGAGGCAAACCCCTATCCACAACCCTTCTTCCCTTCTTTTCTATGTGTAGGTTGCAGGTGTGCAGTTGTATTTTCAAATTTGGACTCCATTTACGGAGGTGGAAAAACCCTTTTTGTTTCACAGATTTTTTGGAGGACCGTGTGCACTTTCAATATGGTCCCTACAAATTTTCTCCAAATTTGCAAGGCAGATTCGTCTCAGTCTAAATATCTCAGATCCGAAGTTACAACGCGATCCCAAACCGGTAGCTCCTCATTTCATCCGTTTTATCTCTCTTTCCTACATATTCAACAAGTTAACTTTCCCATTTGCAAAAGAGGGAAAATTACACTTTAACTCTTGCAATCCACTTGGAATTCACATCTTTGGATTTGGATCTAGTAGATTCAAGCCCCTCTTTTGAATGTAAAGTTCCTCCAAGTGAAAATCATCCTAGTGACTTCCTTTCTCTCTCCTAGGTGGGGAGTCACTGGGGTTCAATTTTCTACTTTACATTTTGGTGAACCCGATGTCTTACACATTAATTTTAATTTCTCATCATTATATCTGATTAATTGCAATTGGAATTTCAAATTTTCATGTCTAAGTTTGATCTTTTACAAATTTTAGAGGTTCTTTGCATAAAAACTCTAATCTTTCATTTTGAGGAAATCAAGTTTGTGAAGTACAAAATTTTAATTGCTTGTTACAGATCTGATTTCTATTTCAAAATTGCAATTCATATCTATCTTTTTTATTATGAAAATTCATTGTGGGCTCTAGATTCTCTCCCTAGGAGACTAGTCTTGCCTCAGTTCGCCCCTTCCTGGCCCCAACTTGGCAATAAAAGAAGCCCAAGGTAAGGCAGGTTGGGTCGCTGGATTGGGTCACAGGGATACCCCTAGCGTACTGGAAAAAAAAAAGCAAAACCCTAATTTTTAAGATCCTTCTATTTTTGACCTTTAACTGCTCATTTGACCGATTTGGACATCTCCAAATCGGCTATTTTTTTGAATTCTGCATTAAAATTATAATATCTATCATCCCTAAAAATTTCAAAAAAAGTTGGTTGGACCAACTGTTTTTTTGGATTCCGTATTAAAATTATAATATCTATCATCCCTAAAAATTTCAAAAAAAGTTGGTTGGACCTTGTGCACTTTCAACACGATCCTTATCTTTTTTCTCAAAAATTTGGGAGACGGAATTGACTATGTTTTTCTACTTAAATCCAAAAAATTGGCGTACTTAGTCAATTCTACCACTTTCTAAGGTCGACAACAAATTCAAATTTCACTACTTTCATCTTTTAAATTAATTTTCATAAAAAGGTCCTAATTCTAGATCTTATTTTCTAAAAAAATAAGATTTTAATTAAGAGACTTTCAATGGCGATTAATAAATTGGATTTACTTGCTCTTTCGCATATGATTACATTGTTTTTCACATGTATTTACTATAATCATGTGTCGGATAAGGGTTTATTTCATTTCATGTTACTTCTCTTCATTCATAGCACTTGGTCATATTGTGTTGTTAGGATTTCCAAATTATTCTCTTTTCAAATAGATCTTAAGGCTTTCATGTATCATTTATGTTTCATTATGGTGATGTTGTTAACAAAATGTATTTCGTATGTTAATCACCTCAAAGCTTTTGTAGACCCTAAACCTAGCAATCCTAACCCTTGTACCTCTCCTAGGGTACCTTGTGTGGATGAGATGAGACCTAATGTTTTGACCAATGATCTTTCTAAAAGAAACCAACCATTGGAAAGTAAAATGGACCCATCTTCTTCTTCTACACATACCCTTGAGCAAGGGAGGAAAAATCAAAACATTACCATTCTTACATCTTTAGATCCTCCTTATTATCCTAAGACTTATCTTCAACATCAAAGTATATGTAGGGAGGATGATGTCATGCATTTTATCATGACCTTTCCCCTCACATAGAAATAACTAAAAGTGAGATTTTAGATGATGAAGATGTTCATCGCCAATCTCCCAAAAAGGATAAGCTTGATAAAGGAAAGGAGATTGTCATTTCACATGATACTCCTTCATCTACAAATCCTTTTCTTCCCCCTTACACATTAGATTTCACAAAAATTCATGATACTATTCCTTCATCTAGTCAATTGCAACGTTCTTATAGCCGTGGCTTTCATATAATAACAAAACAAGGAATTTGTGTCCCTATAACCCCTCATACACAAACTACTACAAAAGGCCTAGGAGATGATACTCCTCTTTCCATGGATTAATTCCTTAGGCTCCAAAACTTTAAAAGCTATCTTCAAAAACAACAAATCAAAAGAGCCCACAAGAATGCTTCTTCTTCAAAATGTCCTTATTATAATGCTAATGATTGCCCTGATTTTCAAAAATCTATTCAAGATGGCATAGACAGTGGCAAAATTAGAGTTGTGGATAATAAATCTTTCTCTTCTAACAAACCTTCTCTATGTCAAGACCATATTTATCACCCTGAAAGATTGGCTGCAAGATTCTATTGGAGATTGAAGTATGATAAGAACATTTCCTTCCCTCCTCAAAATAAAAAACAAATATCTTAAGCAAGTGGAAGGAATTGAATATTGCCTTTTTCATGATTTACATTCACATTCTCTTGGGAAATGTTATGCATTTAAGAAATTTGTTCAAAAGCAATATGATCTTGCATGAATTTCTCTCACGATAGATCTAGTTGTCTTTCTTGACATCAAAATAGTGCCTTAGCACTTTCTTTCTCTTCATGTTGCTCCACACCCTATTACATAAATAGTCAGCTTAATTGGGGGCTTTTTATCATTTACAGTGGTGTTGTTTCAATTTTAAATACTTTGGGGTAGCAACATGAAGTCCACTTTTCTTCTTCTTTCTATACATTTATCTCTTTCTTGGTGCATTATTCATTATTAAATATCCTTTCTTGCATAGAGTTATTCTTATGTGAGCATATAATTGTTCTTTGGTTTTCCTCTTTGCTTGGAGAGGGGCATCTTAAATGAGTAATGCACTCCTTATCTTTCCTTCATTCTCTTGGAAAACTTACCTCTTTTATGGTTTTGATTATTCACAAGTATCATATGCCCCTTAGCATGGAACGATCTCTTGAGAAGTATGTATCCCTTCCTTAAGAGGATTTGTTCCATTAGGAAGGCACATTGCTTGGAAATAATCACCATCAAAATATGTGTAATGTTTCTTATTGTTCTCCTCACTTGGGGGCCAAGGATTTTTGCTCCTTTCTGTTTCTTTTTATCTCATGTATCACTATTTCCTTTAGGGGCTACATTTTTCATATGTGATTATAATTTTTTTTACAATGGTATGCTCTTATGATTAATCCCCCTTGGGGAATATGTGATACTCTTTCTCTCTTTTCTTAGAAGATTACAACTTCTTGAGACATGTATTTTACATATATGAATGTCTTTTCTTGCATGCAAGTACATTATGCATTTGATTATGTTTAATCTATCTCTAGAAGATTGTGTAAGTTCTTCTCATTGTCCCTACACTTGGGGGGCAATGATCCCTCTCTCTCTCTCTCTCTCTCTCTCTCTCTCTCTCTCTAGGGATCCACTTTGCCCTATTATGTGGGTGGTGTGAGTTTATTACCTGATGTCATTCCTTGTGCACAATTGTTGGTTGTTGGATCAAGGATTCTCTCTTATACAAAAGGTGTAAGTCCTTGATTACAACCTCTTTCACACTTGGTAATGAACATCTATAATAAGATCATCCATCCCTCTTGGGAGATAAAAATGTGTCATCCTTCATCAAGAATCCCTTTCACTTAGCAATAGGAGGAAGGATTGAATTATTTCTCTCTTCTTTTCCTTATTCTAGAAGATGTTATGTTTGTCTAAGACAACTCCTCTTGGGGAGTAGATGTCTTTTGAACAAATATCTATTATCCTCCAAGGATATCCTTTACACTTACAACAAGATATCTCTTTTCAACTATCTTATCCTGGCTTGAAGAATGTTCCCTCTCTTGCTTAGATTTATGATGTTGTTGCATAGCGAATATTTTCTTTGTGATGAAGGTACGTATCATTGTTCTACTTTCCTTAAGATATCAACATCAACCTATGCTGACATCTTGGGGGGGGGGCGTTGTTGGGTCTCAAATCAACAGATTGGATAGGTTCTAAGGAAATGCCAACTCCTATGATCAAACCCTCCAATTGACTTGGCCAACTTATAGAGTGAACCTATTTGGTTACTAACTCCTTCACTTTAGGCTCTGCAGGACCTAAGCAGGTATACCTACTCACTAGTTGTTTCTTCAACTAATGCTTTTTATAGTAGATTTAATGTCTTAATCTGATATCTCCTAGTCTCAGAATGGCATAAGTTTCTTCAACAGACTGATTTCAGATGTGTGTATTAATCTATGTATCTTACAAAAGTATATATGTTACACTTTGGCTAAATTACCTACTATACCTACTCTACTAATCCTAATGCTTAAAAGTAAAGGGTGATTGGTATGGTTAAAGGGTTTGTTTACAAATGATCAATGCCTTTCCTCTTATTTGGGCTACAGAGTCTTATATTTCTTCAGGACTTATTGTGTAAACTTATGAGACAGTTTTTAAACCCACCCCCTCTCGATGAGTCTGTCAGTTATTGTTATGAGCTCCACTTCAATATCTATATTGTAAACCGCTTGAATGAATTTAACCCTAACTTTAAGAGACCATCCAAGGAAGAAATACAGGGAACAATTACAATTCACAAGTAAATCTTTTTTATCCAAATCTACAATATGAAACACATAATTTCACTCGAAGAACACAAATAACCTTATCTCCTTTAGATAATATCACAAGCAACTGCCTTCTGAAAAATATGTTAACTCTCAACACATATGAGAAAGAAAATGCAATTGGTTATTTTTGATAAAAAATTTTAAAGTACAAAATTGCCTCCACCTCTTGTATCTCCATTCTCCCCTCCTTACATTTTACATCACACATATATATATGTGGTTGAATGGTTTTCATACCCCTTTGGGTGAAAAGACACCCCCCTTCTAAATAAAAATAATTCCAAATCCCGAAATTGCCTTAGTTTATGTAATTAATTGTCACTTTACAAGTTGTTTAGGCATATTAGAGGTGTTTTAAGGCTATTTTATGGGTATATAATGGATAAATGGTCTTTAAATGATGTAAATACCCCCTTTGGTGCTTCACAGTCCATTTTTCATGCCCATTATTGTGTTTATGTTATGGTTTCATATTGTGCAACAAGTATAAAACATATTACTTGTACCTATTCAATATATATATATATATATATAGAATTTTTCTTGTTCCTTGTCTTGGAATCTGGAATTCTAAAAATTACAAAATTTAGGGTTCCAACAGGGGGCACCCACACTACTACTTTGTACTATATTTCTCTCATGCATTGTATAGTAGGATATTCTTAGAACCAGAGGGAAACCTCTTAGAGCAAGATGTCATCACTTTTCTTATACAATGGGTCATTCTCGGAACCAGAGCACACCCTCTTGGAGAAAGATGTCGCCACTTCTTGTCCCTTGTACAGTGGGTCATTCTCAGAACCAGAGCATAGACTCTTAGAGAGAGATGATGTTACTTTTCTCTTGTACAGTGGGTTATTCTCGAAACCAAAGCACAGACTCTTAGAGCGAGATGACGTCACTTTTCTCTTATGCAGGGTGATTATTCTTAGATTTAGAGCACAGACTCTTAGAGCAAGATGTCATGCCTTTCTTGACATTTGTACTATATATACAGGTTATAGCATACTCGGGCATAGACTCATACGAGGCACTTCGAACCTCACTTGCACACACGTGCTTGAGGTTAGGTGGAACTAACGGTGTTCTCACTCTCCTCCCTTACATGGATCACCCAGACATACTTTGGGGGCAGATTTCCATGTCCTTCTCTCCATGAATCACCTAGTTTTTCGGGCAAGATGTCCATGGTTTCTTTCTTGTTCACCTTTCTTCTTCCTCTCATGAACTCGTAGTTTTACTATTGATGGTTCATGGATGATGTCAACTTTTCTCTTTTATGTGATCACTTGTGTTTATGTAGTGGTATTGGTCCTTGTGTTTCAATCAGTTATTGAGACATTTGAGTGTTGAGGTCTCTTCGACTAGTTGGTTGGTCATCTTGTATCTTGTTTTTGTCATGTGTCTTTTGTGCTTTGTTTGTGTGCCTTGCTCTTTTTTTGTTTTGTGTGCTCTTGCATATGTATGAGTGAGTTAAGATCCTAAGATTGGGGGATTTTTGTTCCTCGAAATTAGTGATGTCTTATACTCCTTATGGTGTTGCTCTGTGTCTCTCATCTTTATCTCTCTCCTTCTTCTACTTTACCAGCAGTATTGGCGTAATCCATACTCCCGCTAAAGTGGCGGTTAAATGTAGTGTCATATAATTGCAACCCTAACAATTTTAACCACATTTGAGGCCCTCACCTTGGTGATGACATCTCTTTCTTTGATCAAGACCTCTTCTCACACTTTCACCCCATGAACCTTTCCTATTTGAGCCCTGAGGTAGTCTCAGGACCCTGTCCGAGCTAAAAGATAGGGCAGGACAGGGGCATGGCACCCCTATCCCCCTAGGATAGGGGCATGGAACCCCTATCCCCACCTCTTAGGGTGGACCTAAGATAGGTCTACTCGACCCCTTTTGCACAATTTGTTCTTCGGGGATCACACTCCTCTTTGTCGACCTTTGGTGGATGAAAATTAATCCTCTAGGAATATATAAAAGGAGATTCAATTCCCTCATTTGATAGATGCGATACATAAGCAAGATAAGGATAATAAGCGAAATTCAAGCAAAAGGTCTTCATCAAGCATTCAAGCATCCATGAAGTCCCCTTATTCATTCATCCATTGGAGCAACATTACAACATTCATTTGCAAGCATGTGTGTGTTAGGGTTTTGTCATGTTACATGTCATTTCATGAAACACTTGTGATTCCATTCAAGAAGCAAAGCAATCATCATCAACAAATTTCAGATCTACAAGGTATACATTTCCATTGTTTACATTCAAGCATTTGCAATTACTTTCTTTCAAGGTCGATTCCTCAACCGGGGTTTGACAGGCAAACCCCTATCAAAAACCCTTCTTCCCTTCTTTTATGTGTGTAGGTTGCAAGTGCACAGCTGTATTTTCAGATCTGGACTCCATTTATAGAGGTGGAAAAACCCTTTTCATTTCACAGTTTTTTCAAAGGATCGTGTGCACTTTCAACACAGTCTCGATGACTTTTCTCCAAATTTGCAAGGCAGATCCATATTAGTCTAAATATCTCAGATCCAAAGTTACAACACGATCCTGAACCGGTAACTCCTCATTTCACCCATTTTATCTCTCTTTCCTGCATAGTGAACAAGTTAACTTTCCCATTTGCAAAAGAGGGCAAACTACACTTCAACTCTTGCAATCCACTTGGAATTCACATCTTTGGGTTTGGATCTAGTGGATTCAAGCCCCTCTTTTGAATGTAAAGTTCCTCCAAGTGAAAATCATCCTAGTGACTTCCTTTCTCTCTCCTAGGTGGGGAGTCACTAGGGTTCAATCTTCCACTTTACACAAAGTATAATAAATATGACGAAAGAGTTCTTTGAAATTCTTGTAGATACAATAATATAATCCCGACACATTGATACTAATGATATTGTTTCCAATAAGCAAATGTACAAAAAGATAGACATAGAAAACGTACGAAAAGATAAACGAATCTAGAAAAAGACTGTAGTTAACAATTACGATTCATAAATGTGGCAAATGCATATGGTGTAAATCATACTCTAGTAATAGTTCAATGCATTAAACATATATACAATTGTCAATTTTTTATTAAATATTGTAGACACTTAAATTTGGCAAATTAAATTTAATCGAATTTAATTACCTTAGTCGCATATGTTAATTAAATATAGCATCATGTCCCCATTGGCTTAATTAATTTAATTAATGAAGCCATACCCCATTAGCCAATTAATTAATTAATCCCTTAATTAATTAATCCTCCCTTTTTCTTCCAATCCCTTGAATTAATTAGTTACCCCCTTTCCAATCCCCAAAATTAATTAATGTCACCTCGTATTCCAATACATTAATTAACTCAATTGATTAATTCCCCGCTTTTCCATCCCCTTATTTGAATCAATTAAATTCAAATAATCCTATTTAGGGCATATGGCTCATAACTCTCAACCACCTAACCCAACCTAGCCTAACTCCTACCTAGCCTAGGTCATATCCTTACCCTTGGGTTCCTAACCAACCCTATCCTTTCAAACCAACCCTCCCTCCTAACCTCCATGTGTGCACATTCATCCTTATTTTCCAAATATTGGAAAATATCCTATTTGGGTGGTTATTCCCCAAAAAGACACGTGTCCTTGAGGACACATGTCATCTCTTCCTAAGACATGTGTCCCTCCCTTGGGACACTTATCTCTTCCCCTTGAGAGACAAGTGTGGAACCTTCTTCCACATGGCTCTCTTTGGAGTGTCACTTGTCAACAAGTGTTGCCTTCTCCCCTCCTCTTCCTCTCCTCTCATCTTCTATTTAATCCCCCCTTTTTCTATGCTTTTTCATCCACCTTCATCCAACTGCACCGTTACTCTACATAAATCATTACTCACTCCCATGTCATTGTCATCCATTATCATTTGTAGCCATAATTATGGAGCAATATTGAGCATCTAAAGACGTCATCAATCACACATAAAATCAAGGAATAATCAAATCGAAGCAGGCATTCTGGTTTGCATTGCATGGTTATTTTAGTTTTGTTTTGATTTTATCATTCTAATCTCAAGGTGCATGATGTTTTGTGTATTTTGGTTAATTAGCTAGCTTTTATCCCATTAAATTTCACGCACATTTTTCATCACACAAATATGCATTGAATGAATTGACATTTGTCAGCAAAGTGCATCCCATCACATAATATTTTACTTAGATTTTGTCAAATTTCATTGAAAAAAAAAAGATTTTTCAAAATTTTGTGGAACTTCAAGCACAATTATCAATATGATGGAGACAAAATTTATTGACATTTGATGGGTGTATATAATATTGGTTCATCTAATTAAAAAATATATATTTTTTGCAATGATTGTTTGTAGAATAGGGTAATAAGAAAAGAGATAAATAGTATTACTAAAAATCTAAAAAAATATGCCAAAATTGAAACTATAGAAATATAGACAAAAAATTTAAAATAGTCTCATATAATTGGCTAGCTAAAAAAATAGAATACATCACAAATAATAATAATAAATACATGATTGATTAATGAATGAATGGTAAATTTGATAATAGATAAACATGACAGTAAGAGAAATGTTTTTAATGTATACCCCAACAATTCATAATACTTAAAAAAAATCGTTTTGGATAATCTCTCACTAGATCTGAACTAAAGTAATAATTCAATTGAATCTTTATTTATTTTTACACTCTCTCTTTTTACATGTTCTTAATCTGGGTACTTTAGCATCTTAAAGTTAATGTAAAAAAAAATCACACAATCTAATTGGAAAACAACTGATTTTGATATAATTAGATACTAATATAACTTAATGTTTTTATATATATTTTTTTTGATCGGTAATATTTGTATTTTATTTATTTGAAATTTAAACATTACAACTTCAACAAGATAATGAACTATCAAGAAGATCCCAAAAGAACATCCACAAAACGGTCCAAACCACCCTCCCAAAAAACTGGATTTTAAAACTAGTAAACAATGCCCAGACAAACCACACCCCCATACTATGGGTATGAAAAAAGACATATTACATCTTTCTAGTAAAAAATCAAGCATTTCAACTTGAAATGAACTTAATAGAGTCTAGAAATTTTAAGGTTTCAACTGAAAAATTAATTGAAACAGAAAAGCAGAGAAAGATGGCACCTATGGGTACCATGCCTGTTGTGTCCTATTCAAACTCTTCCTTCACGCCTCTTGTAGTCGAGGCAATCGATTCACTAGCCATCCTACTATGGTGAGAGCCTCCTCTTCCGGAATGTGGACGTCCCCTTCTTCCATCTGCAACCTTACCCGTTGCCCCTCATGAACCTGGATAAACCGCCTCACCACCACGACCATCCCCTGCATCATCCCTGCATGTTTTGCCAATTCTATGGATAATCTCCTCGTAATCGGCCTCCTAGGGCTCAAATTCTCCACCACTCTCCCTCCACCCTCCTTCCTAATCACATCTTCAATGTCCATGATCTGGACAAAAATTAGCAGCCCCTCCCAGCTTCTCTTCGCATCATCCTTGAAGTGCATTTTAACTTCTTCACGGCGTCGAAGAAACTGAATACGCGAGTGACACACCCTCATGTCCTCATTTTCTTGCGGGATACCTTCTGCCAGATTAAAACCCCATCCCGACACCGCCCACTCTAGTAGGGATTCCAAATTTAAAAGGTATTCTCCTGGAATTAGTCTCTGCAATACTTTCCTCACCTCTTCAACCTTGTGTCCCAACTCTAGACCCCATGCCACGAGGAGCAAGTAGATGTCTACTCTGCACATATAGCGGTCACCGATGACAGCCACCTCTTCTCCTAAAACTAACTGAATTTCTTTCAAGAGTAAAGGTTCCTTAGCGAGAAACATCTTCTCGAGCTTCTTTGAAGGAACAGGACCTCGAAAGGTCGACATCAGTTTGGAAGATTCCAAAGTAAAATTAGCTTCCATTTATGAGATTTCTGAAGAGTTGTAGAGTTTTTTGATAAAACCAGATTTGAATTTGGTTTCACCAACTGGCCAGGTCTATTCAATGCCAATGCGGGCATTATGAAATTGGCATTTAATGCATGGCTCTTCACCATCGCCGCCAATTTAGAGCATCTCGCAATAACCGCTCATTAACTCACACTTGCACATGAAAAAGCCATTGACAAGGAATTTGAAATAAATGTCGTACCAACTTGGTGCAGCATCTTAGTTCCATTTAACAGTTTCATTTATGTCATTCCGCCACCTCACCTCCCGTGGCTCAAGACCACATGCTTCATTTGATAGCCCATTTGCAATAGTATTACCCTCTCTTTTCACATGTGATATGTAGTAATTATTGAACACTTTCAGTTTTTCACTTATAATATTTACATATTTGTCTAATTTCCAACACAGAGTATGTCCTTTAACCAAAGCCTGGACAACAATTTGGGAATCACCCTCCAGATGTAACTTCGTCACCTTCATATTTGATGCTAAAGCAACTGCAAATAAAGTCACCTGAACTTCCGCCTCATTATTAGTGCCATCTTGAAGCCTTCTAGCCCCCATACATGGGATCTTTCCTAAATCAACACAAGCCACACACCCTGCTCTTGAGATCCTTGGATTGCCTTTTGAAGCTCCATCAAAATTTATTTTCACCCACCCCTTCTCTCATTTTGACCACTTTACCATCTCTCTATCCAAGCGGTCACTAACAAGATTAACCTTGGGAAACCCATGAACGGGTCAATGTTTTTTATATTTTCCAAAATAGTTAATTTTTATTATTATTCTAACTAATTAAGTTGATATATTGAAAAACTTAAAATTATAAAATAACTTTTCATAAATAAAATTACTCTAATTAAATAAAATGTAATAAACAATATAAATAAAATTGTAATTCTCTTATCAACAACATTAAATTATTGTCGAATTGTGTCGCTCCAATCAAACAATGAGCGGGAGCAGGAGTCGCATGAGTGCGGGAGCTAGGGTTTCAACTAATGCTGAGGAAGGGGAGGATTCAGATGATGATGAGGATGACTCCTCTTGCTTGGGAGCCTTGGCAATGGGTATCGCTACTTGGCTTTTGGTGGATGTGGACCTGGATGATTCGCGATGCCCCCTACGCTCCCTCTTTCTGGTGGATCGACTTCTTGGGTCTCTCGCTGAGGTGATTGTTTGGGTTGTTGTTGCTGCAAGCTTAGGGGTTTAGAGCCAGTGGGGATTTCTTCTGGCAGCTCTCTCTTCCTCTTATGTCCACTGGGTTGGTCTTGTTAGGCCGTTTTGCTCTGCTTTGGCTTGTGTCCCTTCTTTGCGCCCTTTCCCCTATAGGGTTGTAGGATTTTGGGCTTCCAGTGCTTCTTTTTTTGTTTTCCTCCTCTTGGGCTGGGATTTGTGGAGCTCTTTTGATGCCCTTTGGGTGGAAATGCCTAGGTTTTGGGTAGTTTCTCGACACCCTTCTTCTCTCTATTTGCCAGTTAAGAAGGTTTTATCTCCTATAGAGGTGGAGATATCTTTCACGGAAGGAGTTGGATGCTCCTGTTCAGAGGCGGCTTTGCTGGGCAGAGGTTGTTCTGGTATTGGGCTGCAATTGGTGTGGTCTCTCCTTCTGAAGAAATTATATTCTCTCCCTATTGAGGTGGGGGTTGTTTCTTTGCTGTTGGAGTTTGGTTACACTTTTGGTGGTCCCGTTTCTTCTATGTGGACCCTCGGTGCTTCCACTATTGGTTTGCTTTTGAGGGTTCTTTCTCTTACTACTTAGTCCCATGGATCTCTTCTTGAGGCATTATGCCCTCCTATGGAGGTGGAGTGGTTGCATGGTGTTTGGGTGGTTAAGGGAATTTTTGGTGCTTCCTCTTTTGGTTTGGAGGACCTTTCTCTTGAGGCTAGGGATTTTTTGGTTGCTGGATCTTTTCTATGAAGCTCTTTTCTATTGAGGTGGAGAGTGTGGCGGTGCTTGTTTGGATGGATGCTTTCCTGATTGGGCCTCTGTTTCAGCTCAAGGTGGTTGAGGGTACCACTTCAAAACCCTTTGAAGTGGTTATGGGAGCCATTTCAAAAGCTAGTTTTAAGGTTAGGGAAGCCTTTCAAAATCCCTTTATCTCTAGGCATCTTGTTTTATTTGCCCTGTCTTTTCTTATCTGGCTAGTTGCTAATAGTTTTCAAGGGCCCAGTCCAGATTGTGGTTGTTTTTGGTTATGGGCTAGTCATGATTTTTGTTGTCTGAAGTCTCTGTCTCAGGTCAAGGGAGCCGGAAACATCCCTGTTGTTTGGCTGAGGGTGCATGCTAACCCTCATCATAGTTTGAATATTTAGCCTAGTTGGTGTAGCCAACTTGATTTATATTGATTATATCTTAAGTGTTTGGTTGGTTTTTCATGCTGGTGTTTGTTGGCTTTTGTCGGCTCAACTTTGTTTGGGATGCTGGTTTTCTTGGTTAATTTTCTTTGGCAACGTTGTTCTATGGATTCCAGATCCTGGTAAAATCTGAGGGTTTCGGGTCCCTCCAAAACCTGTTGTAAGGGGTTTCTGGTCCCCTCAAAACCTGTTTTCCCATAATCAAAAACATTAAATTATTGTCATTAATTAGCTATTTATCACATTAATCATTTATTCATCATCATCCATTTAATATTATTAATCCTTTATCACATCGTCATTAATAATCATTTAATAATTCTCACACCATTCATTTAAATAAATGATATTTTATTGTTTGATTAAATATGAATTAGTTTATATTTTGATTATTCATTTAATTAATTAATATTTCATTATTTAAAGTTTTTTTTAATGTAGTATACCTAGTTTTGGAGGTTCCAATAACCTAAATAAATAAAGTGCACTAGAACATAGCCGAAGAGTAGCAAAGAACACCGCGTCACCTCATCTTCCAAGGGAACTAAAACATACCAGACAACACCTAATTTATTTGGTCTAACTCTATTTATTAAACCACAAATATTAATCAAAATGCATCCAACTCAAACTCTCAAACCTTTGCCAATCCTGGACAGAACCTAAACATCCTCATTAGCTACCTAGTCAACAAATTTATTGCCATGCCTGCCTACATGTGAAATCCTTACCTCTTCCATTTCTCTTAGAAAAAACTTAGCTGCTTCTATAATCACTACTAGCCTCCAATTCTCTAGGCATCCTCCACTCAAAGCTCCAATTATCTACTTGGAATCTCTTTCGATCCATAGTTTCTTCCACCCTTTGTCTCGCAATCATAATTCCCCATAATATAGCTCTGGGTTCTGCTAAATTATTAGTCTATTCCACAATTAATGACATATAATAACTTTCCATTGTCCAACTTGTCACAAAAAATCCCACCTCCCCTAGCTTTTCCTGGGTTTCCCTTCATAGCTTAGTCAAAATTGCACTTAATCCCACCAAGCACAGAACAATGTACTCATACTCCTTGCTACCTCTAGGAGCCCAACCTGGAGTAGGTGAAAGCTAGTGAAAAAAGGCCAAGCATTGGCCCTGTCAATCTTGGTGTCCATCAACACCCAATCATTCCTTTTTTGAGCTTCCCCGATTTCCCCAATTGTACCAACTATGTTGTCCCAAATCTTGTTAATGTTTTGATCTTCCTTTGTCAAAATATGTCAGTTTTTCTCAATCCATGGAACATAAATGATAACCATAGGAGTTGTTGGATATTGTTGGTCATTATTTCTACTAGGATATGTTGTTGTAATTGATATCAACATACTCCTGTGTATTGCTCTGGTGATTGCAAATTGAAAAGATCTTATAATCCAGTTTGTAGTGTTGTTTTGTTGATCACTGTTTTGCTGAGTTCGGCATTTTCTCTGGTGTATTCTGATGTGATCAGATCTTATGCCAAGTTTTTAGGATATTTCTTTGGATGTTCTTGTGTATCTTCATTTCAAATGGATCGTGATTTGGTTCTCCGCAAGTTATCTTTGTTTGTGATAGTTGTTGATTGGTTGTGTTCTTGAGCTTTTAGATGTTAACCAATGAAGATTTGATAAGTGGTGTTGGTGCAACTACTCCTGATGATTCTAACAAACTTTCTAGCATTTCCTAGTTGTGTCCTATTTGTTTTGATGATCCACATTGATCATTGTGCAATTTTTTGGTGGTTTTTATGAATCGGTGATGATTTTCGTCTTATGCGGTTTTCTTGGTGGTGTAGCATGTTGTGGTTGATCTTAGCGTGATTTCTGATGGAGTTGTGCATTTGTGAATTTTTTTTAGGTCCATGTTATGTCATGTGAATCATTATATTGGTCTGGTGGTCGATCTTTGTATCATGTGTTGTAATTTTACAATTGAGGGTTGAGGGTTTAGTCGGCCTTGTTATCAAGCTTGATGAATTGTATATATAGGTGATATTGTCATGTAATTTAGGTGTTGATGTTATGTATGCATTATCAGAGAGAGGTTTATGTGCAAACAAGTGATTCATTCTTCAATTTTGTGATTGAGGAGAGATTGGTGTTGCAGAGCAGACATATGTGCTTAATCAGAACTGTAATCAAGCATTTGGAGATGCTATTCTTTCATTTCAATTCTTATAGATTGTAGTCTGAATCTTATTGTAAGTGAATGAGACTTCCCTGAGGGTTGTAGCCTTTCAGTCCATTACATTTGAGCAGAGAGCTCTAGGCAGTGTGCCTAAATGCATGTGCATTACCATTGTAATATTTCCACATACTACTGTAGAGTATCATCTTACTGTGGGTAGGTTCCCACCATGGTTTTTTCCTTAACCGAGTTTTCCATGTCAAAATCTTGGTGTTGTGTGTTGTGCTCTCAAATTGCTTATCTTTTTTGTTACTACATTTTATCAGATTTATGTTTTGTGATTAATTTTGATATTCTGGTGAAGCCTGATTCACCCCCACTCTAAGTCTTCCTTCTTGGTTGTGGCTAACAATTGGTATCAAAGCTAGATCCTCTGATAGAATCTTAATTGCTTGAGGAGATCCGGGATGGCAACTCAAGGTGTCATCTTCAAGAAGGACAATCCGAGATTAGATGGGAGTAACTATGCTATATGGAAGGACCAAATGGAAGTGCACTTGAAATGTCTTGGTGAAGATTATTGGAAGATTACAAAGAATGTTTATATTGTTCCTCCGAATGGACCAACTACTTTTGATGAGATCAAGGAAGTTGAACATTATATTAGAGGGAAGGAAGTATTGCTTAGTGCCTTGACTGATTCTGAGATCACAAATGTAATGGGACTTTAGACCGCACATGAGATCTGGATAAAGCTTGAGATTCTATGTGAAGGTGATAAATAAGTGAAGGTTACTAAGTTGCAGAGTTTGAAAGGAAAATATGAGATGTTGAAGATGGGAGATGATGAGAACATACACTCTTTCATGGCTAAGGTGAATGATCTTGTCCTAGGTATCAGATGTGTCGGTGGAACCATTTAGGAAGCTGAAATTATTTCTAAGGTGCTGAGATCTTTTCCTCCTTCTTATAAACATAAGGTTGCTACTATTGATGAGATCCAGAGTGTGACTACAATGACAAGAGACATGCTGGTTGGAAAGACTATTGCATTTGAGCTAAGTGAGTTTGGAGAATCACATGGAAAGTCTGAAATTGCATTCAGAGCATCTGCATCTGTATCCGGTAATAAAAAATATGATCCTAATGAGCTTAGAATATCTAGATATGAAAGAGAGAGAAGAGAGATGGAAGAGCAAGAAAGAGAGTTGGATGAACTTGAAACACTAATTTCCCAAAGATTGCCTAAAGGAGTCAGTAAGTATGATGGAAAGTTGCCTTTGAAATGTTTCTCTTGTAATAAGATAGGAAATTTTGCTTCTAGATGCCTAGAGAGAATGGATAAGTATGATAGGTATGATAAGTTTGATAAGCACGATAGGAATGATAGATATGAAAAGCATGGGAAGTATGATAAGTCTTACAAGCCTAACCGGAAGTATAGGAATCAGAAGAACTGTTATTTTGCTACTGATGAAGGTATTACATATGAAGAATCAGAAGGAGATGAAGTTTTATTCCTCGCCATTAAGGAAGATTGACCTGTACCTATTGATTCCACTAGTTTTACTATTGAGGAGAAAGCTTTAGCTGCTAAAGTTGAAGAGAAAGATGAATGGGTAATTGACAGTGGTTGTTCACATCATATGACCAATGATAAAGACAAATTTGTGAGTATGGAAAGATACGATGGTGGAATAGTTAGACTTGGAGATGACAAAGGCTGTGTGATTTGTGGGAGAGGTTCTATTTATTTTAATGGTAAGCACAACACTGATGATGTCTTGCATGTTGAAGGTTTGAAGCATAATCTTGAGTGTTGGCAGATGGTTGATAAAGGTTATGATCTACAATTCAAGGATGGAAAATGCAAGATCCTAAATGCCTCTGGTATAGAGATTGCATTTGAAACTAAGACTGAAGGTAACATTTTTCATTTGAATGCTGGTGAGAAAATATGTTTGGTTGCTTAGATGGATGAGAGTTGGTTGTCACATAGGAGAATGTGTCATGTAAATTTTGATTCAATGATTAAGATCAGTTCTACATATGTTGTAAGAGATCTGCCTAAGATTGTTAAGCCTGCTAATCCAGTATGTAAGGAATGTCAATTGGGTAAGCAAACAAGGATTTCTTTCAAGAGCAAACATTATACATCTAATGGACTACTAGATCTTGTGCATACTAACCTATGTGGACCTACTGTTGGCATATGATGAAGCGGTGATAATGTATGTTGTCATTGATGTCAATAAGTGCTTAAGCAGGTGAACCGGTATGAACTGGTATGAAGATCGGAAGTGGTTATGGTCAACCTGGATGGAGTGAACCGATGTCGGGGTTCACTAAGTGTGACTACCGGTTGGTAGTCCCAGTTCAGCTCTAGGGTTTCCGGTTTGGCTTGTGCGATGCAATCAATGATGTTTTGTGACCAGTTAGTTAAGGAATAAGGATAAGGATCAAGATACCGTAGCAGTTATGTGCATGTGAAGGATTTGTTTGTGTTTCTTATGCGTGAATATTGAATGCATTGAATGCCTACCTTAGGAATGAGTGTTTTTCTTAGCGGTGTGTGAAGAGCGCGCGATGGGTTATTGTTTTTCAGATGCAGTGAAGATTGGACGATGCAGAATGTCTTGAGATCTGTTTCAGATCATTTCATTCTATGTAATATGTTTGGATGGTCAGGATTGGACCACTTGTAAGTGTAAACTTGAAATATTTAGGGTTTAGGGTTTATGCTACCGACCTAGTTGTTGTCTATAAGGTCGATGAGTTTTTTGTTATTGCAGTGGTTGGCAAAAGTTGTGTTTGTGTCCGCGCGTTGGAGATTTGATACTTGTCGAACCAGAGTGAGGAATCTATAGAGTGTGATTGTAGAAGAGAGGAACTGAAAAGGATCTGCCTTAGAAAGAAGTGTTGTTGTTAGATCGACATTTTACCTGTTGTCTTCTAACCATTTCAACAGAAGGTAAATCCCTTGACCGAGTACCTTTAATAGGATTTGTTGTAAATCCTCGAACCAAGTGGCGCAAGGTTATAGAGTTATTTAAATCCTCTAGCAAGGTAACTCCTAACAGGGTTTCAACCTTTAACAGGGTATATAGCCATCCCTTAACCCGGTGATCCCTAACAGGATCAGTTCCTAACATGACATTTATTGTAAAGTCTTTAACCGGACTAGGCTCCTAACAGAGCGAACTTTAAAAGAGTTCACAAACAACTTGTGGGTACTCATTCCCATCATGATTTTTCCCATTTGGGTTTCCACGTGAAAAATATGTGTGTTATGGGTCGTGAGATTTTCATGTGATGATTGTGTGATTTTGATTAAGTTAGATATGCATGCATTATTAAATGGTTGTGGTGTTATTGGTACAACTCATGCATGATTACATCAGTGAAGTAGTTATCAAGGTTTGAGATCTATTGAATGTTGTCTAAAGTATATTTGTTTAACTGGTATAGCTATTGTTAAGTTCAGTGGTGAAGACAATCGGTTAGCTGTGTTTTGATATGACAAAGTGTTGAAGCATTTTTTTTGTGTACTAATTCACCCCCCCTCTCAGTACCAGTTAGGACCTTAATAGTTCATCATTATTCATCAATTGGTATCAGAGCTCATCCAGGTCCTCGGTGATATAAGCTTAACCGCTTGAGGCAAAAGATCTTGGTGTAATGATGAAGAGGGAAGGTCCTAAGTTCAACAGGGACAACTTTAAAATATGGAAGGACAGGATGAAGATATATATCAAGAGTTTGGGTGCACAACGCTGGAACTATGTTGAGATTGCCTATATAATCCCCTCTGGCACTCTAACTGATGATCAGAAAAGAGAGATACAAGAAAATGGGCAAGTCATGGAAGCCCTTATTAGCAGCTTGTCTAATGTAGAGTTCATTGATGTACAAGATAAAGACAATCCAAAAGAAGTTTGGGACAAACTAGAATCCATTTATGGCGGTGATGAAAATGTCAAGCAGGCTAAGGAAGGAAACCTTAGAGGAAAGTTTGAAGATATGAGGATGGTTGAAGGAGAGACCATTCAGTAGTATGGCATAAGAATCAAGATAGTGGTTGGAGAGATCAAGAGCACTGGTGGAACAATTGATGATGCCACTGTTGTTAGTAAAGTTCTGAGATCACTTTTATCGGTCTATGCAATCAGGGTTGCCGCTATTTAGCAGCTAAGGTCTATCGACACAACCAAGGTATCTTTAGACTCTATTATTGCAAAGTTGACTACATATGAATTGAATGGCTATGATGGTAGTGTTCAGAAGACCGAGTCAGCCTTTAGAGTGTCCGCTTCCTCCACACTGACCAGGAAAGGAAAAGAGGTCAGTACCGGTTATGAATCCAGGCCAAGCAGAGATATGGACGATGAGGAGTTTCTGATGGAGTTTGAAGCTCTTCTTTCCAAGAGACTTCCAAAAGGAACCGGAAAATATAGAGGTAAGCTTCCTTTGAAGTTTTTTTCCTACAATAAGATAAGACATATAGCTGTTAACTATCCTAACAATGAAAATAAGGATAAACCGGAGAGGTTTAGGAAGTATAAAGGAGTAGGTAGGAGAAATTGTCTTGTTGCAGTGGATGGAGGTGTTACCGATGAGGAATCTGAGGATGAAGAGAATGAGGACATAATTTTTGTGGCTGTCAAGGAAGAGTTGTCTGACCAGAAGCCCTTGTCTCACATATTGACAACTCTAATGAGTGGATCATTGATAGTGGGTGTTCTCACCACATGACCGATGACCAGAGAAAGTTTTTGTCTCTTGAAGAATATGACGGTGGTGTTGTCCGGTTTGGCAATGATTCACCTTGCATGGTGAAAGGAAAAGGATCCATCTCAATAAATGGAAAGAGAAGTGCAGATGATGTCTACTGGGTGGAAGGCCTTAAGAATAATCTTTTGAGTGTTGCTCAACTGAACGACAAAGGACTCATACTGGAATTCAAAGGTGGAGTCTGTAGAATAATTGGAAAGAGTGGTGAACTTATTGCCACCGGTAACCAGACCAGAGGAAACCTGTTTCAACTGAATGACAAGATAAGTCAGTGCCTGATGGTAAAATTTGATGATAGTTGGATATGGCATAGGAGACTTTGTCATATAAATTTTGACAATATTGTAAAGGCCAGTAAGATCAAGGTAGTAAGAGGATTGCCTTTGTTGAACAAACCGGAGAATGCCTTGTGCAGAGAATGCCAACTTGGGAAGATGTCTTCCTCAAAATTCAAAGGTAAGTCTTTTTCCACAGAGAACTTACTTGATCTAGTGCACACCGATCTGTGTGTTCCAATGAAAACTAGAAGCATTCAGGGAGATCGATACTTCATGATTCTTACCGATGATTGCTCAAGAATGATGTGGGCCACATTCTTAAAAGACAAATCTAAGGCATTTGGAAAGTTCAAAGCCTTTAGGGCATTGGTGGAAAAGTAGAGCGGTAGAAGGCGATGAAAGAATATTCTTGGGATATTCCACTAAAAGAAAATCTCTCAAGTGCTACAACAGCAGGACTCGGAAGATTGTTGAGAATATCAATGTTAGGGTTGATGAATCCCCTAAGAAACTTGAGGAAACCGATAGCAAGCAAACGGAAGATGAACCAGGTTTAGCCTTCTAGGAACTGGTTAAGAAAGAAACAAGTGACAAACACTGCAAAGACCTCAATTTTTCTATACCAGTAGAAGCTTCAGTGGGTGAAGAAGAAGATGAAGCGGAAAAAGAAGAGGAAAAGCAAGTTGAATCAGCTACGGTCATTCTTAGGTATGTAAGACTGCATCATGATCTGAAGCATATCATAGGAGACAAAGATTCAGGAATACTTACAAGGAGAAAGGTGAGAGAAAATTCTTGCATGATTTCAGAATTTGAGCCTAAGACCACTAGAGAGGCACTTACCGATGAAGACTGGATAAAGGCAATGGAAGAGGAGTTGGACCATATAGAGAAGAATGCAACATGGTCCTTGGTACCCAAACCGGAACACAAGAATGCCATAGGTACCAAATGGGTCTTCAGGAATAAGTTGAATAAAGAAGGCACAGTGGTAAGGAACAAGGCAAGACTTGTATGCAAGGGATATGCTCAAGAAGAAGGAGAAGACTATGGAGAAACCTTTGCCCCAGTGGCTAGACTGGAAGGTGTCTGAATGCTACTTGCATTTGCAACATTCAAGGGATTTAAGGTATACCAGATGGATCTGAACTCTGCCTTCTTGAATGGAATCTTCGAGGAAGAAATGTATATTGAGCAACAAGACGGGTTTGCTTTGTCAGAAGATAGTGACATGGTGTGCAGATTACACAAGGCCCTGTATGGATTGAAACAGGCACCAAGGGCATGGTACGAACGGTTACACTCTCATCTTGTGAAGATAGGATTTTAGAGAACAAGTGAGGACAACAACATCTACCTGAAATCTAAAGGTGGTCAGATTCCGATATGTGAAGTATTTGTAGATGATATAATCTTCGATGGAGATGATGATATGAGTCATGCATTTGAAGATGAGATGAAAAAGGAGTTTGAGATGTCTCTGAATGGAGAGATAAAGTTTTTAATTGGTCTACAGATTCAACAGATGAAAGAGGGTGTCTTCATTACCCAGTCCAAGTATATCAAAGAGGTATTGAAGACCTTTGGCATGGAGGAGAGAAAACCGGTTGGAACGTCAATGGTGACCGACTACAAACTAACAAAGGAGGATGATACAATGTTGGTGGATGAGAAGGAGTACCGGTCAATGATCGGTAAGTTGCACTATGTGGTGCACAACAGACTGAATATTGCTCATGCAGTGGGCATAGTGGCCCATTTTCATAAGAGTCCAAGAGAATCCCACTTGGTAGCGGTAAAGAGGATTCTTAGATACCTGAAAGGGATAGTTGATTATGGATTGTGGTATCCATACAATGGCGACTTTGATCTCAAAGTGTTTACTGATGCAGATTGGGCAGGTAATGTGGACGACCAAAAGAGCACAACTGGTGGAGTGTTCTTCCTTGGTGGAAGACTAGTCTCGTCGATGAGCAAGAAGCATAGCTGTATTTCCCAGTCTACAGCTGAAGCGGAGTATGTGGCAGCATTTATGAACTACACTCAGGCAATCAAGATTAAGAATGTACTAAATGGCTTCAAAGTGATTATATATGAACCGGTGAGTATATTTTGTGATAATACTAGTGCAATAAATATTTCCAAAAATCAGGTATTGCATGCTAGGACCAAGCATATTGAGCTTACGTATCATTTCTTGAGAGAAAAGGTTAAGAATAAAGAGGTTGTGTTAGAACATGTTTCTAGTGAGGAGCAGCTAGCAGACACATTAACTAAGCCCTTACCGAATACTACATTTATCTATTTGAGAGGTGCATTAGGGGTTCTGCCCCTTCATGAAGTAAATTAAAGATGCGTTCTCCACATCAGTCAGGTACTACCTTGTCAAATCTTATAGGATTGATGTGTTGAAGGATGCTACTTCATAAGGGGAGCAACATAGTGGAGTCTGGAAGCTTGTGCCTCCACTTTGGCATTGTTGTCAAAAGGGGAGAAGATATATGTTTGAAGGTCAATATGCAAAGGGGAGATGAAATAAGTGGTGTGAGAAGTGATTGAGCAAAGTGCACACTAACCACTCTAGGTGGTGGTGGTGATCTTTTAAGTTGAACTGGTATATGCTATTGAGAATGGTGCAGAAACTGAGCAATAATACACTAAGTATTGCCATCAATGCCAAAGGGGGAGATTGTTGACATATGATGAAGTAGTGATAATGTATGTTGTCATTGATGTTGATAAGTGCTCAAGCAGGTGAACCAATATGAAGATCAAAAGCAGTTATGGTCAACTGGTGTTGGGGTTCACTAAGTGTGACTACCGGTTGGTAGTCTCAGTTCAGCTCTAGGGTTTCTGATTTGGCTTGTGCGGTGCAACCAATGATGTTTTGTGACCAATTAGTTAAGGAATAAGGATAAGGATCAAGATACCACATCAGTTGTGTGCACATGAAGGAATTCTTTGTGGTTCTTACACATGAAGATTGAATGCATTAAATGCCTACCTCGAGAATGAGTATTTTTCTTAGCGGTGTGTGAAGAGCGCATGATGGGTTATTGATTTTTAGATGCGGTGAAGATTGGACGATGCAGAATGTCTTGAGATCTATTTTAGATCATTTCATTCTATGTAATGTGTTTGGATGGTCAGGATTGGACCGCTTGTAAGTGTAAACTTGAAATATTTAGGGTTTAGGGTTTATGTTGCCAACCTAGTTGTTGTCTATAAGGTCGATGAGTTTTTGTTATTGCAGTGGTTGGAAAAAGTTGTGTTTGTGTCCATGTGTTGGAGATTTGATACTTGCCGAACCAGAGTGAGGAATATGTAGAGTGTGATTGCAGAAAAGAGGAACTGAAAAGGATCTTCCTTAGAAAGAAGTGTTGTTATCAGATCGGTGTTTTACCTGTTGTCTTCTAACCATTCCAACAGAAGGTAAATCCCTTGACCGGGTAGCTTTAACAGACTTTGTTGTAAATCCTCTAACCAGGTGGCTCAAGGTTATTGAGTTATTTAAATCCTCTAGCGAGGTAACTCCTAACAGGGTTTCAACTTTTAATAGGGTATATAGCCATCCCTTAACCGGGTGATCCCTAATAGGATTGGTTCCTAACAGGACCTTTATTGTAAATTCTTTAACCGAACTAGGCTCCTAATAGAGCGGACTTCAAAAGAGTTCACAAACAGCTTGTGGTTACTCATTCCCACCATGGTTTTTCCCATTCGGGTTTCCACGTGAAAAAAACTATGTTATGGGTTGTGAGATTTTCATGTGATGATTGTGTGATTTTGATTAAGTTAGATATGCATGCATTGTTAAATGGTTGTGGTATTATTGGTACAACTCATGCATGATTACATCAGTGAAGTATTTATCAAGGTTTGAGATCTATTGAATGTTGTCTGAAGTATTTTTGTTTAACCTGTATAGCTATTGTTAAGTTAAGTGGTGAAGGCAATCGGTCAGCTGTGTTTTGATATGACAAAGTGTTGAAGAAGTTTTTTTTGTGTACTGATTCACCCCCCCACCCCCCCCTCTTAGTACCAGTTAGGACCTTAGTACTTCATCATTATTCATCACGTACAAATGTTATAAGTGTGCAGGGTGATAGATATTTTATGCTTACTTATGTTGCTTATAAAGATTTCAAGGTATATCAGATGGATGTCAAATCTGCCTTTTTGAATGGTGATCTTGAGGAAGAAGTCTACATTGAGAAACCTAATGGAATTTCACTATCAGATGATGGAGATATGGTATGAAAGCTGAAGAAAGCTCTTTATGGACTGAAGCACGCCCCTAGACTCTGGTATGCTAGACTAGATAATATTTGTTGAAATTGGGATTTAGTAAAGGTGATGTTGACAGTAATTTGTACTTTAAGATAGAAATTGACAACATCCTGATTGTTGAAGTCTTTGTTGATGATATTATCTTTGGGGGTGATGATGATTTGAGCATGAAGTTTTCCGGTGATATGCAGAAAGAATTTGAGATGTCTATGATAAGTGAGATGAAATTTTTCTTAGGTTTGCAGATTCCACAAACTGGAAAAGGTATATTCATATATCAAACTAAGTATGTGAAGGAATTGTTAAAAAAGTTTGGGTTAGATGACTCCAAACATGTTGGAACTGCTATGGTGATTAGTTGTAAATTGTTTAAGAATGATGAATCTCCGAAAGCTAATCAGAGTTTGTACAAATCTATGGTTGTTGAATTGCTATATCTTACTCAGAATAAGCCGAACATTATGCATGTTGTGTACATGGCTGCTAGATATCAAGTTGATCTGAAAGAGAGTGATGTCACTGCTGTGAAGAGGATATTCAGATACTTGAAAGGAACTGTGAATTATGGTTTATGGTATATGAGGAATGATGATTTCATGTTATGTGCCTACACTAATGCTAATTGGGCTAGTGATGTTGATGACCAGAAGAGAACTATCAGTGGAGCATTCATTTTGGGTAAGAAGTTGGTTTCATGGGCTAATAAGAAACAAGATTCAATGTCCTTATCTACTACTGAAGCTGAGTACATTGTTGCTGCTAGTAATTGCACTCAGGTAGTCTGGATGAAGCAAATATTGAAGGATATCATAGTTATTTATGATGAGCCTACTGTTATCTACTATGATAATTCTAGTGCTATTAACATGTCAAAGAATTAGGTGCAACACTCAAAGACTAAGCATGTGTCAATCGAATATCGTTACTTGAGAGAGCAAGTCAGTGAAGAGAAAGTGAAGTTGGAGTATGTATCTACAAAGGAACAAATAACTGATATTTTCACTAAGACTTTGCCTGCAAATACATTTGTCTATTTGAGAGATAAGTTAGGGGTATCCACCCCTCCTGATGAGAACTAGATGCATTGATTTGCATCAATCTAGTGGACTTCAGTCTCTTTATCTGAATTGGTGAGTTGGTGTTGCTCCTCTGCTGGAGTAGTCTGTGTTTTGGGAAGAGAGATTCATGTTTTATATTTTAAGGGAGAGTAAGTTTGGTTTTTTTTTTGAGATCTTTGGCATTGTTTTCAAAGGGGGAGAGAGATCATGTGAAAAATTCCTTTATATGTCTTGATCTTAGGGGGAGTTTGTTAGAGATTTCTTTTTTCTGCATCGATTGTTTTTCACATTCATATGTTTCCATCAATGCCAAAGGGGGATATTGTTGGTCATTGCTACTGTAAGGATATGTTGTTTTCATTGATGTCAACATACTTCTGTGTATTGCTCCGGTGATTGCAGATTGGGAAGATCTTATGATCTAGTTTGTAGTGTTGTTTTGTTGATCATTATTTTGCAGAGTTCAATATTTTCTTCGATATATTTTGGTGTGATCAGATCTTGTGCCGAGTTTTGGGGATATTGCTTGGGATGGTATTTTGTATCTTCATTTCAAATGGATCATTATTTGGTGCTTCGGAAGTTATCTTTCTTCATGACAGTTGCTAATTGGTTATGTTTTTGAGCTTTCAAACGTTGACCAATGAAGATTTGATAAGTGGTGTCGGTGCAGATGTTCCTGGTGATTCTAATGTACTTGTCGGTGTTTCCTATTTGTGTCCTATTTGTTTTGATGATCTCTATTGATCATTGTGTGATTTTTTGGTGGTTTCTATGAACCGGTGATGATTTTTCGTGTTATGCGATTTTCTTGGTGGTGTAGCGTGTTGCGATTGATCTTGGTGTGATTTCTGGTGGAGTTGTGCATTTGGGAATTTGTTTTGGGTCCATGTTATGTCATGTAAATAATTATATTGGTCTAGTGGTCAATATTTGTATCGTGTGTTGTAATTTTTTAATTGAGGGTTGAGGGTTTAGCCGACCTTGTTATCAAGGTTGATGAATTGTATATATAGGTGATATTGTCATGTAGTTTAGGCGTCGATGTTATGTGTACATTATCAGAGAGAGGTTTATGTACAAACAAGTGAATCATCCTCCAGTGTTGTGATTGAGGAGAGATTGGTGTTATAGAGAAGACCTCTGTGCTTAACCGGAACTATAATCAAGCGTACAAAGATGCTATTCTTTTAGTTCACTCCTTCCAGATTGTAGTCCAAATCTTATTGTAAGTCAGTGAGACTTCCCTGAGGGTTGTAGCCTTTCGCGCCATTATATTTGAGCAACGAGCTCTAGGTAGTGTGCCTGTATGCATGTGCATGTCCCATTGTAATATTTTCACATACTACTGCAGAGTATCATCTTACTGTGGGTAGGTTCCCCACCATGGTTTTTCCTTTACCTAGGTTTTCCACGTCAAAATTTTGGTGTTGTACATGTTGTGCTCTCAATTTGCTTATTTTTGTTGTTACTGCAGTTTATCAGATCTATGTTTTGTGATTAAGTTTGATATTTCGATAAAGACTAATTCACCCCCCTCTCAATCTTCCTTCTTGGTTGTTGCTAACAAGGAGCTACATCCCAAATCAGGACAAAACCTAGGCTCTTGACTTCAAGAGCCAAGAAGGCTAGTCACATTATTTGGAGTCATTTATGTCAAACCCCACTTGACAATAAATTTGTTCCAAATATGCCATTCCACTTCATAGTGAATAAAAAGATGGTTATTTTCCTCTTCCTCGTACTCACACACCACACAATGTGAGGGACTGAACTTACCCATCATTTCCAACCTATCCCAATTCGATGAACACCCCCTCTAATAGATCAATAAGAACGCATTCATTTTAGGAACTCTAGATTCACACTGAATTTTCATTTGTCCCTGGGTGGTAGACTTTGAGAATTAAGAGAGAAAGATGCTTTTGACCAACATAGCTTTGCTGCCATGGCCCTTCCACATGATTTTGTTATGTTTTAATTTCCCAATCAACAACCATTTGTTTAATTTGCTCTAAATATCCTCACATTGGGTGCACAACTCATCAACTAGAGCTTGAAGACATTTCCAAGATTTGAGGGGAGCGACACCCTAAATATAGTTTAAAACACTATCTCCCAAAATAGCTTCATAATATGTCATTAAGGGCACAAAGTTAGGAAGATCATGCAACACATTGTTCTCGAGCTAGTTATCCCTGTAAATATGGATCCTATCCCCTATACTAAGCTTCTAGGCCAAGTCAAGTTTTAGAAAAAAAGTAAAAGCAATGAGGAAATTCCATATACATGACCCCCTTAAGCAAATCATATGAGAAAAGGTTCTTAACATTATTGTTCAAATACTTGGCCTTAAGGATTCAACTCCAAAGCCTCCCAAACTCATTGTAAATCCTACATACAAGTTTAGTGCCAAGAGCCATGTTCATATCTTTACTTTTTCTGATACCAAGCCCCCCTTGAGATACTGGTCTACACACATCATCCTATTTAACCAAGTTGTACTTAAATTGTTCTTCAGTGCCTCACACAAAAAGCTTCTCTTCTTTCCCTCTAAATGCTTAGCCTCCTTGTTTGAAATTTGGAAAATATATATAGTATACACTGGAACAACCATTAGAGAGTATTTAATGAGAGTTATTCTACACCCCGAAGATAACTATTACCTTTGTAAGGGGTCAACATGTTTTGCATAATTAGTTATGCCAGTCTAATCCCCAATCAAAGATTGTTTGTTGATCACAGGCATGCCTATATACTTGATAAATTTTAGATTTGGATATGTTCACCTTTTACCCCAAATCCTCCTCATAATTGCAAAGGACCCTTTTGAAAATTATAGCTTCCTTGGCCTTGGTTGCCCCAAACAAGAGAGTGCAATCCACAAATTTCAAGAGAAATATTTTCTAAGCCTCCTTTGACTTGAAGCCCATCTAAATTACCGACCTACATCTCCCTCTTCAAGTTTCTTCCCAAAACCTCAACAAATAGCCAAAAAAGGAAAGGGGATAAAGGATTGCCTTGATGAAGGCCTTTCTTAGTTGTGAATAAATCCATAGGGACCCCATTAATTAAAACTACATATGAAGGTGTAGAAATGCAGTTGAAAATACAATGACACCAAGCCTCACTGAAGCCAAACCTCCTCATAACCTCCATCCAGCCCCAAGGAACTCTATCATAGGCCTTATTCATATCTAATTTAATGATAATTCCTTCTTCTTGAGGTGGGTTGACCGAATAGCTCATGATCTATGATGATAGGATCAGGAGTCTGCCTATCTTTGAGGAAGCTAGTATACTATTTGGAGATTAAATCATTCAAGCACTCCTTAAGTTTGGATACTATCACTTTAAAGACTATCTTGTTCGCCCAATTTGTCGTTGCGTCAAAAGATTGATCTATCAACACTCAACACAAACTATAGAGATATGGATTGCACGGGAGGCGATTAATCCCTTGTCATGAATCCCGAGGGGAGAATTGACCATTTTGCCAACAATCTCCCCCTTAGTGTTACCCGAGGGGATTCAAACCCGTGACCCAATGCTTTGATACCATTTGTTGGCCCAATTTGTCATTGTGTCAAAAGACTGATTTGTTTATGCCCGATACAAACTGTAGAGATATGGATCGCACAGGAGGCGATTAAACCCTTGTCATGAATCCTGAGGGGTGCGCTGACCATTTTGCCAACATATCTTATATATAACGTCACAAAGAGTGATGGGTTTATATTGATAAAAGGACAATGGGTCCTTTACTTTTGGAATCAGAGCTAAGAAGGTCATGTTCCATGACTTTAGAATGGCTCTATGCTCCCTACATTCCTTCGCAAGCCACCATAAATCTTCTCCAACCTAATCCTAATTTCTCTATAATAAAATTGCTTGAAATTCATCTAGTCCCAAGGCTTTCCTAACACCAAGAGAGAAAATAGCAATCTTAATCTCCTCCATAGTAAAAGGGGCTAAAAGGAAAGTATTACAAGCATCAATAATGAGTTGAGGGATGCAGTTTAACATCTCCTTAGCTCAAAGATCAGAAGTGACTTGGGTTCCCAACATATTATTAAAGAAACTTTTCCCTTCTCCTTTGATGTGTTTAATATCCTTGATGATAGCATTGTCAAAATTATAAATATTCATGATCATATTGTTTTGTCTCCTAATTTTAGTTGAAAATTGGAAGAATGTTGTGTGTTTCTATCCCCCTTCCTGAGCCATTTCACTCTAGACTTCTACTACCAAAATATTTCTTCCATCCTTGACAAACAATTTAAGTCATTTAGAAGCTTGGTTTCTTCTCCCTAATTTATTTAGTATACCCATAATTAGATATAGTTAACCCCAATTCTTTAATTTTAGATCAACTTTGTTCTTGTTTACAAATAGATTGCCATTGACAACCTAATTCCACTCTCTTGCCTTCCTCTCAACTATTTGCAACTTGTTGGAGAAGATATGTCTCCTACAACTGCTAATAGATGTGCTCCACTAATTGCCCACCAGATCCACAAAAGTTGTGTGGTCATAGTAAAAGGAATCCATTTGGAATGGAATTTGCCTAGGTTTCCTATCATTTCTTATAAAAAGGGAAATGGGCTAGTGATTCAACCCACTATAATAAAGAACCTTTAAATGAAATCCACCTAAATCCCAAAGCCACTTATAGTTAAGAAAGAAACGATCAAGTCTTCTTTGGATATTGTCACTTCTGACCCTTTTGTTGTTCCAAATAAACCAACCTAATCTCGTTCTTATATCTACCAAAGAAAGAACATCACAACATCTTCTAAATATATGGATCTATAGTTACCAGTAACCAACCTAATCTCATTATTATATCTACCAAAGAAAGATCATTGCATCATCTTCTTAAATCTATTGATCCATAGTTACTAGTAACCAACCTTCCCCTCCTGTCTTCGAGATCAAAGACGGTATTGAAGTCACCCCACAACCCAATTTTCCTCCTTGTGATTTTGCCTAAGAGAGTGCAAGTAATTCCATACAACCAATCTTTCCATCTTCAAATTTGGCCCATAGACATTGGATATAATCATTCGTTTACCACTCCTGAGATCCTTGCATATTATAGAAATACATAACTATTTTGAATCTATTATTGAGCATCTAAAGTTGTTTTTATTCTGAATGATGGTAAGTCCACCAGCGGAGCCCACAACATTCTGTGCTATCCCTTCCCCAAAACTCCAAATTCTAGGAGTCATCTCCCTAAACTTATCTCCACTTTACTTGGTCTATTGAATTAGAAAACAATAGGGAGTTTAAACCTCTATCAACTGTTTCAACAAACAATCTTTGTTAGGACCATTGATCTCCCTCAAATTCCAACTAATGTATTTCATTTACAACTTGTTGTAGGGAGGTGTAGGTGTCCAAAATTAATTAAACTAATATTTAATTAATTTATCCCTTCTCACATAATTAATTCCATTAATTATGTTAGCCTTTATTCTTCTCAAAATTAGTTAAATTATATTTAATTAATATTATCACTATAGTCCTATAATTAGTTTATCAAAATTAATTATTTCTTCATTCTTCTAAAGTCATCTCAATCATTATTTTTTCTAAACCTCTATTAGTTAATTAACTTTAATTAATTAGGTTGATCATGTGGTTCCTACAAATCACTTTTTCTAATCCTATCATATAGCCTAATGAATCACCCTCTAATCATACTTATCATTTTCATTGATTTTATATTCCTCCACTTATTATCTCTCCTCATGTCACATCCTCCTAACTTTCTCACTTGCACTCTAATTCCTAATTAAGCCACTTAATTTGTCCTTCTAATCACTTGCACATTCCTAATCACCCGGCTCTTTGCCATAAATGGCTTTCCCATCTCATCCTCAAACCTTAAATGCTACCCACTTTGGTCATTTCAAGGAAATTCAAATTCTTTGAATCTCCCCATGTCTCCTCTTCCCAAGGAATTTTTAATTCCTTTATATCTTTAGTTTTCCCACACAATCTTCTATTTAGGAAATTTTAATTCCTTTGTTCTCCGCCAATGAATTTTATATTTCTTTTCTCTTCCCAATGTACTTGGGGGACTCTTCTCGATGTACTTATGGGGTGTGGAGACAAGAAATATCTTTAAGGCATATCTCTTGGATCCCACGCCTTGTCCTCTCAATTCTCTTCCACTTTCTTTCAATTTTATCCCTCCATTTCAAATCATTTTTGGCCCTCCATTTTAGCCTCCTCTAATCTATAAATTGGAGTCTCCACCCTTCATAATCATATCCATTTCTATTGTATTGTCTTGTTGTTCATTTGAGAATCAAAATCCTTTACCATATAGTCATAATGCCAAATTTTGTCATAGCCCATCCATCCTTTATCACACTTAGCTATTTCATCATCCCATCTTGTTGTGTAGTGGAGAGCAATCCACATATTATCACTAAAGGAGCACATCAAATCAAGTGGAGGAAGGGCACATCTTCCACTTCATCACACTCAATCAGAGGAACACAAGAGAATTGAGGTATAATGGTTGCATTGTAATAGTGTTTAATTTGGTTTATGAATTTGATCATTAACCTTGGATTTTCCCCTCTTTGTTTTGGCACACCCGGTAGGGTCCCCCAAGTCCCCTTTATTTCACATTTTTTTGTGTGTTTTTTGTAGAAATTTGCTTGCAGGTAGCGGAACGACTTCTCGAGCTGCGTTTTGACACCTTTGCCTCTACTTCGGCACCTCCACATACTTGGATCGACGTCTTCATTTAAATTTATTTCCCACCTAATCTTTTTCTGTGCAGGATCTGAGAATCGGCGTCTCCGACTGCAGAACGACGTCTGCGTCACCATTTCAACATCTCCACAAACATAGATCGACGTCTCCCCTATGAACCATTTGCATTTGTATTTTCTACATTTTCAACTCAAAAAAATGCTTAAGAAAAATTAAAGAAAATCCATATATAAATCTAAAAATTAAAAAAAAAACATTTTGGTTTATTTGATTTTCATCCCAATTAGCTAGTATTAAGGTCTTTTTACGAAAAAACTATTTATTTTTTAGTCTATCTGTCACGACTCGATTTAGACTGGAATTAGTTTTAGATTACTTTTATTTGCTAGACACTGATGTTGATGACAATGTTATGCTAATAAATGTGTGTAATGACATTGTTTTGTTTTTTATGTGATTAATGATGATATTTAATGCTATTAATGACTTTTTAGTTATTTAAATATAATGATGAATATAATGTGTTTTTATCGTGATCTGACATTCTTTTGTCGAGTGTGAGGTGGTTGTAGGGTTGACCGTCAAAGGAAGGCATATGACCGAGGAAGGGCTTTCTAGCTCGCCAACAGTGACTCACGAGATGGGACCCTGTATAAATAATAATTAAATAAATTTAAAAATTAAAATAAATAAATCAATTGAAGAATAAAATAAATAAAATAAAACATAATAAGTAATTTATTTGAAAGTTGAATAAAATCAATTTAAAAGGTTCTAGTTAGTAAATTATAATATCAAAATAAAAAATTTGGCATGCGTGGGTTTAAATATTAAAAGAAAAATTATTAAAATTTATAATTAAGTCAATAATTAATAATAATAATAATATAGAAAATGACATGCATGGGTATTATTAAAATTGAAAATAATAAAAGAATTAAACATATATAATTAAATATTTGAAAACTAAGACAAAATTTTGAATGCATACATCATGCATTCATAACTGATTATTACAATCAATTAAGCTCCCTTTTATCGCAATTTTTAAATTAGTGAGACTCATTATTATCTAAATGTGGGTCTCCATTGATTTTGGTAATATATAAATATATGTATAAGCATAAAACATTTTTTTTTATTAGTAAAGTACTATTTTATTTATTATTTATAAAAGTAAACTATTACATTGCTTCATTACACCCATCGCTGACTCTGTGAAGAAAAAATGAAAGCCCCAAAAAACCAGATTCACCAAACCCCCATAGTAATCAAAACCGTTGTTCTCCCATATTCGGCGACAAACCAAAAACCGACTATTATCCCATTTTCAATACCAATTACACTACTACCCTTTGCCCGCTGCTATTACACAAATCATATAAATTGCTCATAAATCCTAGTGATAATATTTCCACACAAAAACTGGGAAACCCACGATCACTAGCCAGAGAAACAGACCTTACCCTGTATACACATTGATAATTTTTACACATTTACAAAAAAAACTTTCCCTATTCACACAGAAAAAGCATTGTCGTAACCGAATACATAACCTTGTACAAAAAGAAAAAGCTTTGCATTTTTGTCTGCAGAGAGCCTAAACAAGATCAAACCCTACCACCGCCGACACCTTATGGCCAATTACTGCCTTCATGCACATCCGCATCAGTGTCGAGCTCGGCCATGACCACCATTTGCATTCCTACCACCCACATTTGCCATCGAAACCAATACACCACCACCCGCAACCCACCTCTGTCATAGAAGGTTCTTCAAAGAGTCCCACACAAGCACCACCTCCGCCCTCCGTTCAACCTGATTGAAGTTGGTCGGCCGCCGCATGAAGGGGACCAACTCATGAAGCTCTGTCATCCTTTAGTCTGCAAAACACTCACTAACATCAAACCCAACACCTAGAATAGCCCATTACAGAATCAAATACAAACCTACCAACAACTCATCATCCAGTATAGTCTGCACAACCCATTCCACATTTTCTGTGGAGTCACCCAATTCTAATCCCCACACCACCACCATAGTCACCACATCCATATTCGAGCGAAACCGATGTTCCACCTCCAGAAACACCTCCCCAAACAACAATTCCATGATATGGAAGATCTCTTGTGAAGTACATATCCCTTCCTTCAGAGGATTTGTTCCATTAGGAAGGCATATTGCTTGAAAATAATCACCATAAAAGATGTGTAATGCTTCTCCTTGTTCTTCTCGCTTGGGTGGTAAGGATTTCACTCTTTCTCTTTTTTTATATCTCATTTATCATTATTTCCTTTAGGAGCTTCATTTTTCATACATGATTATCATTTCTTGCAATGGTATGTTCTTATGACTAATCCTCCTTCGAAAATATGTGATGCTCTTTCTCTCTTCTCTTAAAAGATTACCACTTCTTGAGACATGTATTTTACATATACTAATGTCTTTCCTTGAATGCATAAGTACATTGTGCATTATAATCTCTCTCTAGAAGATTGTGTAAGCTCTTCCCATTGTCCTTACACTTGGGGGGCAATGATATCTCTTTCTCTCTCTTTCTCTAAGGATCCACTCTTTCCTATTTTGCAGATGGTGTGAGTTTTATTATTTGATGTCATTCCTTGTGTGAAATTGTTGTTGTTTTCTCAAGGGTTCTCTCTTATACAAGAGGTATAAGTCCTTGACCACAACCTCCTTCACACTTGGTTATGTACATCTATAATAAATTCACCCATCCCCATTGGGATAAAAGCGAGTCATCCTTCATTAAGAATCCCTTTCACCTAGCAATAGGAGGAAGGATTGAATTCTTGTTCTCTTTTGTGCTTCATTCTAGAAGATGTTACATTTCTCTAAGACAACTCCTCTCGAGGGCTATATGTCTTTTGAACAAAGATCTCTTATCCTCCAAGGATCTCCTTTACACTTACAACAAGATATCTCTTTTCAACTATCTTATCCTTTCTTGAAGAATATTATCTTGCTTGGATTTATGACATTGTTGTATGATGGATATCTTCTCGGTGTTGAGGGAAGGTGTCCTTCTACTATTCCTTAAGATATCGACATTAAACTATGTTGACATCTTAAGGTGGGGGAACCCACACTGCTCCTTTTGTATTATATTTCTTTTGCACATTGTATCCCTTATACAATGGGTCATTCTCAGAACCAGACGACAGCCTCTTAGAGAAAGATGTCACCACTTTTTCTCTTATACAGTGGATAATTCTCAGAATGATATGTTGCCATTTTTCTCTTATATAGTGGGTCATTCTCTGAACTAGAAGGCAGCCTCTTAGAGCAAAACATTGCCACTTTTCTCTTATACAGTGGGTCATTCTCAAAACGAGATGTCGTCACTTTTATCTTATACAGTGGGTCATTCTCAGAATGAGATGTCGCCAATTTTTTATTGTACAATGCGATATTCTCAAAACTAGAGGGCAGCCTCTTAGAGCGAGATGTTGCCACTTTTCTCTTATACAGTGGGTCATTCTCAGAACGAGATGTTGCCACTTTTCTCTTATACAGTGGGTAATTCTCAGAACGAGATGTCACCACTTTTCTCTTGTATAGTGGGTCATTCTTGGAACCAGAGGGTAGCCTCTTAGAGAAAGATGTTGCCACTTTTCTCTTATACAATGGGTTATTCTCGGAACTAGAGGGCAGCCTCTTAGAGTGAGATGTCGCCACTTTTCTCTTATGCAGGGTGATTATTTTTGGAACTAGAGCAAAGTCTCTTAGAGCGAGATGTCATGCCTTTCTTGACATTTGTGCTATACATCTTATACAGGTTGTACCATACTCGGGCATAGACTCCTATGAGGTGCTTCAAACCTCACTTGCACACATGTGCACGAGGTTGAGTGGAACCATCGGTGTTCTCACTCTTCTCCCTTGCATGGATCACCTAGACAAAATCTAGGGGCTAGCTTTCCATGTCCTTTTTTCTCCATGGATCACATAATTCTAGGGGCGAGATGTCCATGGTTCCTTTTGTCCTCCTTTCTTCTCATGGATCACCAAAGTGTGTATTCATGTTGTCTCTCTTCTTCCTCTCATGAAATCGTAGTTTTACTATTGGTGGTTCATGGATGATGTCATCTTTGCTCTTTTATGTGATTATTGGTGTTTATGTGATGGCATTTGTCTTTGTGTTCTAATTAGTTGTTGAGGCATTTGAGTATCGAGGTCTCTTCAACTAGTTGATTTTGTGGTCTCTTGTTTTGGTTTTTGTCGTGTGTCTTTTGTGCTTTGTATTTTTTTGTTTGTCATGTTCTTTTTTGTTTTGTGTGCTCTTGCATAATGTTTGAGTGAGTTAAGATCCTGAGAACGGGGGCTTGGTTCCTCGAGATTAGTGACATCTTATACTCCTTATGGTATTGTTCTGTATCTCTCATCTTTATCTCTCTCTCTCTCTCTCTTCTATTTTACCAACAGTATTGGCGTAAGACATATTCCCGCTAAAGTGGAGGCTAAATGTAGCATCATAAAATTGTAACGCTTGCAATTTTGACTGTATTTTAGGCCCTTGCCTTTGCGACTGCATCTTCCTATCCAATTGGGACCCCTCTCTACATCATCCTTCCAAATTTCCTCCTGTTTTAGTCCTGGCATCACCTTGTGACCTTGTCTAGGCCCCAAAATAGGGCAGGGACAGGGCGTGGTGCCCCTTTCTTCCCTCTTAAGGTGGCCCTAAGATGGGTCCATCCATCCCTTGTATTGAAATATTAGCTAGCTCGGATACCTATCTACTGTATTTTAATGTTGTCAATGGCAATTAAAATACACATGTATTATCTATTATGTAAATCGAACTTAGGGTTGGGCCCAAATACATGTAACTTGTAATTATGTCTTACTTGGGCAAGACCTATATATAATGTAACTTGCGGATAGGATAGGCCCTATAAATGTAACTTGTAATTTGGTCTGACCCTAATTGGGCAATGTAACTTATGGTCCTATATTGAATGTAACTTGTAGATAGGGTAGGCCCAATATGTATTTTGAGCGATTATGTAATTGGACTGGGCCCAAACTCATGTAGTGTGTGGTAAAGGAAATTAAGAAATAATGCCTTAATAGGTCAAGACCTATTTGGACGATATACATAATATTATTATTAAATTAACAACGCATGCCGACTTGAGACTTGACACCACAAGTCAAGTCTCTCTCTCTCTCTCTCTCTCTCTCTCTCTCTCTCTCTCTCTCTCTCTCTCTCTCTCTCTCTCTCTCTCTCTCTCTCTTGTGTGAACTTGCTCCTCATCCGTTGTGTGAAGGTTGGCTGTTAGGTGATGCTATCAAGATCTTGCGAAGCTAATGAAGACTTACCTTGAGAGAATTTGATGCTGATGATAAGGGCTGCAATCTCCATTATCATATAAAGAGGAATTCAGATATGCTATCTTGCTGGTTCAACAACAATCTGAGATAAACACACTTGCCTTGTAATTGCCTACATTTGAGATAATATGCATTGTACTTTGTGGCTGGGTTTTTCACCTCCAAGAGGGAGGTTTTCCCAGGGTATTGGTGTGTCTTGTTTTGTGTTTTTATTGTTGTTACTGTTCTGTTATAACCTGATTATTTAAGATTAACATCTGATTGCTTAAAATTAACACCTTGAACCTAGTTTTCTCTTCGGGATTCAAATCTCTCTATGTCGGTCTTCAATGAGATGAAAATTAATTCTCCTAGGCTAGTATAAAAAGGGATTTAGTCCTCTCGTTTTGATATACAAGAACAAGCGAAGAATAAGCAAAATTCAAGAGGAGGCCTTCATCATCATCATCAAGCATTCAAATCTTCAAGCATCCATCAAGTCTTCTTCTTCACGTGTCTTCTTCATTCATCCGTTGGAGTAACATTACAACATTCATTTGCAAGCATCTGTGTGTTGGGGTTTTGTCATGTTACATGCCTTTTCATGCAACACTTGTGATTACATTCGAGAAGCAAAGCAACCATCATCGACAAATTGTAGATCTACAATGTATACATTTTCATTATTCACATTTAAGCATTTGCAATTACTTTCTTTCAAGGTTGATTCCTCAATCAGGGTTTGACTAAGGCAAACTCCTATCCACAACCTTTATTCCCTTCTTTTATGTGTGTAGGTTGCAAGTGCACGACTGTAATTGTAGGTTTGGGCTTCATTTTTAGAGACAGAAAAAACCTTTTTGGCACACGGATTTTTCGGAGGATCAGGTGCAACTTCAACTTGGTCCCGACGACTTTTCTCCAAATTTGCAGGGCAAATTTGTATCAGTCTTAATATCTCAGATCCGAAGTTATAGTGCAATCTAAAATCAATAGCTCCTTATTTTATCCATTTTATCTCCATTTTCTGTATAATCAACAAGTCAACATATCTATTTGATGAATAACGATGAACAATAACTACTCAACAGATACTAAGAGGGGGGGGGGGGGTGAATCAGTATAGACAAAAACTTCCTTAAACCACTTTGACTGTAAAGACTGCACTAACTGGTAAACAGTATCACCAATCTAAAACAAGGCACTACCGGTAAAACATAGTGAGACTGTGAAACACATAAACTGGTAACACTTAGATCTTCACAAAACCTAATAACTCATTTCCACTTCACCCATATGCATAAGCAAGTAATACATCACCAAAAATATAATGACCTCTAGATCAACATGCTTTACCACTTGACAAAAAACACTAAGACATCACATGAAAAATCATCACACATAACACACTGATTTTTCACATGGAAACCCAACTGGGAAAAACAACGATGGCGATGAATACCCACAAGTTATTCTTTGAACTCTTATGAAGTTCGCTTTGTTAGGAGCCTAGTCCGGTTAAGGACTTTACTATAGGTTATGCTAGGAACTGATCCTGCTAGGGATCACCCGGTCAAGGGATGGCTAAATACCCGGTTAAAGGTTAGAACCCTGTTAAAGGTTACCTCGCAAGAGGGTTTGAAGAACTCAATGAATTTGAGTCACCCTGTTAAAGCTACCCGGTTAAGGGATTTTCCAATTGCTGAAATGGTTAGAAGTCAACAGGTAATACACTGATCTAATAAAAACACTCAATGCCAATGCAGATCCACTTTAGTTCCTTTCCTTCTGCAATCACACTCTGCAGGTATCAACACACTTCTCTGGTCTGGCAAGAATCAAGTATCTCTTCACTTGGATACACACATAACATTTGCCAACAACTTCACAATGCAAATCATCATCGACCTTATAGACAACAGATAGGTCGATGGCATAAACCCTAAACCCTAAACATTTAGGTTATCAATACAGTCGGTCCAATCCTGACCATTCAATCACATTGCATAGTGTAAAATGATCTTGAACAAATCTCAAGATGTTCTCCATCGTTCAATCTTTGCCACTTCTGGAAGCTGATAACCCATCATGCACTCTCCACCGTTTACTGAGACTTCGCACATTCCCGAGGTAGATAGGATCATTCTTCTTCATGTAAGATCCTCAAGGAAATCCTTCACGCGCACAAAGCTGACGTGGCAACACAATCTGATCTTTAGTTCAATACTAACCCATCACAGGATGTCGTCGGTCGAATCACACAAACTTGAAATGCATCAACCGAAAACCCTGAAGCTGAGACTACCAACCGGTAGTCATACCAAATGAAACCCCAATACAAAACTTTCCATGTACCAATTCACATTCCAACATACCGCTTCACTTTTTCACATATACCGGCTCACATCATCATACCAATTCTCTTGCCAGTTTGCTTACTTCAATATACCAGTTCATACTTCAGCATATTGACATCAATGACAACATACAATATCATCATGTCATCACACTCTGCACATATGCCAACACTATTTACAAAATAGGGCAAATAACTTTTCAATCCTTGCAATCCACTTGGTATTCACATCCTTATTTCCCTTGGATTTGGATCTAGTGCATTCAAGCCCCTCTTTTGAATGTAAACTATCTCCCAAGTGAAAAGCATCCTAGTGGTTTCCTTTCTCTCTCCTGGGTGGGGAACCACTAGGTTCCAATTTTCCACTTTACATTTTGGTGAACCCAACGTCTTACATCTTAATTCTGATTCCTTATTGTTAGATTTGAATAATTGCAATTTCAATTTCAATTTCATTTCCAAGTTTAATCTTTTTGCAAATTTTAGAGGTTAATTGTATAAAAACCTTAATTTTACATTTTAAGGAAATTAAGCTTGTGAAGTGTAGCATTTTAGTTGCTTGTTTTAGATGTGATTTCTATTTCAAAATTGCAATTCAAATATGTCTTTTCATTCTGCAAATTAAGTGGTTAAAAAGAAAAACCCTAATTTTTAAGAATCTCCTATTTCGACGTTTGACTGCTAATTTGACCGATCTAGACATTTCCAAATCAGCTATTTTTTTGGATTCTGGAATAAAATCATAATTTCTATAATCCCCGAAAAATTTCAGAAAAAAGTTGGTTGGACTAGGTACACTTTGCACTCGGTCCCTAGCTTTTTCCCTGAAATTTGGGGAGTCGGAATTGACTGTATTTTTTTGCTTAAATCCAAGAAATTGGCATACTTTATCAATTTTAACACCTCTTAAGGTCGAAAACAAATTCAAATTTCAACACTCTTAACTTCTAAATTAATTTTCATAAAAAGGTTCTAATTTTAGATCTTTTTAAAGATTTTTATTAAGAGACTTTCAATGGCAATCAATGGACTATATTTATTTGCTATTTCACATATGATTACATTGTTTTTAACATATATTTATTACAATCATGTGTTGGATAATGGCTTCTTTCATTTCAAGTTGCTTCTTTTCATTCACAACACTTGGTCATATTGTGTTGTTAGGATTTCAAGTTCATTTCCTTTTCAATTTGATCTCAAAGCTTTCATGTGTCATTTGTGTTGCATTATGGTGATGTTATTAACAAAATGCATTTCATATGTTAATAACCTTAAGGCTTTTGTAGATCCCAATCTCAGAGATCCTAATCCTAGTACTTCTCCTAGTAATAAGATGAGAACTAATGTTTCAACGAATGATCTTTTTAAAAGGGAACAAGCATTGGAAAGCAACATGGACCCAACATCTTCCCATACAGATAACCTTGAGCAAGGGGGGCAACATCGAACTATTAACATTCTTACATCTTTAGACCCTCTTTATTCTCCTAGGGCCTATCTTCAATATCAAAATATATGTAGAGAGGATGATGTTATGCATTTTATTCATGATATTTTCCCTCATATAGAAATAAGTAAAAGTGAGCCTTTCAATGGTGAATATGTTCATTCCCAATCTCCCAAAAAGGATAAGCCTGATAAAGGAAAGAAGACTATCCTTTCACATGATATTCCTTATTCATATAAAAATCCTTTTATTCCTCCTTACACATCAGATTTCAAAGAAATTCATGATCTTATTCCCCCACCTACTCATTTGCAACATTCTTATAGTCGTGTCTTTCATATAATAACAAAACAAGGTTTTAGAGGACAAGGACTTGGAAAGTTTAAACAAGGAATTTGTATCCCTATAAACCCTCCCACACAACCTACTACAAAAGGCCTAGGAAACAAGACTCCTCTCCCAATGGATGAACTCCTTAGGCTCCAAAACTTTCAAAATCATCTCCAAAGACAACAAAATAAAAAAATCCCGTAAGAATGCTTCTTCTTCAAAACGTCCTTTTTGCTCATTTCATCAAACACATGATCACAATGCTGACGATTGCCCTAATTTTCAAAAATCTATTCAAGAAGGCATAAACAATTGCAAAATTAGAATCGTGGATAATGATCTTTCTTCTTCTAATAATTCTTCTCCTCCATGTCAAGAAAATGAATTAAAACATATTTATCATCTTGAAAGACTAGCTGCAAGAATTTATTGGAGATTGAAATATGATAAGAAAATTTCCTTTCCTCCTAAACATCATAACAACAATCTTAAGCAAGTGAAAGGTGATGAATGTTGTATTTTTCATGATTCATATTCACATTCTCTTGGGAAATGTCATGCATTTAAGAAATTTGTTCAAAAGCAATATGATCTTGCACAAATTTGTCTTACAATAGATCTAGTTGTCTTTGTTGGCAAAAACATAGTGCCTTGGCACTTCTTTTCCCTTCATGTTGCTCTTCACCCTATGACATAACTAGCCAACTTAATTGGGGGCACTTTATAACTTGTGGTGGTACTATTTCAATTTTAAACACCTTGGGGTAGCAACATGAAGTTCACTTTTCTTCTTGTTTCCATGGAGTTATCTCTATATTTGTGCATTTTTTATTATTATATCTCCTTTCTTGCATAGAGTTATTTGTATGTGATCATATAATTGTTCTTTGGTTTTCCTCTTTGCTTGGAGAGGAGAATATTAAATGAGTAATCCACTTCTTCTTGCCTTCATTCTCTTGGAAACTTACCTCTTCTATGGTTTCGGTTATTCACAAGTATGATATGCCCCCTAGCATGGAATGATCTCTTGTGAAGTACATGTCCCTTCCTTGAGAGGATTCATTGCATTAGGAAGGTATAACGCTTGAAAATAATCACCATTAGAAGATGTGTAATGCTTCTCCTTGTTCTTCTCACTTGGGGGCAAGGATTTCGCTCCTTTCTCTTTCTTTCTATATCAATTATCATTATTTCCTTTATGAGCTGCATTTTTCATATGTGATTATCATTTCTCACAATGTTATGTTCTTATGACTAATCCTCCTTCAGAAATATGTGATGCTCTTTCTCTCTTCTCTTAGAAGATTAACACTTCTTGAGACATGTATTTTACATATACTAATGTCTTTCCTTGCATGCGTAAGTACATTGTGCACTATATTCTCTCTCTAGAAGATTGTGCAAGCTCTTCTCATTGTCCTTACACTTGGGGGGAAATGATCTATCTTTTTCTCTTCTCTAAGGATCCACTCTTTCCTATTTTGCGGATGGTGTGAGTTTTATTACTTGATGTCATTCCTTGTGTGAAATTGTTGTTGTTTGCTCAAGGGTTCTCTCTTATACAAGAGGTATAAGTCCTTGACAACAACCTCTTTCACACTTGGTTATGTACATCTATAATAAATTCACCCATCCCCATTGGGATAAAAGTGAGTCATCCTTCATGAAGAATCCCTTTCACCTAGGAATAGGAGGAAGGATTGAATTCTTGTTCTCTTTTGCGCTTCGTTCTGGAAGATGTTATATTTGTCTGACAACTCCTCTTGGGGGTTATATTTCTTTTGAACAAAGATCTCTTATTCTCCAAGAATCTCCTTTGCACTCATGACAAGATATCTATTTTCAATTATCTTATCCTTTCTCAAAGAATATTCTCTTGCTTGGACTTATGACATTGTTGTATGATGGATATCTTCTTGGTGTCGAAGGAAGGTATCCTTGTTCTACTATTCCTTAAGATATCAACATTAAACTATGTTGCCATCTTAGGGGGGGGGGGGTGGGGGGGGGGGTGGGCGCACCCACACTGCTCCTTTTCTATTATATTTCTTTCGCACATTGTATCCCTTATATAGTGGGTCATTCTCGGCACCAGAGGGCAGCCTCTTAGAGCGAGATGTTACCACTTTTCTCTTATACAATGGGTCATTCTCAGAACAAGATGTTTCCACTTTTCTCTTATATGGTGGTTCATTCTCAAAACTAGAGGGCAGCCTCTTAGAGCGAGATGTTGCCACTTTTCTCTTATATAGTGGATCATTCGCAGAAAGAGATGTTGCCACTTGTGTCTTATACAGTGGATCATTCTTAGAACGAGATGTCGCCACTTTTATCTTGTACAGCGGGATATTATTGGAACAAGAGGGCAGCCTATTAGAGCGAGATGTTGGCACTTTTCTCTTATACAGTGGTTCATTCTCAAAATGAGCTGTCACCACTTTTCTCTTATACAGTGGGTCATTCTCAGAACGATATGTCGCCACTTTTCTCTTGTATAGTGGGTCATTCTCGGAATCAAAGGGCAACCTCTTAGAGCGAGATGCCACCACTTTTCTCTTATACAGTGGGTCATTCTTGGAACCAGAGGGCAACCTCTTAGAGAGAGATGTCGCCACCTTTCTCTTATGCAAGGTGATTATATTCGGAACTAGAGCATAGCCTCTTAGAGTGAGATGTCACACCTTTCTTGAAATTTGTACTATACATCTTATATAGGTTGTAGCATACTGGAGCATAAACTCTTATGAGTTTCTTCAAACCTCACTTGCACACACACGCATGAGGTTGAGTGGAACTAACGGTGTTCTCACTCTTCTCCCTTACATGGATCGCCTAGACAAAATATAGGGGCTATCTTTCCATGTCCTTTTTTATCCATGGATCACCTAATTCTGGGGGCGAGATGTCCATGGTTCCTTTTGTTTGCCTTTTTTCTCATGGATCACCAAAGTGTGTATTCATGTTCTCTCTCTTCTTCCTCTCATGAGCTCATAGTTTTAATATTGGTGGTTCATGGATGATGTCAACTTTTCTCTTTTATGTGCTTATTGGTGTTTATGTGATGGCATCTGTCTTTGTGTTTCAATTAGTTGTCGAGACATTTGAGTATCAAGGTCTCTTTGGCTAGTTGATTTGTGGTCTCGTGTTTTGGTTTTTGTCGAGTGTCTTTTGTGCTTTGTCTTATTCTTTTTTGTTTTGTGTGCTCTTGCATAATGTTTGAGTTAGTTAAGATCCTGAGATTGGGGGCTTGGTTCCTCGAGATTAGTGACATCCTATACTCCTTGTGTTATTGTTCTGCATCTCTCATCTTTATCTCTCTCTTCTACTTTACCGACAATATTGGCATAAGCCATACTCTTGCTAAAGTGGCGGCTAAATGTAGCATCATAAAATTGCAACCCTTGTAGTTTTGACTGTATTTTAGGCCCTCACCTTTGTGACTACATCTTCCTATCCAATTGGGACCCCTCTCTGCATCATCATTCCAAATTTCCTCCTGTTTTAGTCATGGTATCACCTTGCGACCCCATCCAGGCCCCAAAATAGGGCAGAACGGGGGCGTGGTACCCCTATCCTCCCTCTTAAGGTACCCCTAAGATGGGTCCATCCATCCCTTGATCCTAGTTTTCTCTTTGGGATTCAAATCTCTCTATGTCATTTTCGGTGAGATGAAAATTAATTTTCCTAGGCTAGTATAAAAAGGGATTTAGTCCTCTCATTTTGATATACAAGAACAAGCAAAGAATAAGCGAATTCAGGAGAAGGCCTTCATTATCGTCATCAATCATTCAAGTCTTCAAGCATCCATCAAGTCTTTTTCTTCATGTGTCTTCTTCTTTCATCCATTGGAGCAACATTACAACATTCATTTGCAAGCATGTCTGTGTTAGGGTTTTGTCGTGTTACATGTAATTTCATGCAACACTTGTGATTACATTCGAGAAGCAAAGCAACCATCATTGATAAATTGTAGATCTACAAGGTATACATTTCCATTATTCACATTTAATCATTTGCAATTACTTTCTTTCAAGGTTGATTCCTCAACCAGGGTTTGACTAAGGCAAACCCCTATCCACAACCCTTCTTCCCTTCTTTTTTGTGTGTTTTTTGCAAGTGTGAATTTGTAATTGCAGGTTTGGTCTTCATTTTCAGAGATGAAAAAATGCTTTTCGACACGCGGATTTTTCAGAGGACTGGGTGCAACTTCAACTTGGTCTGGACGACTTTCTCCAAATTTGTAGGGTAGATCTGTATCAGTCTTAATATCTCAGATCTGAATTTACAGGGCGATCCAAAATCGGTAGCTCCTTATTTCATCCATTTTATCTTCATTTTCCACATAGTCAACAAGTCAACATATCTATTTACAAAAGAGGGCTAATTACTTTTCAATATTTGCAATCCACTTGGTATTCACATCCTTATTTCCCTTGGATTTGGATCTAGTGGATTCAAGCTTGCCTTTTGAATGTAAATTATATCGCAAGTGAAAATCATCCTAGTGGTTTCCTTTCTCTCTCCTAGGTGGGGAACCACTAGGATCCAGTTTTCCACTTTACAGTATATCTATATGTATATATGTATATGTACATATACAAATACATACATACATACATATACATATACATATACATATACATATACATATACATATACATACATACATACATACATACATAAATATATATAGATATATATACATACATATATATACATACACACACACACATACACACACACACACATATATATATGTATATGTATATATGTATATATATATCTATGTGTATATGTATATATATGTATGTATATATATATATGTATATACATATATATGTATACATATATACATACATATACATGCATACATATATGTGTGTGTGTGTGTGTGTGTGTGTTTGTGTGTGTGTATGTATATACATATATACATATACATGTATATATAGAGAGAGAGAAAGAAAGAATGGTTTTATTCTGTCTATGATGGATGTATTGGAAAGATGTGTTTGTTTATGGGTTAACCAATGAAGGGTGATTTTTCTTTCACCTACCTCAATAGTGTTAAATTGACCAATAAATTATTAATTTTTCTCCCCACCATAACACATGCAGCCAAGTTCAACAGTTTGATTGTTAGATACTACATGCATGCATAGGTTCCATTCCCGTTAGTTTATTCCAATTTTCTAGGAAACTCCATCGTGAGGGACGAGAGCTTATCATGAGCACCAGGAAGCATAAGATTGATTTGGTTGGGCAGATAAAATGCCTGGGTCATACGTCCATCTTCTAGTTTGCAGATGGAGGTGAGTCCAATGGCAATGGAGACAACACATCTAGACACAAAGAATCAGAGAAATCGTATGAATAATTGTAAAATTTATATTGTATTGTATCTTTATTATAATTGACTAGTATGGTCTCGTGAAAAAACTATGTAAAGAACCTATGGGGTCTGATGATGTACATGCGACATAAAATCACCATGTAATATGTAACTAACAGAAAGAAGAGAAATAAACCACTAACCTACTAACCCAGTAACATGTGTCTTTATGTGCATGGTTTATTTTCTCTTGGTTAATTTTCCTTTCATGTATGCATGCATGTTCACATTTAATTTTGATTAGTTAAATTAATTATGATACATTAATTATGATTTTTGCATGTTAATCTAATTTCATGATAATTCATGCAAACTATACTTCTACTTATCTTTTTCTACATTGCATGATAAGTATTGCATGTTGAGACATGCACCGCATGAATGATTAGTTTCACTTAATTTATGGAATGAATGTCAGTTAATTTAAATTTTGCATGAGCATTGATGGAAATTTAATTTGATTGTAATTATGAATCATTTATGGAGGTTAAATTAGGGTTAGGACTAGCGGGTTCTTACACTATCCAGCTAACTTTTTCCAAGGAACTGTGCTTCGACATCTACGTAGAGGTCGACATCTGCACTATAGATCAACGTCTCTACCTATCTATTTCCCCACCTACTGACAATATTTAAATTTTTTATTTTTTAAGCTAAATGTTTCTATGTGAGAGCTGAATCAGTGTCTATGCCAGGCTACATTAGCATCTCTCTTTAGGTAAAATTCCTGCCCACTTTCAAATTTCAGATTTTTTAATCAACAGATTAATTTTCTCTATGCAAGGCCTAAATCAGCGTCTGTGCATGTACTTCGATGTCTATGCTATAAGCATTTTCATTTGGGTTTTTGTTAACTTTGTTTTGTTTTTTAAGCTTTCCCATATGTTCAAGACTTAAAAAGCAGACTACTAATCATCTTTTGCAGGACGCTAGTCGAAGACTTTAATATCTTTTCCACTAGTATAGATTTGTTTTTCATGCATTAGAGTAGAAAACATATTTCTTGCGGTTAAAAAAGAATGTTTGTATTCCATGCTTGGTGTGTTTGCACTTGTGTAGGGTGGACCCACCATTACACCAAGTATCCTCTCCTCTCGCCTTCGTGGACCTTGGTTGTAAGAGAAAGGTGATTAACAAAACTTTCTTTTTTCATTTTGAGTAGAGAAGTGTCTCTTGGGGGCCTCATCACCCCAAGGGAATGTTTCAAATTTTAGGTGCATCGGGGATATCGTCTCTCCCAGTGGGATCTCGAGCAGTTTTTTTCGAGCCACTATCTAAATTTGTTGGTCAAGCAGTTGGAGTGTTGAGTAAATTTGATGTATGTGGAGGCCTTCTCTGCATTGATAAGCTCAATTCAAGCCTTAAGTGGCTTGCTTTGAGAATCCATTGTTGGACTGGGATCCCTCAGAAACTTATTAGACACCATGTTTTAGTTTCCAAAATCCCATTTGCTTGTTGGTGCAAAAGGTTGGACCTTTGGAGCTGCCCCAATTTGTACCATTGAAAGTAGAGATAGATGTCCACCAGTTCATAAGATCTCAAGGTCTTCGGGGTAAGGGATTTTGGTATGCTCAAGAAGCATGTGTCATGGAGAGGAGGTAGTACTACCAGATCTCTATCTATCCACTTTGTCTAGGTATTTGGAGAAATCTAAGTGGGGATCCAACAAGTAGAATCCACTTTCCAACCTAGATCATATGTCTTTTGTGTGTCTTCATTGTGCATACCAGTGATTTTTGTAACATTGGGATAATCTAGGCCCCCTCTTTCATGCTTTCTTCAAGCGTTACCTTGGCCAATATGTATTCATTGCTTGATATCTATTGCCAAGATAAACAAGTCCAAATTTTCCAAATTTAACCAAAATCCAACAAATTTTACCTTCTCTTAGTCAAGCTGAGTTTTGTCATCTTTGCTTGAGTTTTGTTGTCTCCATCTGAGTTTCACTATTTTTTGCCTTTGTTTTTCTATCTCCGATCGAACTAAATCCCCAATTAGTTTTCATCCATCCAAACGATCATCAATCCCCAATTGATATCTCTAGCCAATCATCAATCCAATCTTGGGTAACCTTCCCTTATTTTGCCCATCATCAATCCATTCTCCCATAATCATTTTCTTCTATCCATAAGGACTTAGCACATAAAATCAAAACAATCCCAAACCCAATCATCAATCATCAATCCTAATCCAAGGACAAAACTTTGTGAAGTCTGATTTAGATCTTTATCATTTGCCAATCCCTAATTAGCCTTGTGCTTGGGAAAGAATATATCTTAAGTACCTTGCTTAATTAGTCCTAATAATTTGGTTTGATCAAAACCCTAATCCTTGTATAATATTTCTTAGGAACTTAGCTTATCCTAAGTTTGGGAAGACTTAATCCAAATCAAATCCTAATCTAAAGATCTAGATTTAGCCTAGCTTCATTGGTACCTTGCTTTGTGGCCCACACCACTAATCCTTGCACCTCACCTAATCCCAATCCAAGGATCAAGGTGCTATCCAAATCCAAACAAATATTGTCCTAATCCAAGGACCAACCTCTCATCTAATCCAATCATATCAAATCAATCCTAAATCAAATTCAAAGTTGCTAAGTCCTAATCCTCACCTTTCATCTGACATCTTGTCATCGTCTCTTGATCACTTTGATCCATATAATCTCAATTTTCTTTCATTCATTGTCATCTTGAGGTTACCCTTTCATAGTCTACACACTCTCACAAAAGCAAAATCTGGTTGCCCAAAACCCACATTCAAACATCATGGGGTTGGTTTGAAGAAATGCTCATAGAAGTTCAAGGATCACCCTATCAATCACACCCATCTAACTCATGCATGCCTCAAAGTTGTCCAAATTTCACATATTCGTATCTCCCACTCCAACAAAATTACCAAGTAAATTCCTTAACCTCACATCCATCTACCATATCCCCATCTAGTTCACCTCAACACATTATACCCAATCCCAATCCATATCACACCCCTTATCCTGTCTCTACCTTTGACAAGGGAAATCCATATTATTCCCCATCCATGTCTCCTTATTATCCCTCACCCACATACCCCTCCCATCCAATATGTATATATTCATCTTCTCCCCCATCCATATCCCAATCCCCGTCTTTGTACAACACCTCCACTCAGCATCCAAGTCCCTTACACCATAGTTCTCCAAGCTTTAATCATATTTCTCCACTATATAATCCCAATCTTCCATATGATCTAAAACATTCACATAACCCTAATCCTCCAAAATCCACAATATCCACATCCTCCAAGTCCTTTCTCCATAATTTTATCCAAGAAATACTAGTAAAGGAGAATAAATCCTCACCTCAAACCAAAGTTGTGCAATCTCTCCAAGTCATACATCCACCTCCACCCCCTTCAAGACAAGAAGAACCTCAATCCAATAAGCTTCATGATACTCCCATCCCCCCATCTGTCCAAGTTGAAAAGTCCACCTCCTCCTCCATCACACCATCCCCCCAACCCCAACCATGTCCAACTCTTGTTCTAGAGCATGCTAGCATAGATTCCTCTCTACCTCAAGATCACAACATCCCTCCATCTCATAATACCACTCCATCTCAAAATCCAACTCTACCCTCCAGTCCATCCCATGATCCCAATCCATCCCATGATCCTCTTACCCCTCCTCATTGCCCTGGTAATCTCATTCCATCTCAAAATCCAATTATCCCCTCCATCTCATTGTATGATCCCCTTCCGTTTCAAAATTTGTCTCCCTTCCACTCCACCAAATGTTCCCATCCCAAGTCAAGATAAAGCATCCCCTCATATCAATGTCATGATCCCAATCCATCTCACAATCCTAACATTCCTCCTAATCCCACACATGATCCTCATCTTCCATGTGATCCTAATCCTCCACATGGTCCTAATTCTCCACATGATCCTAGTCCTCCACAAGATCCCATCACCCCTATCCAAACCATCCATGAATCCCATACCTATAAATTGGTTCCTTCACCTTCATCCACTCTGATTTCCTCCAAGAGCTTTCAATCCCTTCTACCTCCCATCCCCCTCAAAATGGACTCGCATCTTGTTTCCAAAATGACAAGTATCCTATTGGAAAAATAATTCGTGAAAGAATGAATTATCAAGGCAAAGGGTTAGGCCTCCACAACCAAGGCATATTGAAATTCGTTCAACTCAAATAAAATGAAATCTTGTATGGCCTTGGCTACAAAGCTCATGCTCAAGATGTTGGTATATCTTCAATCTCTCCTAGATCCAAAATCCCTTCATATAAATCAAAATCATACCATCGGGCCCCATCTTCCACATCATTTTTTGGCCCTTATATCCAAAACTCCATTCCTTCCTCATCCACGTCTATTTTGTGCCCCTATGTTCCAAATATCAAGCCTTCATCCATCTTGGGTCCTTACATCCCTCTATCCGTCACTCCATCACCTCAAATGATCCCTAAGCAATATCAATAAAGGCAAACATCCTTGAATTTCTTCCAACATTCTCCCTCCATCATCCCATCTATAAAATCTCTACATCATCCGTCTCCATGCACCCATACCATTGATATTCAAAGTAATTTGGATGCAAAATATAAAATGCATAGAGACAAAAATCTAAGGATCAACGTGTCCCATCAAAAAGAAATGCTCAAGAAAAGAAAAATATGATCCAAAAGCTCCCCGTACTTAAAATTCCTTCAATCGTCCATGTCTAGCAATCCTCCATCTTCAAAATCTATTTTGGGTCCTTATGTCCCAAAATCCACCATCCCAAGTACATCATCCCCTTCATCTATTTTAGGTTCTCACATCCCAAACTCCACATTTGACACTCCATCCAATTCAAAACACTCTCCTCCACAACTCCACCACCCCTCAAGATGTGTGTCAATGTGTATCTTCCCAACATCCCCATCCATTTATCCATAAGTATTTCAACACCCCATCCATTATCCAACATCCATTTTCCATAATCCCATTCCTTTGGTCCAAACTTTTGCATAGATACTTATCCATCTTCCATCCATTCCATCTCCCCATCTATTTCTACCAACATCTATGAGCATACCTCCAGTTATCTTGGTTCAATATAGCACATCTTTAAGGAATACTATCCATGGAACTAGATGCTTGAGTCCTTCCTCTATCTTGCCACATGTCCACTATCTTCCAAATCTACTTATCCCCATCCATATCAATCCAAACTATTCCCAAAAAAATTTTAAAAAAAAGGAAAAAAAAAAGAAAAGAGAAAAAATCTATCCAATGGTGAAAACCACTTCTCATGGCACCTTGGGTAAGTACCATGATGAAAACTCAGTAATCAAGTGTCATGTGTAATTCCCTCATCCTCTTGCACTCCACACTTAGGGGCAAGCTTCATCCAGGTCATCCTACCATCCACATCTTCCATATCCGCTATCCATGTTGGAATCAATGAACACTGAGAGGGGAGGAGGAGGGGGGGGGGGGTGAATCAATGTTCTGCAATTTACAAAGTTACTAACCTGATTCTTAAACCATTGGATGCATAAGAATGGAAGTAAAATGAAAAAATATAAACCAATCAACCACAATACCATAACACTAGATTTTTTACGTGGAAACCCGAAAAGGGAAAAACCACGGTGGTATTTGATCCCACAATATTATTGTACTTTGATCAGGAGTATGATAATATTACGTGAAGGGGAATGCACTTGCATTCAGGTACACTGCCTAGATCTCACTGCTCAATTACAAAAGGGCTACAACCTGGAGGAAGGCTCACTACCTTAAAGGTGATTAAAAATGATTACAATAATGAATGAACTGAAGAATAGTATCTACATATTCCAAATAGCAGCTCCAACTAGGCTCAGATTAACTTCTACAACAGTTCTGACTCTCTACTCTGTTTTCGTGCACTGTCATACATCAAACCACCAAAACCTTCAATCACATTCACCAAACTTCGCACATTCTCTCATACAGACTTCTCACACTCATTACATTCACCAAAATGTTTAACCAAATCAATCTTATATATCTGCATCAACAAAATAAATCAATTCTCGTGTCGACTTTCAAAAATCGCATAACATGCAACATGAAACATGTAACCTTAAGTCGGCTCAATCCGTTGACAAAATCATATGCAGACCCAAACACGATGATAACAAGATTCAAGCATGTCGGTCAAATCACCTCGAACATGAAACCAATCACCAAAATCAACCCAAAGATTCTCACCACACGTCACACCAAAATAACTCTGTTCTATCGGGATTACTGGATACCAGATCTTCAATCTCGCTCACGAATCAACACCGATTATGAAGATTACAAAATAAGCCGCCTCAAACCTTGAATAATCTACCTCTATCACTGCAACCAATTTCAAGATATGCACATTGTACTCATACTCTGCCGGTAACTGTGTTCCACCTTCCAGACTTATGCCTCATGAACAATGCAAATTTTGGTAAATCAAATCTATATGTACCGGATATGATTTCTAGACTAATTTGCCATCAATGACAACCCCTAATCATTTCTCATGCATCAATATTCATTGAAATAGTGTCTCTTGCCAACAATCCACATCCTATCTAAGTTCATTGTCCTTTCCTATGTTTTATCTTGACTGTCCCATCCATATCCTCCATCTCATACCCCTCATCCTATCCAAATCCATTCTCCATTCATACCTTTGGTCTTGATTAAGATAGAGGCAATATAATATCCATGCATGCTTTGGAAAATACAAGCCTTAATTCCTCCACCACCCATATCCTTCCATCCTTAATTGCACTACCTTAAGTGAGGCATTTCCCTCCTTTGTAACATAGTTCTTGGATCTCCATTCACCCATATTTCATCCTTTAGTCCTCTATATCCTATCACTATCCATCTACTTAATCCCTCCACCACCTATCCAATGAATCTATCCATCCCTCCATCCTTTTACCAAGCTTTGGTTCTCCCTTGTCATTAATCCCCATCCATTTATCCTATATTCACCATTCAATCCCATCATATCCAATCATACTCCCCATCCCCTCCAATCCTATTACATCATTAATTACCATCCCATCTTATCCAATCCATTTATGATCCCCATCAAATTGAGCTTTTCCTATCAATCTAAGCTTATATTGACTTGTGTGTCGACCAAACACCCATCCATATTGTGCTAATCAAATCTTAGTGGAAATCCTCTCATCTGCAAACCCCACACAACCAGCTTGCCTTTTGTCATCCATCAATCTATCCACATCCTACCCATTGGGATGCGTCCTTCCCATGTTTGGTAGTTTATCCAAATCCACATCCTGCTCATTAGGATGTATCCTTCCCATGTCCGACAGTCTATCCAAATCCATGTCCTACTCTTGGCAAGAGATATCAGTTTCAACCAAGTGCATGATGTATGCATGATTAATCTTTTCACTTTGATTTTTATCTTGTATCCTAGGACTATAATTGTCTAGGCTGCCTTGATCATCCTATATCTCTATATGTTTGGGTCTGTGTATAATGGGGTATAGTTTTTGTGGTATGACGTGTTTTATGGTTTCTCTTGTATGATCCAACTATCTTGCATCTACACCATCATCGATATTTGCAAACCTGTGTGCATTGAGATACCTATTGTTTAAGAGTTTAGTCCATGCATCGAATATTCACAACATCCTAACTTATATAATTAGTGGTGTAGATAGCCTGTTGAAAAATCAAAACTAGGTTTGCTCTCCACATCTACACAACAAGAAATACCATCCACTTACTTCATTTCGTTCATTCATCTCAATTCATCCATTCATCTTGGAGACTCAAATTCATTCATTCTCCCTTTATCATCCTTATCCTTTTTACAACCTTTCATCCTCAATTCTCTATTCCTCTAATCCATTTTGAAAGCACATCTGTGTTCTTGGAATCTGCATATCCTCTAGAGGGGGCATACCACTACCTCCTCATTATCCTTCCTCATCTCACCTATGACTGGGGCATCATGCTACTAGTCCTTATCCTTTCCATCCGTGGTGCTTTATTCTTCTTTGATATAACATCACTTCACGATGCTATATCAAAGAGGGGCAAAATGTAGACGTCCAAAATTAATTAAATTAATATTTAATTAATTTATCTCTTGTCACGTAATTAATTCCATTAATTACGTTAGCCTTTATTCTTCTCAAAATTAGTTAAATTATATTTAATTAATCTTATCACTGTAGTTTGTTGGCAAGGGTTTGCCTATATCCTAGGTTTTGTCGTCATCTTTCAATTTTTGTGTTCTAGTTTATGTCTTGATCAAGGTTCATTTTAGGCAGGTTAGTTCTATGGTAATTTGTATCCTTGTTTTTAAATGTAAGGTTGGCAATTTGTAAAATGTGTACCTTATTGAACTTATGTGAACCTAGTTGAACTAGCATGAACTGCCTTGTACTTTTTGTTTTTGTTCAATTCGGTCACATCTCCTTTCTTTTCGATATAGTCAGGAGTCTTTCTTGATAAATACATAAACATGCTCAAACATGCATGAACTAATTTGAACCTTTGTGTTCAATGGGTTCACGGGGTTCAATAAGGAAATGTTATGATTCATTTTGAATGCCCAGGACTCTTCTTTCAAAGATAACAAATGCCGTTGATTTTCCCGAGGCACATGATTGGATGTTTGTAATCATGGAAAGTTAAGTTCATGACACGCGTCAAAACAATTGCATGAGTGGAATGAGTGAGGTGACGGAAATTAAGAGATTGCATTTAATGCTTGTCATATCAAAATCTCTGGCATGTGTGAGGCAGATTTGTTTCTCATAAATTTAAATTTGATATATGACACTGTTACAAGTGATGATTTTACCAACAACTCAGTCAGTTTTTGGTAAGGCGCTGGAGGTGGCGAGAGGTAAACTTTTTCTGCAAGCATAGGGATTTCAGGAATTTGTTGACACAAGGTGAGTCAATTTTTCCATTTTCTTGTTGGCTTTACTTCTGGTTTTGTTTTCCTTCTTGGAGAATCGTATTTTAATGGTCGAGTTAGTGAAAGTGAAGTTTGCATTTCATTTATTCGGTAATGTTGCTAGTCTAGAATGTGTCCATCTTGAATTCAGTGACACTACCCTAAGAGACTTTGACATGGGTGACCTCTTAGAGAGGTTAAAAAGTCAAATGTCAGAACCGTTCATGGCTGAGATAGCAAATAGTGGTTTGGTGGAAGCGACAACCTTCCCTTTAGCAGTCAAATGTCCATAATTGGTGAGAGAATGCATTAATAGGTTTGATATTAGACACCAGTGTATAAGGAAAGATGATGGTCAAGACTTGTTAATAGTGAACTGAGAAACAATTGTCTCAGTTTTTAGAATTCCTGAGAGGGACGCATACTCTGAATTTATCCCTTCTCTCTCTATTACAAGATTTCATGAGAAGGCGGACAAGCATATAAATGTTATTGCTAGAATCTGGTTGATTAAACCTCAGAGAGGTGGTTCTCATTTTTCAAAATCCTTGAATAGAGATCGTGTGAAACCCTACATTAGGGATTTGATAGTTATGTTACATAAGGTTAAAGGAGCGGTTGATTCATATCTGTTCGTATAATGGATGTATCATTTCGTTTAAGTCATCTTAGATGGAACTTGCTACATAGATTGGGGAGAAGTTATTGCAAAAGAGCTCCAAGATCAATTGAAACAAGCATGGTTTGAGGATAGAGATCTCTACACGTATTCATATCTTATATATTGTCTGGCATGCACAAAAGAATGGCAAGGAGCACCTCAAACCCCAGTGTTTGAAGGAATTCAGCTTTTTGAATTCTACCCCTGTTTTCAGAGTGAGAAGGCTTTGGGAAACTATAGGCGGGTTCATGATGTTTTTACTGGAAGAATGTTTGCAGGATTGACAGGGAATCTAGAAAGAAGGATTTCTGAAGAGGCTCAACAATTAATCAGAGTATACGGGAGCTACTATATTTAGTATCCCCACTTAACTTACCTTCGAGTGGGTGGTTTTGAAGAGGAACCCATGAAATTGCCTCGATATGCTTTTGATTGTTTTGTGTTAGCAGAGCTTTGTAGGCAATTGGCTTGTGTGATTAAAAAGTATGCAGATTTAAGTGATTGTGAAGCCCTCTTTCCCCTTGACTTGGGTTCTTTTTCTTGCAAGTCATTTGCAGAAGCGAGCAGTGTTGGAGTTGATTTAAAGAATTTCAATTTCGGTTTCTATCAAGCTAGGAATAGTTTTGATAATAAACTCTTTGTTGTTCATACCTTCAAATTAGGAAAGAGTTATGCTCCTTCTGCCCATTTGGAAGATTTTTGGGAGGACTGTAAAGATGAGTTTGAAGTCCGGTTAAGAGACTATAGTAGATTGAGGATCCAACAGATTATTGATTGGAAGCTGGAGGTGAATGTTGAGGGGGTTATAGATCATGACGATGACATCCTTGATCCTGAATTTGATATAATCAAATCAAAGCCTTTAGATGAGATAAGTTGGTTTGAGTATGAAATGGATGACATCGATGTCAGGGCGATAACCGTGATTCAAATAACCGTACATTGGCTTTCTAGAATGAGACGATTGGATGCTCAGAGTTCAGAATCACAAATGATTAAGCAAGTTGTTTTTAGGGCTCCTGATGCTAACATTTTTGAAAATATTTGTCTTGCAGGAACAGAAACAAAAACCAAGAAATCTTCTCACCATAAGAAACCCACCTCTACAGCTAAAGAGGCTATCAGATCACTTGTTTCTGTTCGTGTGACTAGATGAAGGGCCAAAATTGGTAGGAGCAAACCGCAAGTTGCAGAACACTTTATTTATCTAGACCCGAGCGAAGAAGGTGCGAAGGATAAGTTGCCAGAAGTAAGAAATTTGTCAAAGATGGATCACCTCGAAGATGACATTGATCTGGATTTTGCTGAAAACCTTGACTCTTCTCTTGGTTTTAAGGATCAGACTTGGGACAAGTCTTTAATCCTAAAAGATTTTGTTGTTAGTTCTCCCCAATGGCTAGTGTCTTCTGTAAACAAAAGGAAAAATATTGTTCCCATCGCTTTGCCAATAGGCAATGTTGTGAATAAGTATGTAATGAAAACACCTTAGCTAAAAAGCGCAAAAGCAATGACAAGGTTGGAGATTGATGATAAAACAGGTAAATGGATGGCGGAGGTTGCGAAGCCAAAGGTTGATGGAGAAGAATCTGAGCTTTCTACTGATAGTTACCACATGGAGAAAGTAGAGCTTGGAGTTGTTGACAGGGATATAGATAACCATCACTTTGAAGTTTTTGCAAAATGCATGCTAACTCGATCGCAAAAGGATGAGAAGGATAAGAAGGAGCTAAAACAGATGATCAGAGTGTTGGCGGATTACATTGATGCAATCAGTGGTGTATCTTCTTCTCCTAAGCCGTTAGCTCAAGCTTCCCAATCATTTGATCCCACATCACTTGCTAGTCAGAAGTTATTGAGTCAGATCCAAAGGGGAAAGACCATCATAGTTGTTTTTGACGATTGGGTGAATGGAGTCATTAATGATGGATGCAAATTCATTTGAGAATCCAGAAAAGTGTTTGATGAAACCTCATTGTTAATAACGAACATTAAGTCACAGGTTAAAATGTGGGAAAGTGAAGAAACCAAATGGACGTCTGCCTCTTTACAGATTTATGAAATTCAAAAGTATGGGGTCGCTAAATTCCGGACTGAAAAACCACTTAAAACAGTGGATGAATCACTCCCGTTCACTGGCAAGCGCAATATTGATTGGAGGAATGCAACACTCGAGACGGGATGCGTAGAATTCATCAAGTGGGAGAAAGAATTAAAGGGGATATGTCAGAATTTAGCGACTGAATTGAGACAAATTCATACCACTTATGTCTGGGGCGATGGTCAAGTAGAAAAGAGCATGAATGCGGTTGTAAAACTTTTATATGATCCCGTGAATGAAGTTAAGAAGAATGCAACACTCACGAAAACTTATTTCACAAAGGTTGCTAGAGTTGAGGCTGTATTATACATTTATGCAAATTAGTTACCTAAGTACGTGGATGAAATAAAAAAGATCCTGCTAGAGGTAGAGGCGTGGAAACAGAGGATGGCATTCGTTAAAGTTCCCAGCGTTCCATCTTTACAAGAGTTCATTGTGGCATACAAGGAATGGAAGGGGGCACTGGATGTGAATGTCGAGGATGGCATAACTCAAGGATCCCCAATGCCTAGTTAGGATTTGTTTTCGTTTCCGAGGACGTGTCCTCTTTTATCTTGCTCAAGAGACTTTTCTGTTATTTTTACAGTTATGTTTTCAAACTGTTTCTATTGGTAATTGTTTACCATAGAAAAATTACTCCGTAAGGGTAAAAAAAACAATGGATGTTATTTAAGGGATGTTTTGAACGGAAGAAGGGTTCAGATTTTTGGAGAAATCCGGAAGGTTTTTGGGTTTACTACAGTTTTGTTGTATATTTCTTTCGGAAGGATAATCATGTGGAATTATTATTTGTCTTTGAATGAATGAAGAAAACAGATATTTACTGAAAGATTTGAATCTGTGTGTTCAATCTTGAGTATTTGCCTCTTTGCAGGTTAAATTATTATTGAATCATATCTGTTTATGTGAATGATTTATCTAAGAAAGGGCATTATCTAGCAATATTGATTTGCCAATTCGTTGTTTATGTGTAGTCAGAAATCTGTGAAACTATGTTTTTTCATGATTAACAAAAATATTTACAAATGTTATGTTCATTGCATGTTTATGGATGAATGTATCGCCTTAACTGCTTTCTGGTTAAAAGTGGGCACAAAGTTATATTGAGTAATTCATTGAATATGATATAAGGGAGTTGTACCTATTTTAAAATTTAGAGGGAAAAGAACAACTGTGTTTTCCCAAATTGTTAGTGCACAATTGTGACTTCGTAAGGGCCTGGAGTTTAATTGAATAAAAATCAAAGAAGCATAATATGTTAACTAACATAGTTCTATAGTTATTTTGTCAAAATTAATTATTTCCCTATTCTTCTAAAGTCATCTCAATCATTATTTCTTCTAAATCTCTATTAGTTAATTAACTTCAATTAACTAAGATGATCATGTGGTTCATACAAACCACCTTTTCTAATCCTATCATATAGCCTAATGAATCACCCTCTAATCATGCTTATCATTTTCCTTGATTTTATATTCCTCCACTCATTATTTCTCCTCATGTCACATCCTCCTAACTTTTCCACTTGCACTCTAATTCCTCATCAAGCCACTTAATTTGTCATTCTAGTCACTTGCACGTTCCTAATCACCTTGATTAAGAATGGGTCAACTCTTTGCCATAAATGGCTTTCCCATATCATCCTCAAACCTTAAATGCTGCCCACTTTGGTCCTTTCAAGGAAATTCAAATTCTTTGAATCTTCCCCATGCCTCCTCTTCCCAAAGAATTTTTAATTCCTTTATCTCTTTAGTCTTCCCACACAATCTTCTATTTAGAAATTTTTAATTCCTTTGTCCTTCAAAGAATTTTATATTCCTTTTCTCTTCCTAGTGTACTTGGGTAACTCTTCCCCATGTATTTATGGGGTGTGGAGACAATAAATGTATTTGTGGCATATCTCTTGGATCCCACACCTTGTCCTTTCAATCCTCTCCCACATTCTTTCAATCCTAGCCCTCCATTTAGAATCAATCTTGGCCTTCCATTTTGGCCTCCTCCAATCTATAAATTGGATCCTCCACCCTTCATAATCATATCCACTTCTATTGTATTGTCATGTTGCTCATTTGAGAATCAAAACCCTTTATCATACCATCATAATGCCAAAATATTGCCATAGCCCATCCATCCTTTATTACGATTAGCCAATTCATCATCCCATCTTGTTGTGCAGTGGAGAGCAATTTAAATATCATTAGTAAAGGAGCAAATCAAATCAAGTGGAGGAAGGGCGCATCTTCCATTTCATCATGCTAAATCGAAAGAAGATAAGAGAATTAAGGTATAATGGCTGTGTTGTATTAGTGTTTTATTTGGTTTATGCATTTGATCATTAACCTTGGATTTTCCCCTCTTTAGGAGGTACTTGCCTCCTTGAGTGACATACTTCCTCATTAAAACCTAAGAGCCATTTTCAAGATCTTCCAAAGCCTTTATTTTTGCCTTGTGAGCATTAGATTTCCTACCATTAGTGTTGGACCTCCCTACATCCATAGATAGAGTGAGTTTGCTTCTAAACTTTTTCATCCTCCTAATAGCAATGCTTCAATCATTTTCTTGCATTCACTTGGATCATCTTCTTCTTTGTTAGTTAGAAATATCACCACTTCAAGCTTTTGCTATCACCCATAACCATTGTGCTCCATCAATTTAGAGGCCTTAGGAACATTAGTGATGCCATTCAGAGCATCTTTGTTCTAAATAAAGCCCATTGTTTCCTTATGTGCCAAGTAATATGGTTGGGTTTGGGCCAAGGGATCCAAAATATTCTCCATTGTAGGTTTAGGGATCCCAAGTGAATTGATAAGGTTGTCAAGATCCTTTGAGCCATCATAAACATCCTTTGAGTTGTCATCACATTCATCACCCGTCTACTAACATTAGTGTGAAGAGGGGACATCTACTTGCCTCTTTCTTTGCTAAGGTCATCTACTTGCTTAACTTCCTTGTTTTGCTTTGTCTCCACAACATCCTCCCTTGCCCCCTTCCTCTTGTCCATGCTTGCATAGTTGTAGAATATTTCCATGTGCCTTAATTTTCAAAACCTGAAATAATTCACAAGTAATCAGGTTCATATTTTATCACCTGCATCCATATTCCCAGAACTAAAGAGATTCACAGAGACAACTTGATAGATCTGTTTATATCCATCTATAAAAAAATACACACTGTTTCCTAATTTCTCCCCATCCTTGAGGGCATCTCGCTACAGATGGAGACACCAATCGTGTCTCTAAATAACTTATATCTCCTCCGATTTGAGCTCTTAGGTAGCTTATGGAGCCTAATCTAGATGAGCAACTTGTTTATCTTCTCTTTCCTAGGGTCAAAACCTGGATACCACGACCCACATACAAACTCGTACTCCTAAAAAAGCCACAAGCCTCCTCACAGAATTGTGTCCCTTTCAAATTCTGTTTTGAAGGTCATTTGGACAAAGCTCATAGGCAGAGGGCATATAGTTGGAACAAAACCCATCTAGTGATTTTTGCACTATTTATTGATTTGGTGTAGGGAAGGCCATAGAACAACAAACTTAGCTATCACCACTGCTTTATTTAGACTCTTGACTTTAAACTTGAGCATATGATCAAGGATCGTAACTTCTAGGGCTTCCTTGAAAATGAATAGGTTGATGTTCCTAACCGCCATTCTGTCATAAACTTCTCTATCTGGGCTTTGGATCCCCACACTTTTAGTCTCATCATGCAGAGTTTCCTTTTCGCCAAGAACATCTTGGCTTGCCTTAGCATCATCGCTCCTTGAATGAGACTTTTGCATTCCCTCACATCCCTGCAACTCTCCACATTGCTCGCATCCTTGCTACTCTTTGCGTCCCCATTCTTCGTGTTGCTCATGCATTGTTCAAATGTTCAAGGTTAAGGTTATATGCTTAATAAAAATAAATATTTTGTCCACTTATAATTTCTATTTTCATCTCCCAAATCTAAATTAAAAAAAACAAAAAACTTCTTAACTAAATCCAAATGAAAATTCTTAAAATGTGAATTTTTTCGATTTGTAGTCAAGTTAATTAAAGTTGTCATTCTTATCCTATATAAATTTAGCATGCACATTTCAAAAGATGAAACAACATATCATTTATTTATTTTGAGGTTTACAATAAGATTGGTAAAATAGAGACTAGATTTAATTTATTTATTTTTTGTATATTTTAAATGATTTTAATAACAATAGATGATATTCATTAAATTCATTTGCCTCCTCTTTGTCCTTGGCATTTTTCTCCTTTCATGTGGTTTTTTGGTAATTGGGTTGGAGGGTTTTCAAGGTGGTTGTAGGGTGGAAGCCGAATGAGATATGGAGTCTCCAATTAGATTACTTGCGAAGAAGAGGCATATGTATTTCCTAGGAGAGATCAAGGAGAGGAGGATAAAGGAGGTGACCCAATATCACCACCTTGCCATCATTAGGGCAATTTTAAACATTTTGGGAGCAGAATTTTTGAAAACTGAACATAAATACTGGGTCAACATAGAAATTCTAGAAGTGTTCTTGGTATCATGTCTTCATGCTGGGTTGGCAAAAAACAGAACAAAGAAGCTCTGCAACAAGGTTTTCAAGAAGGAATTTTTGGGATACTTAGACGAAGTCTTGAGAAATATAGATGACAACCTCTCTATCCCTCTCCCTAAGCATTATTCAACCATTGTCATCAATGGCAAACCGCCTCCTTGACTACCCATTCTGGTCATTGAAGATGAAACGTGTTTCAAGGCGAGGTTGTTTGAAATCAAGGTGTATATAGACTTTCTGATGAAGATATTCAGGCTTAGAAAGAATGAAGGGGTTCATTGGATTAGGGAACATTTAGACTTTTTGGGTCTAGCAGACCAAGTAGTGATCGAATTGAAGCACGGGATGAAGAACTCAAAGGGATTATGGAGCAACAAGGACCTGATCCAATCGATGCAAAGGAGCTTATACCTGTGGACAACCTTGGAGCTCCAATCAAACTAGAAGGCTATCATGGACGTGCAAGACCATCATCTTCCAGTGCCTGGGTTTGAGGAGTTTCAGTTGATGTTAATTACATAGAATTAGACTGTTGACATGCTATTTCAAACTTTTCTAAAACTCTTATATTAGTTTATAGTTTTCTTATAATATTTTAGGACTCGATGGAGTTAGACTTAGCCTTTTTGATCTTATCTATTGCTTGGTTTGGCCTATGTCAACTTAGACATGAAACTTTCATTTTTGCTATGTTGTTAAAAATAATTTCCTTTATTAATATGAATTATCAGCCTAGGCACCTTGACGAGCAAACAAAAAAAAACATTTTAATTTTTATGATTTATAAAAATAATATTTACATAAATAAAAACTATTAAATAAATATTTTTTAATCTCCAATAAAATTGATAATCTAGAAACTAGATTTAATTTCTTTTATATTTTAATTTTTTTATTCATTGTTTACAAAAATAAATTTTAAATAAATTAAAAATATAAAATAAAATATCTCTGAAATTCACTATATTTAAAAATATTTATGTTAATTATTATTAATTATACTATTAATTATACAATAATAACGATTAATTTAAAATTACAATAGTTTAATTCCATTCCAATAAATATGTGATATGTTTCTTCGACATACAAATATCTCACACGAGTATTACTAGCCAGTAATGCACGTACGACAAGGTAGCATATTGTCTATCTAGTCACATTTGATTGTATTTATTAATTAATTAAAAATTATACTATAATATATTTTTTATTTTCAATTAATTAAGTAAACAAGGTCAAAGCTCTCCTGGGTGTAATTTTTCTTTGTTTCAAATTGACATGGATGAGTGGTCTACTTGTAATTGTGAAGGATAAACACATAATTGTGAAAATTATTAAAAATGTATACATCATAAAGTAGTTCCTGTTTATGGTGAAAATGGATAACAATAACAACAATATTGAAAGGCTAAATGAATTCAACCACTAAATCCTAGCCTAACAATGAACAAAGATCCACCATAACATATGAAGATTACCTAAGACAATGCAAATCAAATGAAATCACAAAGATTATACCATCACATGTCCAATAGGGTTTTGATCTCCATTCTTCCTATCTCCATTGATCTTGCTTGATATATATTTTGCTCTCAGATTTTAATATGCACAAGAGCTCAACAAAGAACGGAATGTGGTTGCAAGTAGGATCGTAGTGTAGTCAATTGATCTAGTAGTTAGGGTTTGACAATGAAGAAAGCATCTCCTTAAATAGAAGACACAATAAGAAATGGAGGGTTAAGATTGAAAGGTGTAAAAAGAGAGGTCGGCTAGGATTAGAGGGTAGGTATAAGAAATACCAAAATAATGAAAGAGGTAGGTAGTGTATGAATTAAGAGATGAATGACATGTGTCATGTGTAGAAAAAGATAATGAATTAATTAAATAAATAAAGATTTATTTAATTAATAGAAGAAGTAGGACAATTAAATAAATAAAATATTTATTTAATTTAGGAAAGGGATAATTTAAATAAATAAATGTATTTATTTAAATGAGAAATAAGGCTAGAAGAGGATAAATGAATTAATTAAATAAATAAAGATTTATTTAATTAATAGAAGAATTAGGCTTAGATAATTAAATAAATAAAATACTTATTTAATTAGACATGACAATTTTAGGTGTCTACATTTTGCCCCTCTTTGAGACAATGCGGCTTGTCGCGTTGTTTCAAAGAAGATAAGATGAACTGATACAGAGTTGCCCCAGAATGGGAATGATATGCCCCCTCGAGAGATTGGATGAAAATGTCTGAAAAGATTGCAGACAATCTCTCGATAAGAAAGAAAGGCTAGAATGGATTGACCGAATAAAGTGACAAAGTCACAGGATGAAGAATACTGACTCGGGAAATGAGGGCGAGGGCTAGGCTAGGCTATAAGATAGATCACGGGCTAAAGACATCCTCATTGTCATCCACACCCCTACGAGATCACAGTGCAGAGCGAGAAAAGAGCAGCAGTAGTCAGCAGCCATGGCCTTCGTTCATAGATTCGACCGCGTTCGCCGATTCCAGAGGCCAGCAGATGCAAGAGAGCCGGTAAGTACTAGAAAACCTCCTCATACTTTCACGCATTTCAAGTTTTGTCATTAATGCTCAATAGGTAGCAATAAATGCGCTAGGAATAGGGTAGTTAAAAAAATGCAAAAACGCGCAACCGCGTCTGTGTCAGTGCCAGGCGCGTCTGTGTCCAACAGGCGCGTCTATGTCGGGTCCAGGCGCGTCTATGCCTGGGACCGCATTTGTGAGTAATGCGAGCGCGTTTGCGAATTCCAGACGCGTTTGTGCGCTTTAGGGACGTCTGTGTTCCCTGGTCGCGTTTATGAAGGATTTAGGCACGTATGTGTTCAGAAAGCGCGTCTGTGTTGCAGAAGCGCGTTTGTGCAGTCTATAAGCGCGTTTATGAGTTTAAAGCGCGTTTGTGTGTCAAAAATGCATAGTTTAAGTCTTTTAGGTCAAATCGGCAGTTCTGTGATGAACATACGCTGTCGATTGAATAAGTTGTTGAGAGGATACACTCAAGCAGGTCCTCTAGGAAGACTAGGATAGATCAAGGCACTTTGTGATGAATAGGGAGCACCAAGATAGGCAGCACTTTGTGATGAACAGGGAGTGCGAATGTGAGTAACACTTTGTGATGAACAGGGAATGTCACACACGTAGTACTTTGTGATGAACAGGGAGTACTACTAGGATAGATAGCAACACTTTGTGATGAACAGTGAGTGTCACTAGGATAGGTAAGCGTATGCATTTAGGTAACAAGTAGCATTTTGTGATGAACAGTGAATGCCACGATAACTGACATGATTGACTGTTTGACTGCAGGAGTATCTGCCTATGCTGGAGTCACGGGAGAGATTCCCGTCGACACAGAGATTGCGACCAGAGTTGTCGATTCAGGACAGGATTGCGATTGAGGAGATGGGCCTCAGACATGTGCTATATGTGCCCGAGTTTCGGGCAAACATGGGTTTGCTGACTACGCTGGCGGAGAGATGGCACTCCGAGACTTGCACGTTTCACTTGCCTATGGGGGAGATGACAGTGACCCTCGAGGATGTGTATAGGATACTGCATATACCGATCGATGGAGAGCTGATTCCATATGATCGAGATGGAGACAGGGAGGCGCTTAGACGGGTATTTCAGGATCCCGGTTTGGAGATGAGAGCAGGGCACGTGGCATGGGATACCATGACCGCGACAGGTTTAGCGCTGCCAGCCGTTATTGGAGGAGCCATCAGTGGTTTCTTATGTCCTGACAGGGCTACCCGGGGATTGGCAGTGGGCTGGGGAGGAGCACTGGAGACACTGGTGACTGAGCACACCAGATATGCCTGGGGGCCATGTGTCCTGGCACATTTGTACTATGAGCTGCACCAGTTCGTCTATCACGGATCAGTGGGCTTGGGCTACGGAGTGACACTGTTACAGGTATGGGCTTATGAGCACCTTCCGATCACACGACCTATCCACTTCAGAGGCAGAGGGCAGGGACGGAGTTTTGTACACCTGTATGATATGATTACATCACAGCCTCGGATTGGTTGACTGGAGCACTGGAGGCATGTCATAGATGACATTGATATGGTTATCTGGAGGCCATACCTGGGGTGCGAGGAGTGGGAGGACAATGCCGTGGAGCTGCCCTATACGTTCAGGAGCAGGTATCTGATTGGGCGTACGCCCTACATACTGGAGCTGCCCGCCCTACATACTGGAGAGGCAGCTGGTTGACAGGGTTGGGAGACAGTTCGGCAGGATCCAGAGGATGCCGCGAGGTTCGGGCATGTATGCCCGTACAGTCAGGGATCAAGCTCAGTTCGGACCACTGTTATCATATGATCAGGTCGTGACACAGATGACAGAGATGCTGCCACTACCTTGGGATATGTGGCCAGAGGTGGAGGATGCAGGGATGGACGCAGAGTATGCTGCATATTGGGCAGAGCATCCATTTCCGAGGTTGACAGATCTGGGAGAGCTGTTGGAGGGAGAGGCTGGAGGGGATGATGATGATGATGGTGGAGGGGATGGAGGCAGGGGCCGACGGAGGCGGAGAGGAGTAGTGGGGGAGAGGCGAGTGGCACCTCGGAGGGAGGGAGGACAGGAGGGAGCAGCCCAGGTGGTGAGGGGTCGAGGTGGATTGCCCCTACATATACCAGCAGCACAGGGTCCTAGAGCACAGGGACCTAGACAGGTGCAGGGACAGGGACAGGTGCAGAGACAGGTGCAGGCTCCCAGGCAGGGTCAGAGATAGGTACAGGGGGAGGCACAGGTGCAGGCACCTGCAGAGGAGGAGCCACAGGCAGAGGCTGAGGGTGGAGATCCTGAGGAGGATGAGCTGCTAGAGCTGAGAGAGATCTGCCAGGGCCAGGCAGACGAGATTGCGGATTTGAAGCGGGAGAGGGATCGCCTCAGGATCAGGCTCAGGGACACAGAGCGAGAGAGAGACCAGGCCATCCAGCGATATACTGAGGCCGAGGCAGCTCTGAGGGCAGGGAGGCAGGCAGCAGAGGATATAAGGGCAGGCTACGCATATGTGCTGCGAGCCGGAGAGGAGATTGGGTATTGGAGGGACCTGTACTATGGTGTCGTGCCAGCGGATCAGCGGGCGAGGAGCTTCCATAGACCATCGCGTACAGCGACAGCTACGGGAGGGAGTCGTAGGAGGCAGGCATCTAGTGGTGGGGTCATGGGTCCTCCACCACCACCAGATAGGCAGGGTGATCCCGGAGCAGGTCCATCTACAGCTCAGCGTCCGTCGAGGCCAGGCGACTCCGAGGGAGGGAGTTCATCATAGCCATAGAGGGCTCCCTTTTGTATCAGTATATGTATCATTTTTGTATTGTAGACACCTGCGGGTGATTTTGTAGCCATATGATTCTTTTGACATCATTGTATCATGACACGTTTGATTATATATGAGAGATGATTCACCATTTTTGCGGCAGCTATATGCATGTGTACCTTATGTGATGAGATGTTCTTATGTGATACATGTTTTATGATATGGATGCTTATATGATGCAATGCAATATATTTTTGTTCTTTTATGTTGTATATGTGATGCATGATGCAAATGTGAATGTATGTAATGCAAATGAATATGATAATGCAAATGATTATTTACATAATGAAAATGTGAGATGTGCTAACATGTGTTGTATGCAGGATGTGATGCAATTGTGATATCTATATGCATGTATGAAATGCTTATATGTGGTGATGTAGGTGTAACTATATGAAGTGCAAATGTTTTTGGTGTGTCATTATACTCAGTCATGTGATAGCAGGCTATGCGGACTCGAGAAAGACAATGGAAGTCAATCAAGAAAGGGGGATGGAAGACAGAAGATATGAAAGTGAAAGAGCTTCTTGTGCGTTATCATCATTGAGCTTTATTATGGCAGAATAGGTTATGACAATCGAGGCATTTGTTTGGCCCAGAAAGTCATTGTACCTGTTTGCATGGAGATAAGACAGTCACAAACAAGGAATGCCCCAGTTCATACTAGACTCACAGTGTCCTCATATCCTTGGACAAGTCATAGCATTACTAAGAGACAATCCACAGACAGCAAATGCAAATAGGTGACGATACCCCATCCTCGCCTTTCTAGTCAAAGACATCCTGGAGATAGAATCTCTAGTCAAAGACATCCTGGAAAAGCTAAAAGACATGTCACCAAAAGATAAAATCAAAAGAAAACCAAAACTCGACACCAACATCTACTGTAGTCCTCAAGTTTAGTGTCTCTTGTCACTTGTATAAGTCTTATTCGATTGTGGTCACAATGTTCACTTTCACAAAAAGGATAGATAGCACTGAACCAAATGTTGTCTGAGTCTGTTGAAAGATTTGATTTTGTTGAAGCTCATTGTTGCTGCTGTGTCTCATTTGAAACTGACTGAATCCATGAAACTGATACTTTATTGTGGAGAAGATGGAACTTTATTGTGGACTGGCGATGCAGATGTTGCTTTATTGCGGATTGTGCGCGAATAGACTGAAGAAAGCTGGAAGAAACTATACTCCTCGAAACATGTGATGTTCTCAGTTCCACACCCATTACTAGACGTAGGATTTTGCCTTAGCCACAGATAAGATCGGATTTATTATGGATGGAAAGGGATGTGAAAAGGGAGATTTATTATGAATGGCTAACCAATCTTAGGTAGATCAATAACAAGCCATGATGGGACAAGGTAAGTTTATTATGGATGAATAGGTTGTGAGTGTGTGCGAAGTGAAATGATGAAAGTGAATCCTGAAGGAGGGAGGAGCAATGTCTCTACGCATAGCGCTGGTGACCCAGTTTTCACCATGGTACTTGCCCAGGGCGCCACCGAAGTGGTTTTCACCGTTGGACGAAATTATTTCTCTTTACTTTTTTCGATTTTTCAATTTTTTTTTGTGTCACAAGGCGCCTGTTTGCCAGGTTTTCACCAAGTAACGATTTTTTTGTTTTATAATTTTTTTTGTATTTTTGATTTTTTTTTTTTTTTTTGTATTTTTGAATTAGGATATTCCAGAAAATTATGTGTAGAACCTGCGAAGGTGCATGTTGTTGATAGGATCCTCCAAAGATTCCCCTTCTGTAGTTGAGAGCTGATATGCCCCAGATCCATATACCGCTGTGATGATGTAAGGACCAAGCCAATTTGGTTCGAACTTGCCCTTCTTCTCTCTGTCTTGCTGATTTTTGGGATTTTCTCTGAGAACTAAGTCGCCTACCTCAAATGTGCGAGGCTTGACTTTATGATTGTAGCTGCGACTCATTCGTTGTTGATAAGCCTTGAGATGATTAAAAGCAGTATGTCTTCGTTCCTCCAGCAGTTCTAGTTCTTGTAAGCGAGAGACCCTGTAATCTTCATCGTTGATTATGTTTCTCAAGGAGACCCGTAGAGAAGGCAACTCGACCTCAATAGACAATATGGCTTCAGCGCCGTAGACAAGTGAGTAGGGTGTAGCTCCTGTAGGTGTGCAGACACTTGTGCGGTAGGCCCAAAGTGCAGGATTAAGTTGGATATGCCAGGTACGGCCAGCGTCATCGACTATCTTTTTGAGGATTTTAAGAATTGTTTTGTTAGACGCCTCAGCTTGGCCATTACCTTGGGGGTAATATGGTGTGGAGAAACGATGAGAGATATGGAAGCGGTCACAGAGTTCACGAACATCCTGATTTTTGAAGGGACGCCCGTTATCAGTAATAATGGAAGTAGGAATCCCGTATTGGCAAATGATGTAGTTCAAAATGAAGGTAGCGATTTGTTTCCCTGTAACTTGTGTGAGAGGCACGACTTCAATCCATTTTGTGAAATACTCTGTGGCTGTGATAATGAATTTATGACCGTTGGAAGAAGGAGGGTGAATCTTGCCTGTGAGATCGAGTCCCCACTGACAAAAGGGCCAAGGAGATGCAAGTGGTTGTAGTTCCTGTGCTGGTGCATGTATGAGGTCTCCATGAATTTGACACTGCTTACACTTCTTGACAAACTGATATGCATCTTTTTCCATAGTAGGCCAGTAGTATCCAGTCCTGATAAGTTTCTTGGCCAAGGTAGGACCACTAGTATGCGGGCCACATATCCCTTCATGCACTTCTCGTAACGCAATCTGAGCTTCGTCACTCTCTAAACATCTAAGAAGGGTGCCATCTAGACCTCATCGGTATAGGATATCAGCTAAAATGACGTATCGAGAGGATTGGCGAATGAAAGTGCGGCGTTGATTGTTCGATAGATCGGGAGGTAAGATATTGTCACGAAGGTATGTGAATATGGAACCATATAACTGGGATTCAGGACCAACAACACATATCATTTCTGTAGGAGTGATCTCATATGAGGGAACCAACAGGTTGTCTACCAGGAACTCATAGCAGGTCTCATTTTGTGGTAGATCAATGAGCGAAGCAATTGTAGCCATGACATCTGCGGCACGATTCTATTCTCTTGGTATCTGCTCAAAATCTATCTTTGTGAAGTGTTGTTTCAAATCATCTACCAGTTGTTTGTAGGGCATTAGTTTTTCATCTTTTGTTTGGTAATCATCAGTTGCTTGCCGTATGACCAGTTGAGAATCCCCAAAAACACGAAGCTCTTGGATCTTCCACTGAACTGCAATTCTTAATCCAGTTGTTAATGCCTCATATTCCGCTATATTGTTGGTGCAAGGAAATGATAAGCGGTATGATTTTGGTATAGAATCGCCTTGAGGAGTTATAAAGAGTATACCCGCTCCTGCCCCATGCTGTGTGTAAGAGCCGTCAAAGTATAATTGCCATGGCTTTGCAGGTGATATTGTTAGAATGGACTCATCTGGAAATTCTGACTGTAGAGGAACATCATCTATCATGGGAGCATCTGCCAATTGATCTGCAATTGCTTGTCCTTTGATTGCTTTCCTGTCCACGTACTCGATGTCAAATTCACTCAAAATCATTACCCACTTGGCCAGCCGCCCAGTAAGTGTAGCTTTGTTGAGAAGATATTTTAGTGGATCGATTCTGGCAATCAACTTAGTCTTGTGAGTGAGCATATAATGTCGTAACTTCTGTGAAGCAAAGACCACAACGAGACATGCACGCTTGATTGGTGTGTAGTTTAGCTCATATCCCACCAATGTGCGACTGATATAGTATACTGCTTTTTCCTTGCCGTCAGGTATTTGTTGTGCTAGGAGTGCCCCCGGTGCCGTTGGAGTAGCTGATATGTAGAGTAACAAAGGTTGATTTGGAATTGGTGGCATCAAGACTGGTGGGTTCAAAAGATAATCTTTGAGCGCCTGAAAAGCCTGTTGACAGTTCTCATCCCATTTGAACTTGATATTTTTATGTAGCAGGTGCTGGAAAGGGTTACACTTATCCGCAAGTTGTGCTATGAATCTTCGTATGGATTGGAGTCTCCCTTGTAAAGACCGAAGTTGACTGATATTCTTTGGTGGCGGCATGTCTAAGATAGCCTTGACCTTTGCTGGATCGGCTTCGATTCCTCTTTTAGACACAATGAATCCTAGGAGCTTCCCGGAGGTTACTCCAAAGACACATTTCTTTGGATTTAGTCTTACCTTGTATTTTTGCAGCCGATCAAAGACAACTGAAAGTATGTCCAAGTGGGTGTCTCTGTCTATTGATTTTCCCAAAAGATCGTCCACATAATCTTCCACGGTTATGTGCATGAGATCATGAAAGATAGTATTCATCGCTCTTTGATACGTGGCGCCTGTATTTTTTCAGCCCAAAGGGCATGACGTTCCAACAGAAGGTTCCCCATGGAGAAGTGAATGATGTTTTATGTTGATCTTCAGGTGCAATCCTGATTTGATTATATCCAGAAAATCCGTCCATTAAGGATAACATTTCATGACCAGCTGTGAGATCAACGATCAAGTCTATGTTTGGTAATGGGAAATCGTCCTTTGGACAAGCTTTGTTGATATCTCTGAAGTCTGTACATATTCGGATACTGCGATCTGGTTTGCTAACAGGTACTAGATTGGAGATCCATTCGGGATAATCAATTGGGCGTATGAATCCGACATCCAGTAATTTCTCCAGTTCTACCTTGACTAGTAATGCCACTTGCGGGTGCATTTTCCTCAATTTCTGTTTTACTGGTTTTGCCCCCGGTTTGACTGTCAAATGATGCATAACCAAATCCGGATCCAGTCTAGGCATATCAGCGTATGACCATGCAAAGTTGACTTGTCGTTCCTTGAAGAAGCTTATGAATCTTGCTCTCTCAAACTCTGTCAATGATTGCGCCAAGAATATGTTGTGTGGAACCTCTTTTGTACCAATGTTTGTCTTTATAGTCTCCTCTACCAACATGGATGATTTTTCCTCATATGATGTTGGGAGAATGTCGAGCCTTCCATCTTCGGGTGCCTCAGAGAGGTTTTCGCCCTCAGATACGTCCTTTCTTTTTACTTTTTTGGGGTCAGACAGCGCCACAGTGTGGTTTTCGCCATAAGACCCTTGTTTTGTTTTTATTTTCACATTTTTGCGACTAGAAGGCCCGACACCCTCACCAAAGTATGCCACATTGTTGAGTTCTATGGCATATCCTGCTTTATGGTCTCCAGGGGGAAGATCATCTCGAATGCCAAGATAGTCGACAATAGCTTCGTCATTTTGAAATGTATCAAATTGTGCTGGTCCTTCATGATCCCAGTCAATGAGTTGGGGATGAACAAGGGGAAGGTCTTTAGTGCTTTCAGGGTTTGCAGGACTAATAGTGAAGATGTGGTTATACTCGGGTATGTCAAGGCAATCGTCGAGGTCATCAATGGCACTCTCCTCATCAGTTTCGATCGTGAGCGAATCCAAATTGTCATCACTAGTATCACCTTCTGGGACAGGTGTCCTCATCCTATGCGATTTCAACCTAGGACCTTGAAACGAAGACTGTGCGGTATCCTTATGGGTTGGTTCTTGACCAACTCTGAACTTTTTGTAAAATTCCTCTTCCTCTGTGGGTTCATCTGGCTCTCTGAATGTCTCGGTGAGCTCATAGTCACTGGAGGATTTGTCTGAACCCCATTCCCACTCATTAGAATCTGTGGAAGGATAATCCTCTTGTTGAACTTCGGCAACTTTGATTCGCCATACCTCTTTTGTTCTTTTATTGTGAATCTTGGAATTCAAAAAACCGAGTCCCTTGGAGCGTTCCCTTCTTGCAGTTAGCTCATGTTGTAAGGGCTCCATGACACCTTTTTTGCGTAACCCGAGAGGGATTTTTCCATCATACCCGAATCTTTGTAACATTTTGAAACCTTTGCCATAGTTCTCACAGGGTATAATAATCTGATCACGTGTGTCCTCTTCAATGTCTTTATAGAGCATTTTATATAAATTTTCCTCTTCTAGTTCACCCCACCTTTGAAAGATGGTAGGATCCCATTTGAGTATCATGATGGAGATTTGCTTGTTAGGATGTGGCCTCCCATATTCTTTTGGAGAGCTCAGGACTTGTCATAAAAACATTGTCTGATTCAAAGTGTATTCTCCCATGCCTTTGTCTTGAAATTTGCCTCTAAGTTCACCTTGTTTGGATGTCGAGGGTTTTAATGACTCAGGATCAATGTATGCCGAAGAAGGAGTAGCCTCACGATTACTGGGAATGATAGTTTCAGTATGTGACCTCAAGTTATTGCAATATATGAATGGATTTGGATCACCATTGACTGTTACCTCGACTCCATTATGAGGAAACTTAATGCATTGATGGTATGTTGATGGGACTGCCCTCATTTCATGAATCCACGGACGTCCTAGCAATATGTTATACGTGAGATCTAGATCTAGGACTTGACAAACCACATCCTTTGTGACTGGCCCGATTCTTAGTGGTAAGGTAACTGTGCCCTTGGATGAACGCTCTTCATCATCATAAGCCTTGATGGTGATTTGGTTTGTAGAATTCACAGCCTTGTCAGAATATCCCAATTGTCTTATGGTACTCAAGGTACAAATATTTAGACCTGCTCCTCCATCTATCAGGACTCGCTTGATTCTATGTTTGTGTATGAAGGCTTCAACGTGTAAAGGTGCATTATGAGGCTGACTTATGGAGGCGTCATCGGCTTCTGTGAATGTAAGGGAGTGTGGAATGGAAAGGTATCCCACCATGGCTTGAAACTGGTCCACGTTCAGATCAGTAGGAACAACAATGTCTCTCAAGATTTTGTCAAGGATGGCTTTATGTGCAGGGGATATACGTAAGAGCTCAAGAATGGAGATGAGCGCGGGCATCTTCCCTAATTGTTCTACAAGGTCGTACTCAGGCTTGGTAGATGAAGGATTGGTATTCTTAGTGGAGGTACCTGGCAATGTAATCTTACCTCGACGAGTTGTAACATGACATTCAGAAGTAGACTCGGAGGAAGATCCCACACCCTTTAGGACAATCTTGGGTCTCTGAGAAGGATTCTCAGGATTTTTGTTCTTGATAGTAATAGTAGAAATATGATTGTCCATCGAGATGTGATTGATAGTAGAATCATAATTGTAAGGTGCTCTAGTGTAATTGGCTTGATCATCTGTGACTTTGCCTTTTCCTTTGTCGTGTTTTGGGAACGGTTCCTTAAACATCTCATGCTCTTGATTAGATGAATGTCCCTCAATCTCAATGTCGCCTCTATCAATGAGATCTTGCACAATGTTTTTCAATCGATGGCAATTACCTATCTTGTGACCCTTACTCTTATGAAATTCGCAATACTCATCATCATTCCACCAATTTGGTTTGACCTTTGGTTCATATGGAGGAAAATCTGGGACTGTGATCACTTTGTTTGCCACAAGATTTTTGAATACTGATTCAAGTGGTTCTCCCAATGGAGTGTACTTCCTTCGTGGTTTAGAAGTTGTTTGAGTGTTCACCTGATTGTTGGTAGAACTTGATCCAGAAAAGACGAACTTGGGTCTCACTGTGTTGGCATCAACAACACCATCATTAACTGTGTTCTTGTTCTTGTTCCAAAATTTTGGTTTGTCCTTTCCTTTAAAGTCCTCTTTGTTTTCTTTGAATAGCTTGATAACTCCTTGTTCAATTAAGACTCTTTCTGTTGCTAGGCCCTTTTCAATAACATCTTTGAATGTAGACAAACAAGCTTTCCTGAGATCATAGCCAATAGCCTTGTTAACATTTTGAGTGAACATTTCTACCATTTGTTTCTGTGGGATTTCGCAAGAGCATCTGCTAGCTAGGTTTCTCCATCTTTGTAAAAATGTTGCGAAAGATTCTCCTTCCTTTTGTTTCGTATTGCATAAGGTAGTAACTGAGACATCTGTTTCAATGTTGTAAGAGAAATGCTGAATGAATGCCTCTACTAAATCGCCCCATGACTTAATACCAGGTGGTAGTTGAGAGAACCATTCCATAGCTTGATCGCCTAAGCTCTGCGGAAACAACCTCATCAAGTATGTTTCTTCTGCCGCTACCTCAATGCAAGCTGTGAAGAATTGTCTTATATGTGCCTTGGGGTCTCCTCTCCCTCTATATTTGTCAAATTTTGGCGTCACAAAGTGTGTAGGAAATGGGGGCATTGGAATGCTCTTATCGAAGGGATAAGGACATATATCTCTCATAGTGTATGTAGGTTTTGATGTACTCATGTCCTCCATTTTCTTTTGTAGATCTCTTATTTGTTGCTCCAAATTGTTCTTGGGAGGAGATTGATTTCTTGTAGCATACCCCATGTTTGAAATGCCCATTTGAGGAGGAGCTTGTTGCATGTATGGATGATACTGGTCGTAGACATGTCCATATGGAGGTCTATATTGTTGCGACATGTATGGAGCACTTGGCATAACTTCATGTTGAGGGACCCCATATCTGTTTTGTGTGTATAAACCATATTCAATAGGCCTTTCATTTTCCATTGTGATGCCCCCAATTTTGACATGAGGTCTCTTTGTGTCAAAATTTTGAGGATGTCCTTGAGTATCCACTTGTTTTGATTGATCCATACCTTGAGCATGTGTTTGAGCATAAGGCCTCCATGATGGTCTTTGAGTGTAAGTATCATATGTTTGAGCTTGTGTATGTGGGATTGCTGGCTTTTGAAGCAAAACTGATGGTGACTCAAGCATCACATTCGGTCCTCTATTTCCTCCACTATTTGGTCTCCTTTGATCCATGTTGAGTTGAGTTTGCTGTGAGGGTCGACTTTCCATAAGTTGAGATAAGTCAAAATCATGCCGTATTTTAGCTCCACTATGTGCCATCATGTTTAAAAAGTACTGTCGATCTCTCCTCATTATCTCTTCAACCAATCTATTGAATTGAGGATTCATTATGGATTCTTCTATGTCTGCTGATAGTATTGAAGAGTTGTCAACATTGTCATTGTGTGTAGCATTGTTGTTTATAGTTTTTGCGCTTTCCACATTTGGATTGTGTCTATAAACATTCATGTCTGGTAATGTAGTGTGCTCAGGATTGTAGAATAGATCATTGTCATACTCATAAGAACTCATGTTTACGGATTCTTGAGCTTCTTTAGCTATTCTCCTAGATTTTTGAAGGCGGGTTTCAACCATGAACTAGGTGTTAGACCAATATGTGAGAGACTAGATGAAAAATGAAAAGAGTATGGAAGACCAAGAGTTGTATGGAGTTTAAATGAATCTTGAGGTGTACTTGCAATGTCCAAAGTGTAAGACCAAGTATGTAAGTAGTAGAGTAGGTGTGACTTCCAAAGAGAGGATAGTTTCTCTTGATGAGGTAAGCTGACCTTGACTCTAAGTAAGACCAAATGAGACCCAAAGGTAAGAAACCTTGATGAGGGACCACTTAGCAAAGTGTTGTTGTATGTAGTGTGTTGACAAAGTATGATGAGGACAAGCAAGTGACCTTTTTGACTCAAGTTTAGACAATTTTGAATGTAAAATGAGATGTGAAGCAATGATGGACTATGTGAGACCCAAGGACAGGTTGAATGCTAGATGAAACCTGAAGAAACAACCTAGGAAGCTCAAGTATGCCGAAACTGATTTTCTTTTGTTTGCTGGACTGTTAAAGTTTTCAATTCCTGACATGGACGCCTTTGTATACTTCACAGACGCGATTCCCAGACACAGACGCCTCTCTATTTGACACAGACGCTGTTGAAAACATAGACGCTATTCTGCCCTTCACAGACGCGCTTATATGACGCAGACGCGGTTAAAACAGACACAGATGCGTTTCTGTAAACTTAGTGCAATTTTTCCGATCTGTGAAATTGTTTTGTTGTGACCAAATCCGACTGTTTGACTGTTTTTCGTGACAAGAGGACACAATGTTGATGACTCAATGTTTGCAAACTGTCTATACTCCAAAAGTGTGTTGTTTGATGTAAAAAGTTTTGCATACACTTGAAGACACAAAAGACACAATGTTTTGTTGTTTTGTCTTGAATGTTTGAGTGTTTAGCATAAGACAAGCACAAATCTTAGGGCTGGCCAAGACAATAGTTGTTGATCCCACATAGGGTTTTACCTCCGAGGCTACGCTATTCAGAGCGGATACTTAGATGCTTGACCTCACTGGTTCCACCCTCGGCACTCACTTCTCGGGTCAGCCAAGCATCAGTCCCCATGAAAACTCCCCATGGCGAACTTTGTATCTCTACTAAGAACCGTATGTGTGTGGGCTGCTACCAGAGGTCCGACCTCTTGCCTCAACAACTAGAAGGATTTGGGCTTCTAAAACAAAAAGGTGCTAGTAAGGGCATTTGCTCGTGTGGCCATACATGCGGCACTTTCAGCTCTGTAAATACAGAAGGCTCCCAGCCGGTAGGGGTTACGCCCTACAAATGATCAAATAAATTTGATCAAACGGGTTTATGGGGAGACATAGTGTCGGTATGAACTAATCAGCACACGTTATCCATAGTTTTCACCATGAATACATTTGATTATAGTGGTTTGGAAGAGGTGGGTTTTCCTCGCTACCACTTGGGTCGTTCTCTTCTCACTAGTAGTCCTAATGACCACACGGGAAGACAGACCCTCTAAAGATTAAACAAAAAGAGCCTATTGCTCAAGACACAAAAGACAATGATTCAATTTTAGTGCACCAATGGAAGTGTTTGCTAAGCTATGAAAACAAGGCACACAACAAAATTACAAAACCCTAGCCAAGGCCCTGCAACAAAATTGTTAGTAGTTTGGGTTGTTTCAAATGATAACCCCTTCCTGCAAGCACACAAGTTAGGTAAATTTTAGAAAACCCAAAAGACTTTGTGAAAAGGGGCCTTCAACAAAACGTTTTTGCCTCCAAAGCAAGCTGCACAAACCAGGTTAGCTAGATTTGCAAGGGTTAGCCGAAAATAAACCAGATCTGAAACTCTAAGCACAAAATCCGAAAACCCGAATCAAAGAAAATTGACAAATTCGCAAAACAGAAAACACAGACGCAGTTATACCAGACACAGACGCGTCTGTATGACACAAACGCGGTTACGTAATGCACAGACGCGCTTGGATACCGCAGACGCTATTCCCGAACACAGACGTGATAAGATCAATCACAGATGCGGTTTTAATTCACAGACGCGGTTCCAGAAACCTGCAAAAAAAAAAATCTGGCAACAACACAGACGCGATTCAAGATATTGCAGACGCTTCTGAAACACAAAAACGCGATCCGAATGCTCGCAGACGCGGAAAAACCTAAAATGTCGTCGAAAATTGTCCGATCTGCAACTTCAAAAATGCGAAATCTGCAACAAAATGTTAAATGCAAAGGGACAAGCGTCCCACCGGGCGTGCCAAAATGTTTATGGTGAAAATGGATAACAATAATAACAATATTGAAAGGCTAAATGAATTCAACCACTAAATCCTAGCCTAACAATGAACAAAGATCCACCATAACATATGAAGATTACCTAAGACAATGCAAATCAAATGAAATCACAAAGATTATACCATCACATGTCCAATAGGGTTTTGATCTCCATTCTTCCTATCTCCATTGATCTTGCTTGATATATATTTTGCTCTCAGATTTTAATATGCACAAGAGCTCAACAAAGAACAGAATGTGGTTGCAAGTAGGATCGTAGTGTAGTCAATTGATCCAGTAGTTAGGGTTTGACAATGAAGAAAGCATCTCCTTAAATAGAAGACACAATAAGAAATGGAGGGTTAAGATTGAGAGGTGTAAAAAGAGAGGTCGGCTAGGATTAGAGGGTAGGTATAAGAAATACCAAAATAATGAAAGAGGTAGGTAGTGTATGAATTAAGAGATGAATGACATGTGTCATGTGTAGAAAAAGATAATGAATTAATTAAATAAATAAAGATTTATTTAATTAATAGAAGAAGTAGGACAATTAAATAAATAAAATATTTATTTAATTTAGGAAAGGGATAATTTAAATAAATAAATGTATTTATTTAAATGAGAAATAAGGCTAGAAGAGGATAAATGAATTAATTAAATAAATAAAGATTTATTTAATTAATAGAAGAATTAGGCTTAGATAATTAAATAAATAAAATATTTATTTAATTAGACATGACAATTTTAGGTGTCTACAGTTCCTTATTATGATTTAGACACCATAAGATAATTGTAAGATTTTTAATGGATTTGTTCCAAATTGATATAGATGAGTAGTCTACTTGTAATTATGAAGGATAAACATATAATTATGAAAAATATTAAAAATGTATACATCATTAAGTAGTTCTTTATTATGATTTAGACATCATAAGATAAAATTATTAAAAAATATTAAATAAATAATTTTTAATCTTCAATAAAGTTGATAATCTATAAACTAAATTTAATTTCTTTTATAATTAATTTTTTTATTCATTATTTACAAAAATAAATTTAAAATATAAAATTAAATATCTTTGAAATTCACATATTTAAAAATATTTATATTAATTATTATCAATTATACTTTTGATTATATTTAAAATTTTTATTCATTATTTAAAAAAATGAAATTAAAATAAATTTAAAATATAAAACAAAATATCTTTGAAATTCACATATTTAAAAATATTTATATTAATAATTAATTTAAAATTACAATTGTTTAATTCCATTCCAACAAAAATACGTGATCTGTTTCTTCGACTAGCCCGTAATGCACCGATAATGATGATATAAGTTGATTAATTCTGAAGGGATTTGACTAAACTATCCACTATAACTACTATATGGTAATTGATAAGACAGCTACCAGGTGATTCAACCTCAGCCAAACACTATTTCTAAAATGAATACAAGTCGGCCAAAACCACCTGCAGCATTTAAAATACGAATATGGCGGAAAATCCTTTCAATGACGTGGAAGAGTCAGCTTAAAAGTAAATCAAATAAGGCAGCCTTGTAAATTTCAATAATAATGTGCTGAAGCTTTCCTTCCGTGACGTAACCAGTAAACAGCCCCCCAAAAATGAAATCTAAAGGTGCGTGCGTCTTAAAACCACTGTAAATGTCGAGGCTTTTGTAGGCATTCGAAATAATTGCCATTTTATATTCTGTGAATATCCTGCGAGCTGTCGGTAATGAGTCCATTATTAATGTGGCCCAAAACTTTTGCTTTCTCTTAAATGCTTAAGTTTTGTTGGCTTGCCATTCGGCCGCGACCGCGAGATCCAAAGATCTGTCCTGCCCCTGTGTTTCTACGGAATTTGTCAATAGCAATTTTTTCTGTAAAGGTATGTTTACCTTTTTCAATTAATAAAAGTTGTTTTTGGAATAGCCGTGGAAAAATCAATAATGTAGATTTTATTTTGCTTAGGAGGGTTAAAGATTTACGGCTACTTTGATTCAGTCAAATTTCAATTTCAATTTTTGAAAAAAAAAAGTAAATTTTCACTACTTGTTGTATTTATCCAAAATATTCGGCCGTCAAAATCTCCCTTTGAAAAAATACTGTGTATGAGAACGAATCGGAGTTCTTCACTGCTCAATTGTTTCCAGAATTTCTGCGAACGAGTGATTTCGCAATGTTCTCTTATTTTAACTTGTATATCAAAAAACAACGGGTGTTTCAATTGTTCATTTAGACATTTAATTTTGGATGTTGAAAATTCATTGCGAATGCCATTGAATCGGAGGTTTTTTAATGCGTTCTCTGTAATAGTTTTATTTCTACCCATATTTCGTTTAATATAAGTAACATTTTGCTCTGTTAATGTTCTTTTAAGGCACAACTACAAATTGGAAATAACCGGTCGTTACTTTTCCATTTGGGTCTTTAGTTTAAGAAAGAGTTGAAAAACTGCTCCTTATAATGGCAAATCCGAGTCATTTTTACAGTTGCTCTGTTATGTTCTAAGTTTCAGTTAAAATATGTGGTTTATCATATTGTGTCTTTCTATGCGGTTTTAACCTGAAATTCAAGATTAACGCGCCTCTTAATCTTCAGCTTAATAATTGTTTTACTTGTCTTCTTTGATTGGTGAAAACAACACTAGCAGCCTGCTCCTTAGGAAAGCTGACCCATAGTGCCATGCATTGATGAGTGAATCTATGCCATGGAGATTACTATCTCTACCAGCAAAAATACGCTTTAAGTCACTTTTGTTTGGATTTAAAGCTCGACCCTTCGTTTGCTGCCGTTACATCTCCCGTGGATGAGAAGAGGGAAGGGTTGTGGTCACTTTGTATTCCTCACGTCTTGCATATATGAGTATGGTGAATGCTTAGTTTAATGTATGAAGAAATGAGTATGTTTTAGAGAAACTGAACTGTATTATCCTGTTTTGCTGCAATTAACTAATACGAGAAGAAACATGCTTTCAATTTGGTGAACCATGTAAATTTTTTTGTTGCTGTTTGTGTTCTAATATCTCTGTTTTTACTTTTTGTCTGGTGTTATATATTCTTTTATATGCCCTGTTTATTTAATTGTAACAATTGGTATTAGAGCATTGAATAGAGTTTAGGAAAACCACTGTCAAACAAGAGGAAATGGAGGGCGCATAAATTGAGAATTGAAAAATTTTCAGGTCTTCAGAATGTGAAAGTTTTAGTTATAAGCTCTGTTAACCTAAACAGATCTTTTGATCGCGTTGAAGGAATACTGAAAAAACCAGCTGAAATGTAGGATGAAGACTAAGAAAAATTGGATTGGAAGGCAATGGCTACAATTATTCGATCATTCTCCAGCAACATCTTGTTTATAGAGAAAATGGCGAAAGGATTATAAGATTGTTTATTAGACATGTATGAGACGGTCTCTGCATCCAACAAGGTATTTCTGATGAAGAAATTGTACAATTTGAAAATGTAGGAAGACAGTAATGTTTCAAATCATTTAAACGAATTCAACACTTTGATTAGTCAATTAATTTCAGTAAGCATCAATTTAGATAATGGTATTGTTGACGTGTATTTTGTACACAATCATACACAGAATAAAATACCTAAAGGCATCTTATCCTCTCTTGAGAAAATAGTCTCTAACTGCTGAAGATTTGCGTAAAGGATCAATTAGGTAGACTCCAAGGTTCTTTTAGTGGGGTCTCCACGTGTGGACAAGCTCCAGTGGTATGATGTGATTTGCTGGAATCACAAGGGGACTTACATTGAACTTCCGATCTGCTTTGCTGGACACAGGCTCTTACTAACTTAGATTAAAAAAATGGAAAAAGGATAGAGGGCGAAGAGAGGATCTATTCCTAATGCTAAGAATGTAGGAGCAATGATTTGATTTTTGATGAAACTCTAACTAGGTCTTGTTTTGACATCAATGGAACATCTACACAAGACTAGTGCGATCTTCTATGGGAAGCTTTATGATGTTCAAATCATCACCGCAGGCATAGATACCATCCAAGTTGATGCATATCAATGAAGAGGCAACAAATTGAAATTGAGCTTAGGCTGAATGATTCCAGTTGACTACGCAAGGCAAGTCTGCAATCAACAAACTGCTAGTAGTATGGATGTACGAATTCCACCATCAATCAATCACATTTCCTCCATTCATCTAATCATCTACCATCTAAGATTGAAGACTTCAACAAGAAACCATGCAAATTGCAAGAAAACGACATATTTCACCATTGCTTCAATGAAAATGGAGTTTGTTTACAATCAATGGCAACAATTTCTTGCCTTGTCCTCCTATTCTACTCTAATTGCTACTCTATCAACTATATTCTAACTCTTCCAACTATTTACATGCTATCTCTAACTTATTGCTAATTATTCTTTACAAATGAAATGTTTGGGCTTATATAGTGCCCACAATACAATTTGATGGCTTAGATCAATTCAAGATCAATGGCCAAGATTCAACAATGAAAAACCCTAATTAGGGTTTGTTACAACCATTACATAACATTTAATGTTTGACCAATGACAAAATTGTATTGCTTGGACACATGTCCCTTTTAGAAAAATCGACCAATGGATAGCCGGGGTAGGTACATCGGAGTTTGTGCCACCTTCCATGAGTTAAGTACATTGAATCTGGACATGCTGAGATGGACTTCACTGATTGGAGAAATGATGACTAGGACGCCACCTCATCTGACACTTGAAGCTTGCTAGATATTCAATTTGATGTCGTTGAGAGGCTATCTTTAATTAACTCTTGTTCTAACTCCTTTTGTCCTTGATGTGCAGGATGACGATGTACCTCGCCTTGGAACGCTGGATTGAAAGAGGTCGCCCATGTCTTGGCTTGATCGTCCTGGCGAAGACCGTCCTTGATCCGGCTTGATTTTCCTTGAAGAGACCTCCATTTGACGCCTACACAACATTTCAAAATTAGTAACATGATTTTGCAATACATAACATAAATTAGAGAGCAATTTTTAGGAAACTTAATGATAAGTCCTTTATTAATCATTTCCTAAAAAAGACTGAGCTAAGGAAAAACAAAATTTCAAAATTAAGGCAATGACAATCAAAATTTGAAATTAAAACAAGAGATCTTGCCATACCTTACTTGAGAGCTTAACTCTAAAATGCAAAATGAATAAAATTCGCCTAGGCAAAATTGAGGTATAAATAGTCTTCAATGTTATCTCCTCAAAAGATCAATTTCGCCACCTTTGGATTTCAACGTGATCTTCAAGTCTTGCCTCTTTGACAATTCGCTCAAATGGATCTTCAAGTTCGCCTTAACAAATCCTCCTAGTCTCGCACCTTTGACGTGGTCTTCAATCCTTGACAAATTCGCTCCAACGAAGTCTCCAAGATATCGCACCACCTTTATTAGTAAACTCCAAATCGCACTTCTCCCTTGTCTTCCTTAATTCGCATGTAGAAGGATAAAATGATGATGTGAAAATGAAATCTTCCACTCCCCATATATAGCGCTTGGATTGCATTTATCCCTTAGGCCGACTTGAGGATATAAAACAATTTTTTAAATGATTTTTAAATGATTTAGCAAGGCCGACCTCCCTTTGTAGCGCTTCAAATTCGATTTTTATTAATTAATTAATTAATTATTAATGCCTTACGTTTTTAATTTGCAAATTTCGATTTTTAATAAAGGCAAAATAATTAATAAAAGATCAACGCCACATTAAATGCCAAATTAAATAGGATTTTCAATTTTTTATCGAACTTAGCATTTAAGGAAAATTTGAATTGCTTATTTGGCGCCAAAACTATGAAAATGAGAGGGACGTACCTCATCGCCCTGGTCCCTTGGAGAGGGACAGGAGCGATCCATGATTTTGTCTTGATTTTTGCATTTTTCACGTTCAACTCCTTCATCTCCACGTTCAACATTAATCATCATGATGAGCTCTTCGAATTTGATTGCCTTGCATGCGTTCATGAGTGTCTTTGGATGTTCATCGCCCTGGTCCTTGTCCAAAGGACAGGAGCGATCTTCAAATTTCCACGTTCAATATGCATCCTTTTATCTTCGATCTTCATTGTGATGTCCTCCAAACGTCGTCCCTTGCCTCGCTTAACCTCACCTTGCTTTGATCTTGAAGGAATATGAGTGCTCTTGATAGGATCGCCCTGGTCCTTGTCCAAAGGACAGGAGCGATGTGAGCTTTTTACCTTGATTAGCAATGTTTGGACGTTCAAAACTCTTGTATGTTATCTTCAAACGATGCCTTAGACCTTGCATTACCTTATGAAATCTTGTTCTTACGTAAATCTTGCACAAAATGACCAATGCATCTAACATCGCCCTGGTCCCTTGGAGAGGGACAGGAGCGATCTATGTCCTAGGATGCGAATTTCATCATTGTGACGACCTTTTAATGTTTGTGCTTGCTAAAGACGCCTTGAAATGTCCCTCGCCACCTTGTCTTGACTTGGATCGACCTTGAACTTGCATAGGAAGTAACATCACCATTGTATCGCCCTGGTCCCTTGGAGAGGGACAGGAGCGAATTTGACCCTCTAGGCAAAACTTCATCATCTCATTGTTTTTGATCAAGTCTGGATGCTCTATCATGCTCATTTCGTCCTTCACCATGCCTTTGATGTCTCGATTCGTCCAAACAAGGTCAGGAATGGCCTAACTAAGCATTTTCGCTCTGGTCCCTTGGTGAGGGACACGAGCGATTCGCCTTGGTCCCTTGGAGAGGGACAGGAGCGCTTTTCGCTCTGGACCCTTGGAGAAGGACACGAGCGAAATTTGACTTTTCGCACTCTCGATCAGGGCAATTTTAATGGAATATAACATTTAAGTATAAGTGACATTTCCTTCTATGTTTCTTCTTTCTTATACTTTAAGTTATATTCCATATATACTTTCAGGATGTTTGAGAGTGGTTTCAGACCTCCAGGAGTTATATTGCAAAATCTAGTTTTTGGAGGTTTTTTTAGTTTCCAGACTTAGTCAAATTCCAGGATCAGGACATTCCAGACTTAGCCAAATTTCAGGATCAGGGCCTCACTCAAGCCGGACTTGCCACCCTATTGATTTCCCCGACAGCGCTTCAGGTTATATTCATTTGATAAAATGTACCTCTTTGGACCTTTTCACATCGTCAAGACGTTAAAATCTTGCAAGGACAAAGCAAAATTGGATTTGTAGCTCCGGTCCTTCACTGAGGGACAGGAGCGATTTTTCCCTTGGAGGCATTTCTGTGCTCATGAAAATCTTCAATTTATATTCAATGGAAAGATCTCGCCTTTCTCCATCACTTCCAATTCGTAATTCATCTTGACCCTGCAGGAATAGTAAAATATTTGAAAACGAGCTCCCGTCCTTCACTGAGGGACAGGAGCGATTTTGCTCCTACAGGCCAAAATAACATGATTTTACACATTTTAACACTTCACAAGGCGAAAACAAATCATTTGAGATGCCTAGGATCAAAAATAAAAAAAGTCAAAATTTGGTCAAAAATATTCAATTGGACAAAAATTCACATTTCATCTTCAACACTTAGACAAATTTAAGCTCTGCCTCAACATTCCAATTGAAAATTAGACCATTCTGGCGAATTCATTTCATTCAAAATTTGCATTCTAGAAAAGGAAACTCAAAAGCCCTCAAAAACGACTGGATTTTGGTCCGAAAAGACGGTAATTAGAACCCTAAGGCTTGACCCTAAATCCAGACAACTAACAAACTAACAAAACCCTAGAAAAAGCAAAGCGAAAACGAACAAAACGAGCAAAAAACATGGGTCCCCATTTGCAATGGGGCGATGTGTGAAAACGTCACAACAGGTATCAAGGCTATCTTCTTGTTATGTTCTTTACATGATAGCCGAGAAGGAGTTGTTATGGTTATTAGCAACTTGTTATCTGATAAGAAGGGAAGTGTACTAAAATTCAATCATGTTATTGGGATTCTTCTTAATGAGGACATGAGAAGGAAAAATCAAGGTACCTTATCGGGAGTTGCTTTGGTAACTGGCAACAGAGGGAGATCACAAGAATGAGGGAAGAATAATCATAGAAGAAGATCAAGGCCCAACAGAAGATCAAAATCTACAGGCAAAAATATGAATTGCTGGTATTATGGTGAAGGCCACATGAATAGAAATTTTTGGTCATTCAAAAAGGCTGAAAACATCAAAAGAAAATGAGGCAAATGCGGTTTATGAAGAAGATGCAGGTACTCTTGTTTTGTCTATAGGAGAAGCCACAACAAATGTTTGGGTGCTTGACTTAAGAGCTTCTAAAAGATGTTAAGAAACGTCCCTCAAAAGAAATTTGATTTCAGTTGGGCAATTGGATGCTCAAGGATGTGGTACTACTTTTGAGTCAAGTGCGTGGAATGTGACAAAAAGGAGTTTTGGTGATTGCCAGAGGAAACAAATCTGGTACTTTGTATGTGCTAGAGGGTTAAACAGAAGTGGGAGCTACAATAGTAGTTGCATACAATAGTTAAGAGCTTTGGCATAAAAGGCTTGGTCATATGAGCAAGGAAGGTCTTGAGATCTTGCACAAGAAGAATCAACTTCCAGGTTTGAAATTGGTAGCTTTGGAGCTATGCTAGCATTGCCTATATGGCAAGTAAAAGAGAACAAAATTCTCTACCAAGAAACATGAGAAGACGTCAAGACCGTTGTAGTTAGTGCATTTAGATGTCTTTGGCTCCTCTAAGGTACTATCTGTTGGTGGGTCAAATTATTTTTTACTTTTTTAGATGATTGCACTAAGAAGGTTTGGGGTTATATGTTTAAAAAGAAGTCTGAAGTTTTTGGTATGTAAAGTTAAATGTTTAAAATTTGACAATGGAGATGAGTAATGTTCAAAATAATCTGATGAATATTGTATAGAGAATGATATTCAAAGAATTAAGATAGTTCCTCTTACAACACAAGAAAATGGTGCAGTAGAAGTGCTATTTTGGAAAGAATGCACAGTATGGTTTCAAATGCTGGATTAGGAAAACAGTTTTTGGGCCAAGGCTGTAAATACAACAATATACTTGATCACCAGAGGTCCATCCTCTTGTTTAGATTTTGGAGTTTTAGAAGAGATGTGTTTGGGTAAGAAGATTTCTTATGATCATCTACGAGTGCTTGGGTGTGAAGCTTTTGTTCATATCCCACAAGAAAAAAGATTAAAGCTTGATGTGAAGTCTAAAAGGTGTATCTTTGTTGGATATGGAGATGAAAAATATGGTTATAGGCTGTGGGATCTGTTACCAAATAATTCACATAAAGTAGAGACGCGATCTTCAATGAAAAGGTAATGGCAAATTTACAAGAACAAGGCATATCAACCAAGGAGTATGTTCCATTAGACGATATTACAAATGATAGTATGTGTTCAAACAAAATGAGTTTGCAAATCAGCCATAAGTATAATCACTATTTCATCCCCTAAATTTCCACGACAATGAAGAGCAAGATCATCTCATTAGTACTCATGGGGAGGGTACTCCACTAGAATTGATTCCTCAGTTTTGAAGGTCCAGGATGGAGCACAGGCCTTCAACAAAATATAAGGATTCCATTCAATGTTTGTTGCTTTCCAATTAAGCTAAACATGTTATATTTGAAGAAGCATGTGAAGATAAAGACAACAAACAGAGAATGGATGCTATGAGAGAAGAGATGGGATCTTTGATGACCAATCACACATGCGATTTAGTGTCTTTTCCATCTAACAAAAAAGCATATGGGTATATAGGTTGAAAGAAGAAGATGCTGGGAAGAAGAGATATAGGGCTAGATTATTGGTCAAAGGTCATGATCAGTAGAAAGGTATTTTCTACATATATTTTTTCATTGGTTGTGAAAATGACCTTTTTTGGACACTTTGGTCAAGCAGCTGTTTATGATCTCCACAGTTGATTTCAAGGAATAGTTGTACATGAAACAACTAGAAAACTTTGAGGAAGAAGGTAAAGAGGATTTGGTTTGTAGATTGGATTGGAGTTTGTGTGGCTTGAAACAAGATCCAAGTCAATATTATTTAAAATTTGGTTCATTTATTGCTGAGCAAAATTTTAGTAGATGTGTGTTGGCAAGATATAGGGCTGTGAGACACCACAAATTTCATTTGGGTCATTTCCAGACCCATATATCCATTATATACCACTTAAATAGCCTTAAAACACCTATAATATGCCTAAACAAGCTATAAACGAGTAAAATATCATAAAATATAAGGCAAATTTGTGGGAATAAGATAATTAAGTGTTATTATAAAAGGATGTGATGGAAAGGCATTATGAAAAAGCCTAAAGAGGCTTTATATAGAGAGAAAGTGGGAGATATGAGTGTAATGTGTGTGGAATAATATGAAGTAAATATATGTGACAATAGGGAAGTGTGAAATATATATGTGATATATGTATATATGGATGAAGCATGATGAATAAATTATAATATATTTGTAAGACACTAAAGTATATGAATATATGATGTTATAGACGTGTATATATAAACGGATGTAATTTATTATAAATTGGTTTATACTTATTGCATATCTATGTTCTCCCTTTTATTGCATCACACCAAGGTTTACTACATATAATAGAATATTAAACCTTAGCCTTTGGTCAAGGTTTTTCTATCGACATTGGTTTCGCTGCAGGTCCTTGGTTGTTGTTGCATAAGGAGGGAGATTATAGCAAAGAAAAAATAATTATTAAAAATTTCAGAAGTGAATTTTGAATTTTTTTCTAGTAATTATTAATCAATGGAAAAGACTGAAGATAGAAAATGAGGGTTCAAGGCATGTGAGAGATGTTTTCAAAGAAGAATTGATGATAGTTAAAAGGTGTAGTTTAGAATTTATAGAAAGGATAAAGGAGTTAGAAAAGGAGAAACACGAATAATTATGTGAAAATAATAATCTTGATCAAGAATTGAAGGAAGAGAAATTAGACAATGAAGAACTAAAAGAAGGGTCAAATTTGCTTATTGAGTTGGCTAAAAAGATGATAGAAGATGTGAAAAAGGAAATAAGTTTAGAGAAGGATTATGTATTAAAATTGAATGAAGAGAATAATCAGTTGGATCAATTGCTTACAACATGTCAAAAGGAAAATCAATGGCCATGGTCTAAGCTTGCACTATGTAATGCCTTATGTGATTCAAATGATTTATTTTATTCATTTGATGAATCACTTGATAAATGTGATATGGCTAAAATTTATTTTGATACAAAGTGTAAGGATGGAGATAATTATGATTTTGAATCTACTACAAGTATTGATAGTTGGGATGATAATGACAAAGGATGTTCTTCAAAGAATGTTGGTTTTAAGAGGATGGAAATACTAGAGTTTATAAGGACAATTTATAAAGAGCCTATTGAACGAAGTGTGAGCGTAAATAATGAAATGCCTAGAAATGGAAAAGAAGACGATGCTACAAGTACAATAAGTATTAAAGAATCTATTCTAGAAATGCAATGCTCTTATTGTCATAGGAAAGCACATAGAAAAGAAATGTGTTGGGATCTTCATCCTTGTAGTATTTGTGGACTAAAGGACCATTTTGAAAAAATGTGTTTGAATAAAAAGTGGAAGAAGCAATGTATACAAATGAACTGTGGATGGATTCATGGAACTAAGTGAAAAATGATAACATATATGTTTACAAGGTTGTACAAGAATAATTATTCAAAAAATGATAACAACCAAGAAATATTTAAATATTTGAGTAGAAGTAGAGTGTGCCAAGGTGGGTGTTGCTAAGTGCACCAAGGGGGGTGTTGCTGAAAGGAAGTAAAGAATAAGGGTAAAGATTAAAATGGAAACATGTCACAAAATAAAGAGGGTTGCTATCGAGGAAGAAACATGACAATAAAGGCATTCATAAAGGATACATGTGACTTTACTAGTTGTCTTGAGGACAAGACAACGTTTTAGGCTTGGGGAGAATGTTGGCAATATATAGTGTTGTGTGGCACCACAAATGTCATTTGGGTCATTTTTAGACCCATAGATTTAATATATACCAATTAAATAGCTTTAAAACATCTCTAATATGCCTAAATAAGCTATATTATAGAACATAAGACAAAGGATATGATGGAAAGCAATTATGAAAAGGCATAAAGAGGCTATATATAGAGGGAAAAGTGGGAGATAAGAGTGTGGAATTATGTGGAAACGTGTGTGAAATGATATGAAGTAAATATATGCGAGAATAAGGAAGTGTGAAATATATATGTGATATAGGTATATATGGATGAAGCATGATGAAATAATTATAAGACATGTAAGACATAAATATACATGAATATATGATGTCATGGATGTATATATATATTGATGTATGTGCTTTATCATAAATTGGTTTATAGTAATTGCATATCTATGTTCTCCCTTTCTATTGCATCACACCAAGGTTTACTACATATAACAAAATACTAAAACCTTAGACTCCAGTCAAGGTTTTTCTGTCAATGATGTAATCTGACCATTGTGTGTATTACAAGACTTAGGAGAATGGTGAATTTGTAGTGTTGATTATATGCTAGTGTCAAGAACTAGCATGGCTATAGTTAGCCAACTAAAACAACAATTGGATAAGAAATTTTAAATGAAGGATTTGTGTGTTGCAAAGCAAATCTTTGGAATGAAAATCATTAGAGATAGGAAGAAGGATATATGCTTATTAGAGGAAAAAATATATATATTTTATTTGAATATCGATTATGTTGGAGTAATTAGGATACTTTATCTAATTATTTAATTAATCAGGTCATTTGATTACTTTTTCACTTAAGCTAAACTTGGGTGCTTTTTTATTTAATTAGGTTAAGAATAGCTTAAGTTGTCTCATTCATTATGATTGTGACACTTTGCATAGGTTAATTTAATCTTGCATTAGGGTTTTGCATCTAGGGTTATATTCATCCTTTTATAAGGATTTATTCATTCATTGTAATCATATTCTTTTGTGCAATCAATACAAAATTTTTAAGTTGTTGAGCATATTGTTTTCTCTTGATCTCTCTTGTGTGACAAGTGTTTTGCTTGTAGATGTTTTTTGGCTCTTATGGTTGTGTCATCAACTTCTACATGGTATCAGAGCACATCCGTTAAGTTCTTGTCTATATTCTTGAGGGATTCAACTTTGAGTGATTTTTTTGTGCACATTGGGCTTAAACGAAGGTTGCCATCGCATTCATAGTGTCCCATAACCCTAAGATCAATTGTCACTTCGTCAAAATCCTAGCAGTTGAATTTTTTGTGTCAATTTGGTTGAGGGCACAAAAATCAAGGCAAAATCTAAGGGTTAGAAATTTTTTGGGGCTTTGGGGTAAAATCGACCTCATCATTGTGCTTAGAAGGCCCAAAAATCCTAAGATTTGATTGCCAAATTGTCAAAATTTGGCAAAGTTGATTTTCGGGCAAAATTTTTTAGTTGTACGGATTCATTAGTCCATACAACCCGCATCAGCGTTCATCAATGCTCAATTTTTTATTTGCAGGTTTTGTAATTTTTTTTGCAAGGATTGAATTTGTTTAAAAACAAAAAATGGCTTTCTTAATAGACTTGCATTTAACCTGCGCATTGCAGGGTACGACACTGTCTTTGCTTGTAGCAGTTTTTTATTTTTTCGATGACACCTTGTGTTGACTCTGCTTCCCATCTGATGACAATCCAAATTTGGTGGTGGTTTTTAATCCCAGTAGTGGTGTTTATTTTTTAATTGGCGATGCTTATTCACCTATTGACTCTTTTTCCCAACGTCTTAATTTTAGCTCTTTGCTTCATCATTTTATTCCACCATAGATACTTTGGGTGTTGAATTATCTATGCCTTCATTTGAGGTGTTTTGTGAGTGCCTCACACAAGAACAAGCCACGCTGTCACAACTTGATTCAGTTTTTGGTTCCAAATATCAAGCCTTGGTTGCTTAGCTTCCTACACCTATAGGGAAGCAAAAGAAGAAGAAGCAAAAGAATAGAGGTTCACAGTCTACACAGCTAGCTTCAAAGTCTCATGCACATGATTCAGATTCTTCCACTTCTTCCAAGAGATCTTCATCCAGGAAGGACAAGCCTATGATGAGCATCAATGTTATGCAACGTAGATTGATGAGCTGATAGATCTTCCTTGGAAGAATCATATTCGACCGCCTTCATCTAGTGCATCCTCTTCTACCACTTTAGGTCTTGCCAATTTTGGGTCAACTTATATGGAATGTGGTGAGAAGCAAATGAGAGGCCATGCTCCCTTTACATTGACACATCTTTAGTCCTCCAGGTGGCTTCTTGATTTAGGAGCCTCTCATCACATGGCATCATTTGAGGGTATGTTCTCTTCTTTTGAGCATTGTGCATTTCCACAGATTTTGATGGGTAATAACACTTACATGAGTGTCACTAGGAGTGTTTCTATTGAGGTTGAGGGTGGCACACTGAATAATATTCTTTGTGTCCATTATCTTCCAACCTCCTATCCAGTTACTAGATTACTCATTGTGGAACACGAAAGATAGTTGAGTTCACCCCTGATTTAGTGCTCATCAGGGATCTTCACAATAGAGACCTTAATGTAGTTAGCAATGTTGATCATGCATCACGGTTATATGAGTTCTCACATTTTGCTCCCATTGAGCATGCATTTCCATTGATTGGTCTAGTCTCTCGTGCATTGAGAATGGATCAGATATTTGAGAAGTTAGGTCACTTGAACCTATGTGTACTTCAGTCATCCACAGTGGTTCCTGAGACTTGTGTTGTACCTCCTCCACTTCTTGCTTCTTTAGAGTTGAGTTGAGTTCAGCAAGTTGATTGTTTGCTTCTAGTTTCAACAAAGTGGGACGAGTACTTGCCAAATGTTGCAGAATTGTTTGATACATCACACATTCCAGACATTGGTGACGTGATTGAGGATCTTCCACTCCTCTTTGATGACATATTGTGCATTCATGTCGTCCCATCTTCAGTGCCTTCAAAGGTTGTTCATTAGTGTTCTGTAATGTCCCCTTTTCTAGGTGACATGAGATGAGCAGGGGTTGACCTACCATTCGAGTTCCCGTAGGTCAATGACATGGTTAGGGGACTCATTCTGAGGGTCATGGAGCTTTACAGGGGCTCTGTGAGCCGTTTTGGATCTATGGAAATATTTTAATATATTTAAATATTTCCTAAGTTAGCGATTAAATAAATTAAAATAAGGCTATGTATATAGCCATTTCGGAGTAATAAGGGGTTTTTGGCTTCATCTGGTTTGATATGCCTATGTGTTATAGCTTGTTGGAAAAGTCTTGAACTTTGCTACATGATTCTCACCTCCCTGAGTCTTTTTGGATGCTTGAATCTATTTATTCGCAATAAAGTGATATTTTTCTATAGTTTGACGCCATAATTGGGAAAGTGTCACTTTAATTATAAAGCGCAAGCTTTATTATTCTTTAGGGTTCGACTTGCAAAGGGAAAGGAGTTATAAGGAGATGAAAACCTAACTGATGGCATCTTTGATCATTTTGAAACTTGCAAATTTGGGAATTGCTCTGGAAGAGTGATTTTGGTCTGGGATGTGTTGACGTGTATTTTGTACACAATCATACACAGAATAAAATACCTAAAGGCATCTTATCCTCTCTTGAATAAAGTCGCTAACTGCTGAAGATTTGCAAGAAGGATCAGTTAGGATGACTCCAATGTTCTGGTTAGTAGGGTCTCTACGTGTGGATAAGCACCAGTGGTCGTTGTGATTTGCTGTGTCCTCAAGGGGCCTTACGTTACCGAAGATTTTGCTAAACTAAACAAGCTTTTTAAAGAAAAATGACAAAAGAGTAGGGTTTGCAAGAGGTCTAATCTAGTCTAACCCTAAGAATGACTTCATGTGGACAAGACTTGGCAAGATTCTACCAACTTCAATTTCGCCATAAAATAACAACTCAATTGAAATTGATGCGATCTTCTAAGGCAACAAATGATTTTTCAATGCATCAAAGATCAAAGACACTACCACGAAGGTACATATCCAAGATACAATAATGACTGAAGGTTAAGTGATTCAAGTATCTCCAGTTGACCACGCAAGGCGTTCCTACAATCAGCAAGAAGCTAGTGGTTTGGAAAGCGAATCCTACCAAAGATCAAGTCTCACACTTTGTACTTCGAATTAACACACTACTTTGATTGAGAATGATTCAAGTAAATTGAACAACCATGAAGATAACCAAGAAAGTTGCAACAAAACACCATAACTTCAATATTTCATTGATTTCAAAGTCATCATGTACAACAATTGTTTGAATCCCTTTCCTCAAAACTCAATCTTGCTACAAAAGTAAATTGCTTCTAAACTCTAATCTCTCTAATACATCAAACTCTCTGATATCTAACTATTACAAAATGAAATGAAATGAGGGTATAAATAGCATCCTCAATTACAATGAATGGTCCAGATTGAAAGCAGATCAACGGTCAAGATCATGACACCTAAACCCTAATTAGGGTTTGTTACAAATGGCCTCCTTTTACTGAACAATATTAAATGCATAGCCAAATATTAAATTTGGCACAAAAACCTAGGAGACAGAAACCAATGACAATTAAGATGCCATGTCATCTATAACAACCTCTCATCTAGAATCTTATTCCCTTTCCAATGCTCCTTTTTAGCATATGCAATGAATCTTGATACGATTCCTTCGATCTCAGCAATTGGAATCTCGGGAAGATTCTTCATTCTTTCTTCCAAGTGGATGACCTGATCAAATGCATCTAGAAGAGCTGCGTCCCATGTAAACTCAAGTTCCTTAGTCCTTTCAATCAGGAGCATGGTAGCAAACATCTGATCATGTTGCTCGTCTGTGATATTAGCGTCCTTGCAAAAGATGACCTTGATTCTATCCTCCAATTCCTGCAAATCTACCTCTGTCTCGACTTCGATCCTCCTGCCAAGAATGGTACGTAGTACCTCAAATACTCTGTCCTGGATCGGATTGATCACCTCCTCAACATGGCTACATCTAGTACTAATGTCCTCAAAGAGAACACTCTTCATCTGGAGTAAGGTTGACCACTGAAGCAAACTGTGAGGTCCTCCATCCATGATCTTTTCCTGCGCTAAGACCTTCCTCGATGTTTGTCTGATTACTTTCAAGACAGGAATGATAACATCTCTGGTATGAGCAAAAGCGGCTACTGTTATCATCAAGTTGTAGATTATCTCAAGAACCTGGATAGCCCTATGAATAGTCTTCATCATCCTTGTTACAAATTCTATGGCAACTGTATGAGATTTGTCCATCCAAGTACTCATACGCTGGACCATACTCCTGAATCTCTCTGCCTCATTAATTGATTGAAGGGGAAGTGCCTGCACTGGTGATCTTGCTGGATCCTGACGTCCCAAAGGTTCATTGAGATGACTGAAATATGTCCTCCATGCACCGACCTCTCTTTCAAGCTTCCTATTTTTCTCCATTTCTTCCCTAAGCTTGTCTTTCAATGCCTCAAATGAATCGGTGGCATCATCTAGCGTCTGCTCGGCTGTGGATGGTCCTAGCTCAAATGTCTCTATATCATATTCCTCTGCCAGGATCTCCCCTTCATACTTGTCCACTACCGGTGTAGCTATCTGTAATTTTCTGGATCCAGTCTCATCTCTAATCATCTTGGACATCTTGGTAGCTTTTCTCTTTTCTGTCACTTCTTGAGAACGTCCAACAAGGCTTTTCAAATCAATTACATCGTCCTCGTCTTCTATTACGATCACCTTAGTTAATCTTTCCTTCAACCAATCTGGGATGGCCGATCTTGTCTCTTTAACCTGAATTTCCTTATGCAATACTTCTTCTTCTCTAGGAGGAGATGTTATTTCGTTATCTTCTCTATCTTCATTTAGCTCATAATCTTGGAGAGATCCATCTGGTGACCCTTGCGGTGCTTGTCCTTCTTCCTGCCTATCATTCTGTACCATCGACTCCATAGATTCTTCCACTTGAAGTGTCCTCTTCTCTGGTCTAGAAGATGTACCGGATGAACGATCTCGATTGGCCCCTTGCTTCTTCTTGGAAGATTCCCTCTTTTCAGGTCTCTCTTTCCTCTTCGAACCTCTTGGATGGAGATTGCCTTCACTTGCACTTCGAAGGTTACCTTCACTTGTATTTCTGGGATTAGGATTGCCTTCGCTTACACTAGCTCCACCTTCGGCTGGTTTCTCTTCCAAAGTGAAAGTCATAGCTATGCCTTGCTCTCTCAACTTCTGATGCTGTACGTCAACCCATCTGCGAGTACAAGACAAGACTGGAGCCATCAAAGCATCTAGATCCACGACCTCGGGCTCATTCCAATCTAACCTCACTGATTTGCTTTCTCGATCATAGGATGATTGGAGATGTCTGCCATTGTCCTGAGCTTGGTCGGCCACTCTGTAAATCCTGCATTTCCTGATGAAATCCAAAGGCAATCTAGAATGCATCTTTCTCTTCACTTCAAGATCATCTAAGAGATTCATCATAAAATCTTCTATTTGGTACTCATGCTTAAATTTTCTACCAACTGTTTCCTCTAAATGTCCGTGTGGATCAAAGCTTTCTCTCAAGGCAAAGGATGAAAAAGAATACAAAGCTAACTCCTTCTCTGCGTCATCCATGGCTAAAGCATTAGGACATACCTCAACTGAATTGCCTAATATGATAGGTACCGGAACTCCATTCCCATGTCTGTGTCTGAACGCCTTCGCATATGCTGCCAACTGTCTTGTTACTTCAAGTAACACAATTCTGTCTGTCGGATATCTCGGCAACATGTATGGAGGTGAAGGACATCCATGTACTCTAATATAAGTAAATTTCGGAAACTGGATAAACCAAGCACCGTACCTCTTCACTAGTTCCTGTGCATCTTGAGATAATCTGTTGTGAATCCCACCTTGCAACGTCCTTGTGATGTTCATCGTGAAGGTATCATTAACTAACTTGTAGTTGCTTCCTGGCGGATGATGCAAGTGGACATAGGAATCACAAACTCTGACCTCGCCGGGTCCTCTTCCAATCACTCCTCTGTGAGGTAGTCCTGCGTACTCAAAGCTCCTGATCAAGGCATATATGACGTATGCACTCATGTAGAAGGATTTGGTAGCCTTGAGTCTCCTCAACTGTACGTCCAAGCAATGGCTAATCATCCTAGCCCAATGAATTGTTCCTTTTCCTTGAACGATCACCTGGATAAAGTAGAACATCCACTTCTCAAAGTAGAAGGCCTGAGGGGCTCCTGTGACTCGGTTGAGCATTGTGATCAAATCTCTGTACTCCTCCTGGAAATCAATCCTGTGCGGTGTGTTCGGGATCTTGCTCAGGCGAGGACGACTCTTGAGTAACCAGTTCTTGTTGATGATGCTTAGACAAGCATCTGGATCATCTTCGTACATTGACCTGGCTCCTTCTATGCTCTTGTATATCATGTCTCTGTGCTCTGGAAGATGAAAAGCTTCACTTATAGCTTCCTCTGAAAGATATGCCAAAGTGTTTCCCTCGTTAGACACGATCGTTCTGGACTGAGGATCATAATGACGAGCACACTCGATCATCAACTCATGGCACTGAACTGCTGGAGGGAAGCCGGCTGCCTTAATGATGCCACTCTCGATTATCCTCCGGGCGACAAGTGATGGCTTGCCAATGTAAGGGACCTCTCGAAACTTCTTCGTGCTGAAGTTGCCCAAGTTGGTATCTCCAATGTTGCTCCATTTAGACACAATCTTGGTCTCCACTTCTTCGGTCTTTTGATCTTCCTTCATGAGAGCTGGACGACTGGTGGATGCTCCCGCCTTCGAGGTCGCCATACCTACACAACATTTCATAATAAGTACTAGATTTTGCAATGCATAACATAGATTAGATTAATTTTAGGAAACCTCATGATAAGTCCTTGAATTATCATTTCCTAAAAAGGATTGAGCTACTAGAATTCAAAATTTCAAAATTCAAAATTTGAAGCTATGACGATCAACAAAATTCAAAATTAAAACAAGGGATCCATATCGCCATACCTCACTTGAGAGCTAACTCTAGAATGCAAAACAAATAGATTCGCCTAGGCAAAATTAACGTTAGAAGCCTTCAACGTGATCTCTCTCAAGTTAGCAACTTCGCCACCTTTGGGGATGTCTTTGACGTGATCTTCAATGTCCTTGGCAAGTTCGCTCAAATGGAAACTAAGGTTCGCACCTCCTTTGATGATACTTCGCACCACCTTTGGATAGAAACTCGCACCTTGAACACAATTCGCACTTCTCCTTTGTATTCTCCAAATCGCATATAAGAGATGATAAATGATGATGTGAAAATGAAATCTTTCACCTCCCTTTATAAGCGCTCACCCTTACAATTACCTTAAGGCCGACTTGGTAATTAAAAGCAAATTTTAAACAAATTTAAAGGCCGACTTTTGTAAAATAAATCCAAGCGCTCCAATTTATTATTTAAAATAGTAATTAATTAATAAATGCCATCGTTTTTTAATTAATAAACTCGATTTTTAAAAGGCAAAAATTAATTAATTAATGTTTTAGCGCAATTTTTTAAATGCTATTTAATTAAATTTTCAAATTTATCGATTTTTAGCATTTAAAATAAATTCAAAAAATATTTGTTAGCGCCAAAATTTGAAGGTGGAAAAGTACAAACCTTATCGCTCTGGTCCCTGACTGAGGGACAGGAGCGAATTACCATTTTGATCTTGATTCTTGTGCTTTCGACGTTCAAAATCTCCATCTTTACGTTGAAACTGGCGTATTTGCAAGGGATTTCGAACTTGAGTGACTTGACTTTGTAAATGAATGCCTCCTGAGGTGATATCGCCCTGGTCCGTTGGAGCGGGACAGGAGCGATCTAGGTGTTTTCTCCTTGATCTTGCTTGTTCGATCACCAATCTTTATCATAAGGCAAACAAGAACTTTGTTTCTTCATTCCACCTTTACTTCACTTGGTTTTTACAAGGCACTTTGATGCTTAAATAGATTATCGCCCTGGTCCCTTGGTGAGGGACAGGAGCGATGTTGTCTCCTTGGCTCAATTGATCACCTTTTTGACGTTTGATTTCTTTGCATATCATCTCCTTAAGCCACCTTAGATACTTTGCAACCTCGCAAAACCTTGACTTGGCATGAATTTTGAAGGATTTGAGTGATATGGTAAATATCGCCCTGGTCCCTGGCTGACGGACAGGAGCGAATTACCATTTTGATCTTGATTCTTGTGCTTTCGACGTTCAAAATCTCCATCTTTACGTTGAAACTGGCGTATTTGCAAGGGATTTCGAACTTGAGTGACTTGACTTTGTAAATGAATGCCTCCTGAGGTGATATCGCCCTGGTCCCTTGGAGAGGGACAGGAGTGAATTTGGATATATAATGAAAATTTTCCATCATCTTAACTTGTAATTGTCTTCAAAGTGCAAAACGATGTTCCTCACTCCCCTTCGAATATTCAAAATGTGGATAGCAATCCAAATTTGGCCTCATTTGAACACTTTCGCTCTGGTCCCTGCCTGAGGGACAGGAGCGAATTGGGACATTTGGTGTAATTCTTTCAATATTGGCGACCTTTGATACTTCGTTCTTCATTGAGACGCTTCAAAACGTCCTTGCCACCTTTCACCTTGACTTGGAGTGGTTTGAACTTGGAGGAAAGGCAATATAACTAACATATCGCCCTGGTCCCTGGTTGAGGGACAGGAGCGAATTTGGATTTGTAGGCTCCATCACACTTTGCCAACTTCTAATTTTATCTTCAACGGTCTTGTAATGCATCCTTTCATTCATCCATGGCTTGGAATTCATTCAAACTTGGCAGGAAATTGACCTAAGGCAAAAATCGCTCTGGTCCCTTGGTGAGGGATAGGAGCGCCTAGGCCAATTTGGAGTTCATTAGGTGTCTTGCAATCTTCAATATGTCTTCAACGAATCCGTTACACCGTCTTTGCTTGCCTCAAACCTAAAACTTGCTTGCTTTTTACCCAAAACATGCCTCATGATGAATTTCGCTCTGGTCCCTGGGAGAGGGACGGGAGCTAAACTGAACTTCGCCCTGGTCCCTGGTTGAGGGACAGGAGCGATTTTACATTTTTGGTTCATTTTCCTTCACGAAGGCACTCCAAGTTATATTTAGCTGATAAAACATATCTCCCTTGATCTCTTCAAATCGTCAAGTTGTTGAAATCTTGCAAAGACAAGGCAATGTTTGATTTTAAGCTTCGGTCCTTCACTGAGGGACAGGAGCGATTTTTACTCCTGGGGCATTTCCGTGCTCATGAAATTCTTCAAATTATATTCAACGGAAAGATCATGCCTCCCTTTACTACTTCCAATCGAAAAATCATCTTGATCCTGCAGAGACAGTAGGATTTTTGAAAACGAGCTCCGGTCCTTCACTGAGGGATAGGAGCGATTTTGCTCCTACAGGCCAAAATATCAAGATTTCACAAGTTTAATCACTTCACAGGACAAAAACAAGTCATTTCCAATGCCCAGGATCAAATATAAAAAAAAAACTCAAAATTTGATCAAAATTACTCAATTGGACAAAATTCACAATTTCATCATCAACACTTAGACAAATTTAGACTTTGCATTCAAAATTCCAATTGAGAATAGACCAACTCACTTAGCCTCTGGCAAATTCACTTTATTCAAAATTTGCATCCTACGAGAGGAAGCTCAAAAAGCTCTCAAGACTGACTGGACTCTGGCCTAAAAACACAGAAACGAAACCCTAAGGCTTGACCCTAATCAAGACAACTGACAAACTACCAAAACCCTAAAAGCAAAGCGAAAGGCGAGCGAAAAACGAGCAAAAAGAGGGGGTCCCCATTTCAAATGGGGCGATGTGTGAAATGGTCACAACAGGATGCAAACCCCAGGTCTGAGCTTGCTGGGACGTAGCCCTCAACAGAAGTTGACAGTGGATTTATCCAGGATTGCACAGAGATTGTCACAGGTAGAAGACACATCTTCTTGGCCTGAAGACTCAGTGTGCATATTGGGGGTTTCAATAGGGCGGCTGGTCTATTTCAGCTGGCACGTGATTTGCAGCAGCTTCCACGCCTCCTTTGCAACCACACCTTGTTTGTATGTTGGCTTGAAGGGTTGTATTCAACTTATTTGGTCTTCCTTGTTCGTTGCCAGTAATATTCCTCCATCTGGCATCAATCCAGTTTGAGAACAACTCCAAATAAATGTATGGATTCTTGCTGAATACAAAACTAGGTTATTTGCCTGGTATGATTTGCAGTATTTTCAGACTGCTTAAGCTTTCTTACATATGAACATTGTTTACTGTTTATTTCATAGTTGTTGCTATTTATCACATACTTTACTTATAACCTCAAAACCCAAAAAGAAACAATCCCTTTTTGCAACTTCTGTCTATTCTATAAGATCACCGGAAAATTACAAAAATATAGTATGTTTAATTAAGAATTTACAGCAGCAATAGCAAAAGGATTCATTTGAGATCTTTCAGTGGTATCAGAGCATAATCCTGCCAGCCTGTGGGGTGGTAATTGCATTCACTTGGTGTGATTGGATTTGGTTTTCAGTTGGACATAAAAAGAATCATCATGACAGAGTTATGTAAAAATAAACAAGCAAGAAGGGAATTTGATCAAACACCTTCAAAGAGTTCAAGACACACTAGAGGTACAACTACATCTAAAAGTACTAGGAGGCCCCCTGTTAAAACATTCAATGATACAGTCAGAAGCAACTATCATGGGTATTGCTCCCTTCCAAAAAAGCTACAGGATATGCTTACCTTCACCCAATTTATGGGTATTCCAGATGAAGCTGAAGATGCTATGAATTCATATCAGCTGCAAATAAAAAGAGAAGAACTGATTGACTCATCCATAAATGAGGTTTGTAAAAATCTCTATGAGGAATTTGATGAACATGCTACAAGGGATGAAGTGGTACCTATGAATGTTGAAAACATGTCACGAAGGTATGGCAACCATTCTGATTTTTATAACAGCAGTTCTTCATATGAACACAATGATGATTCAAAGGTCATGGCACATGAAGAGGAAGTTGTAGGAGGGATTCCTACAGTTGGCACGCAATATATGAGTGTTAAACAAGAGGGATGCAAGGGGAAAACAAGCCATAGCAACCCTGACTTTTATGACAGCAGTCTTGTTATTGAGCATAATCAAGATTTCTATGCTTTGGTGCATGAGGATGATGGTTGTGAGGGGTCATCTCATGCAAACACTCATTGTTTGGGTGTTATTGATGCTTTTGATATTGAAGATACATGTCATAATGAGTCTGATTTTTCAAATCAGACCTTAGAAGATGGGAACAAAACAAAAAATATGCCTAATGGTGATGGTTCCGAGGACAGTTTGACGGATGTGTGTGAGTCTATCTTGATAGAGGAGGTGTATGTTGAACTTGGCAAATCAGCAGCCTCTAGCATGTTTTTCGAGCCACCCCACGAGGTTCATAACAAAAGTGATATAACTTCTCTTCCTCAAGATATGGCAGCCTTTGGTCAAGAAGAGAATAATGATTTGCATTTTAGACTTGAAGGTACACATGGTGCGATCATGGGTTATGATAATGTGAATAATACAATCCATCATAAGTCAGATTTTGTGCATTTTGGGACAGCTGACATAGAGCAATCTCAGAGGATGAATGAAGGATGGTTGGCAAGAGCCAAGCAAGCCAAGTTGATAGCTCATCAGGCCAAGCTTCAACTTCAGCGCATTCATGATACTCATCACCATATTGGTAAGGAGGAACAAGAGCTATCTAATTCTGATTTTTCAATTGATATTGGTTATCTTTTACATGGTGGTGATGGAATTGATAATGAGGCTCATAGTGGACCAGCCACTAATGAGTTATCCTTGATTGGCATAGAAGGTGTTCCCAATGCACCTTTGATTTTGTCACCTCTTTCATATGATAAGGCAGCGTTGTACTTATTGATTGGTGACTCAGTTTTCTTAGATTTGACAGTCGGCTATGAAGATCAGCATGGAAGGGACTTCATTTGTTACAAGGCTCAACAAAACATTTACTTAGCAACCTTTAATGAAGGCACATTAATTTGTGGAAATATAGGTAAAGTTACAACAACTGTTTGGAGGTCTTGGAAAAGTATTCAACACACTTTACTTGTTGGAAATTGGCTCATTGATGGATTCATTTCAGCATTGATGGTTGGTAGTACTTGTGGCTTCAATTGGAGTGAAGTTCTTAGCTGGTTAGATGATGTTCAGGTTCACAACAGCAGTATAATGAGTATTGACATGATGGATGGATATGACAGGCAAAGATTTTGGATCATGGTATTGACATGTGTGGTGTATTTCTTCAGTGGATCCATGATGAGTTGTTTCACTTTGGGTATACAAATGTTTATATCAGAGTAGCGCAGCGGTTGGGTGAAGCAACGTTTATCAGATTGATATGGAATCTAGTGAATCGGTTTTTAGCGTGCAGGTGTAGATTGCTTGAGGGCAAGCAATCTTCGGGAAGGGAAGATTGTAATGTCCCCTTTTCTAGGTGACATGAGATGAGTAGGGGTTGACCTACCATTCGAGTTCCCGTAGGTCAATGACATGGTTAGGGGACTCATTCTGAGGGTCATGGAGCTTTGCAAGGGCTTTGTGAGTTGTTTTGGACCTTCAGACGACAGTTCCTACATTTTAGGGAGGTCTCCTATTCTTTTAGGGAGAACTGGCAGTTGACTGAATTACCATCTGGGGGACCAAGGAGTAGAGCAGGATCCTTTTGAGCAGTTACAGGTGTTTGGAGAGAGGTTCCTACTTTTTAGGGCGATTCCCTACTTTTTAGGAGGTTGTGGCAGTTTCCATATTTGAGGTTCCATGGGACCATACCATGGTTTCAGTTTCAGGAAGATTGGGTGTGTTTCCTAGTTTCTAGGAGCATCCCTAGATTTTAGGGATGGGACTGCCAGTTGGCCCATCTTGTCCGGCATCAGTCACAGACAGGTGACAAAGTCAGATTCATGTTTGGTTGGTTATTTTGGGCTATTATTGGATCTATGGAAATATTTTAATATATTTAAATATTTCCTAAGCGATTAAATAAATTAAAATAAGGCTATGTATATAGCCATTTCGGAGTAATAAGGGGTTTTTGGCTTCATCTGGTTTGATATGCCTATGTGTTATAGCTTGTTGGAAAGGTCTTGAACTTTGCTACACAATTCTCACCTCCCTGAGTCTTTTTGGATGCTTGAAGCTATTTATTCGCAATAAAGTGATATTTTTCTATAGTTTGACGCCATAATTGGGAAAGTGTCACTTTAATTATAAAACGCAAGCTTTATTATTCTTTAGGGTTCGACTTGCAAAGGGAAAGGAGTTATAAGGAGATGAAAACCTAATTGATGGCATCTTTGATCATTTTGAAACTTGCGAATTTGGGAATTGCTCTGGGACGCAAACCCCAGGTCTGAGCTTGTTGGGACGTAACCCTCAGTAGGAGTTGACAGTGGATTTATCCAGGATTGCACAGAGATTGTTAGAGGTAGAAGACGCATCTTCTTGGCCTGAAGACTCAGCGTGCATATTGGGGGTTTCAACAGGGTGGCTGGTCTATTTCAGCTGACACGTGATTTGCAGCAGCTTCCATGCCTCCTTTGCAACCACACCTTGTTTGTATGTTGGCTTGAAGGGTTGTATTTAGCTTATTTGGTCTTCCTTGTTCGTTGCCAGTAATATTCCTCCATCTGGCATCAATCCAGTTTGAGAACAGCTCCAAATAAATGTATGGATTCTTGCTGAATACAAAACTAGGTTATTTGCCTGGTATGATTTGCAGTATTTTCAGATTGCTTAAGTGTTCTTACATATTAACATTGTTTATTGTTTTATTTCACAGTTCTTGCTATTTATCACATACTTTACTTATAACCTCAAAACCCAAAAAGAAACAATCCCTTTTTGCAACTTCTGTCTATTGTATAAGATCACCGGAAAATTACAAAAATATAGTATGTTTAATTAAGAATTTACAGCAGCTACAACAAAAGGATCCATTTGGGATCTTTCATGTTCAAGGTGCATAAAAAAACATCAATAGAATTGGTGCTAGAAGGAGGGCTGAACACAAATCTTGAGCATGTGAATAGTTGGACTTGTAAACGTCAAAGCCTATCAATTAGTGAATTAGTGGAGAGAGTTGCCTTCTATGCTCGAAAGAGTTACCAAAAGAGGAAGGTAAGAATGTTGGATCATCAACTGGACTTGCAAAGAAGTAGTTCACGTTCAAATTTACTTGTAGGCTGGAACCAAAATAAGCTTTCAAGCTATATTTGAGATATGCTAGATATTTGTTATTTCAAAAAAAGTGAAAAATTTGAAATTCCCAAAACAAATAATCAAAAAATCAAAAAATTTGAAAAGAAAGATTTGTCTATGGATGGGCAATAGTTTCATCATCCACATGATCAAGGTGATCAACAATTTGATATTCTTCGTCTTTGGTGGAGCCTGAATGCACAATTACACCCACAAAGTTTCTCTGAATTTGTAGTACTAGGGCAGTGTAGAATCCATTAGACTACTGAGCATGATGAGCTACATTGTTTGACATTCTTGTCAAGGATTGAGTTAGCATTACAAAGAAAAATCTTCTTTTGGGATATAGCTAAGCTAGAAGAGTTCATGGAATCTGATAATTTAATTACTCCACAATGTAATGATGAATTTACAAGGTTTAGAGGTTTGATCGAAAATTAGTTTAGTCTTGATGAAGAATTATGCTTAAAAAGTATATTGTTACCTTGGTGGTGCAAAATTCTTTTCGAGCCTCATTGAGAATTCACTTGCTCATTGTGTTAGGTGGCAATCCGTCAAGTTAGATGTTAGTATGGGATATTTGAGTCATCAGATGAGTGCATCACTGACAAAATTTAGAGTGCATACCTTGCATTTGATGAATATAGAAGAACAAAAGATGAGCATCAAACAACATCATTCAAAGGGGATGAGTTGCAAGTAGGTAGCACAAGTGTGCTTAGTGATAATGTGTAGCGGTGAGGGACTTTGCTTACTTTGTACTTGTTGATGTGTTTTTTATGCACATACGAACACAGAATAAAATACCAAGGTATCTTATCCTCTCTTGAACAAAGTTATTCATGCTGAAGATTTGCTTAAGGATCAATCGAAATAACTCCAAGGTTCTGGTATGTAGGGTCTCTATGTGTGGATAAGCTCTGTTGGTGTGATGCGATTATGCTGGAATCACAAGGGGACTTACATTTGATTGCCTGAATGCTTAATTTGTTGGAACTTGAGTCCTATCTACTCACTGGGAGATAAAGAAATATCAAAAGCATAGGGTTTAGAAAATCTATTCTACGGCCTAGAATGTAAGAATATAGATGAACGACTAGGTGGAGTCCTACTGGGCTAGGTCTCACTATTAGATTGAACAATTCGACACCAACTTAGTGCAATCTTCTAAGGGACATTGTAGATATGTTCAAATCATTTCTATCAAACACTGATCACCTTCCAAGTTAATGTATGAACAATGGACGTATAACAATTTGAAATTAAGCTCTTTAATGCCAGTGGACCACGCAGGGCGCACTTACAATCAGTAAGAGGCTAGTGGTATGGACTAGGCGGATTCCACACGAGTGCATTCAACAATTCTCTCCATTCAATCTAATCATTTACCATCTAATATGAAGTTTCAACAAGAAACCATGCACATTGCAAATAAATGATATATTTCACCATATCTTCAATGAAAATGGAGTCTTTTACAATTAAGGCAACAATTTCTTGCCTTCTCTTTCTAGTCTATTCTAAATACTATTCTACTATTCTAGCTACTAACTCTTGACTATTAGCTATTCTCTTACTATTCACTATTAACCTTTACAAATGAAGAGCCAGAGCTTTATATAGAGAGCTCATTACAATTCAATGGCTTAGATCAATTTGAGATCAATGGACAAGATTTTACAATGAAAACCCTAACTAGGGTTTGTTACAACAAACTCAATTTGGCCAATTAGATAATTACAACACATTGGTATGATCAATAGATAGCAAGGGTAGGTGCCTCGGAGTTTGTGCCATTACTGGTGAGTCGGGTACATTGCATCTAGACATGCTGATGTGGAACCCTTCTGATTGGTGAATGGTGATTGGGATGCCATCTAGGATGCCACTTCAACTTGCACCTTTGTAGATTGGATAGATTCATCATCATGAAGAGATATCAAGAGATATCTCTTGATCCTCAACATTATCTATCTTGCTCAAAGTAGTGGTGATGGGAAATTTTGATAGAATGAGAACCTTGAAGATATCCCGCTCTACTGTTTGCAGCTGCTGAATATTTGAAGGTTTTTAACCTAGTAGCACTTTAAGACTTCTTCATACATTCGAGGTGTTCTTGATGTTGATGAAACTTCTTGAAGGCCTCTTCCTTGTATCTTGACCTTGATGCTGAAATTCTCTCCTTGAGATCCTTGTTCCGATCTTCCTTCAACCTGGCATGAACAATTGCACATCAAACACACATGATATACAACTTGATCTAATCTTTGATTTTTTGATGATTTCTTTCTAAATCTAATCAAAGGATTGACAATAATCAGTGAATTCGCTGTGTGGAAGGCAAACTTAATGTCCTAGAGCAAATTTGGGTTGTCTTAAGGTGAATTCGCCTGCTGATAAGCTTGCTGGCTAAGCAAATTCGCTTCTCTTTGGTGCTCAAATGATGAATCTCGCTTGCTCCAAAAGACTAGACCTGCATCTCCAATGATGAAATTCGACCTTATGCTGATGGAATTCACTAATGTTCTGCTGAAGTTCGCTAATTATGCTCCCATATTCGCATTTGAAGAGGAGAATGTTTGAGTTGATGGTTAGAATGAATGTTCTAACTTCTCCTTTATAGGCGCTTAGGGTAAAGGTCATTTCTTTGAGTATAAGGCCGACTCACTTTAAAATAACAAACCATCTTTCCCATGTTGGCTGACTTCACCTCTTGGATTTGAGGAATTTGTTTAATACATGATTTCAAAAAATTCGCTCTAGGCCTTTTGAAAAAGACATGACTTTGAGAATTTCCATGTTTGTCTTTTGGAAGGACAAGGTCCAAGTAAAATTTCACTCCATGTCCTTTGGGAGGACATGATCTATAATGAAAAGTCGCTCTTTGTCCTTAGGAAGGACGGGACCTATAATGAAAATTCGCTCTTCGTCCTTAGGAAGGACGGGACCTATAATGAAAATTCGCTCTTTGTCCTTAGGAAGGACATGACCTATAATGAAATTTTGCTCTTCGTCCTTAGCAAGGACAAGACCTATAATGAAAATTCGCTCTTTGTCCTTAGGAAGGACAGGACCTATAATGAAGATTCGCTCTTCGTCCTTAGGAAGGACAGGACCTATAAGGAAAATTCACTCTTTATCCTTAGGAAGGACAGGACCTATAATGAAAATTTGCTCTTGACCTTGCTAAGGACAAGATCAAAATTAAATTGCATCATTTGATTTGATCGATCAAGTTCTGAAACAAGTAGTTCACTCTCTGACCGGCCTAAGGACAGGCCCTAAAATGCATTTGGCTTTATGTCCTCTCCAAGGACAGGACCTAAAATGGAATTTTCACTACATGTCCTCTCCAAGGACAAGCCCTAAAATGGAATTTTCGCTCTGTGTCCTCTCCAAGGATAGGCCCTAAAATGGAATTTTTGCTCTGTGTCCTTCGGGGGGATGGGACCTAAAGACAAAATTCGCTCTAAGACTTCTCTAAGGACAAGGTCAAGGTAGGAAGTTGTTTGACAAGTTAGTCTTTCCGTCAGGATTCATATATGGAATATAACATTTAAGTATAAGTGACATTTCATACTTTAAGTTATATTCCATATATATTTTCAGGATGTTTGAGAGTGGTTTCGGACCTCCAAGAGTTATAATGCAAAATCTAGTTTTTGGAAGATCCTTCAAATTTCCAGACAGTCAAATTTCAGGGCATTTCAGGATCAGGATGACATTCCAAACTTCTAAAGCGAGTTTGCTCTAACCTTGATGTAAAGGACAGGACTTAGGAGGACACCACGCATTCAACCAAGGTTTGATTTAGCAACTTGAAGCCTCACCAGATAGTACACAAAACCCCAGGAATGATCTAAATAACCCCCTAATCACCCAACTGACTTGATTTCCACTCCACCTTGAGGAGATCCACCTGACTTGATGACCTTTGAGACACTCAAACCCTTCAATGCAAAGGCTAAGACACTAAAACGACCAACAACAAAACCAAAAGAGCTAACCCTAGAAAGCAAAAAGTGGGGGGTCCCCATTTGCGATGGGGCGATGTGTGAATACCTCACAACAATACCTAAGGAGGAATGTGTCGAAGTAGAAGATGAGGGAACAATTGAAGATATCCAAGTGAATAACATAGTGGCGTGTGGAGATCAATATGTAGAAGAGTCAAAGTATGAGGCCCTACAAACCATAGATACTTGTGAAGATTTTCAAGGAATTGAGAAGGAAGAACAACATGACATCAATCAATTTGAAGAAATGGAAGAGATCCAAAAAATTATTCATTTGTACAACAAATGGATACGTTAAATGAAGAGTTACAAGTTATCACAAGTGAGTCCAAATATGAAGAACAATTTGAAGGGACGTTGAAAGACATCATCGCTACAATGCTATTCAAAGGGGCGCTGAAAGGTCTCATGGAGGAAATACAAAAGGAGTCATTGCTGAAGTTGTTCCACGACAAGCTAGTTGTGGCAAGAGGTATCGTTCATCATCAACTATGACCTCCTGATAAATTATTGAATGGTAAACATTTTCCACTTGAGGGCGAGGTACCACCTGAGATTGTATTCGATGATCAACTTGGGATTTTTTTTGAAGCACAACTTATCAAAGAGACCTTAGTTTTTGAAGATATGCTTATAGAGCAACATAAAGAGGTGTGGTTTATACAAGATAGTGAGCCTGTTGTTACCATGGAAGTTGAGTACGAAAAGCAATTCGAGGTGGCACTACGTCCGATGTTGGGGATTCAAGGGGAACTAAAAGGTGAAAAGTTCCATGTTTACAATTTTAAGTTTCCAATTGAATTTGATTTTCATCACGATATAATCACTAACGAAGATGATTTTGATTTACATGTTTTTGATGCCCGTGGGATGATACATCACCAATAACAACCTCCTGAAGTTGTTGAGGATCCTTTTTTTAGGCGATACGTTGGAGAATAGAACGCAAGGGTCTCCATCTGAACATGAAGCACATCAGGTTGTCTCTTTCCTTGCTCCTAATTTTGAAAGTTATGAATTTGATTATGGGAGTTTAGGAAGAACAACTTGCCTTTGGATAAATCACGGACTTGATGAGTTACCGCAACTGATAATCTTGCGAGAGGTGCTAACTAAGTATGAGCGATGCATTGTGAGAGCTTCTCTAAGTTTATAGATGAGTTTGCACAACTTCGAATTGTCACCTTTGCCTTGCTTTTGTTGCAAATTTTGAGGAATCATGTAAAGTCATGTATATATGTTGCTTCTTTGAGTCGTGTCCTGTCTAGGAGTCTTGTATATAGTCGTAGGGTAGTTTTTCTTTTTTTGTGTGTTTTAGTTTAGTTGTTTTGTTGAGCCTTGTATTTAATTTTCCTTGGGTCATTTGGCTTGAGATTGTTAAGTGGCCCAGGTCGTTTGTTTGCTTTGGTTAGTCATTGTTAGTTTAGGTGTCTTGAGTGGGAGCCTTCATTTGTGAGAAAGGTGTTTGTGTTGTTTTCTCATGTGTTGGCACAATTCTTATCTTATATTCGGTCCATTTTCTTGATATCTATTTATGAAGCACTTTAGAATATGAGGTTTTTCTTCTTCAATTTTATCATTTGGTTAGGACTTGTACTTGATTCGAAACGAATCGCCTATTGTGTCTTGACACTGATATCTTTTGATTACTATATTTTTACACACTTAATCAATTGCTTTAAGTTATTGTGGTCTCTTAGGTGAAGTTGTGGCTAGTGAAAAATCTTGAGTCTTGCTTTAGCGCCATTGTAATTCTCAAACCAATGTGAGCTTCATTGCTTACGAGCCTAAGTATGGAAAATATGTGAAAAGAAAGTAACATCAAAAGAAAAAAGGGAAGAAAATTCAAAAAAAAAGAAATGAAAAGAAATATCAAAGTGTTGTGAGTAACTCCATCGGGGTTATGGACGCTCGCTGGCAGCGAAGTTCTATCTAGGACGCTTTTGGAGTTTGGACTACTCACGATGGATTCTAAGGGTCACAATGTTCTTTGGAGATGGAATGAATGCATTTGTACACACTTGGGTAATCAAAGACTAATTGCCTTGATCTAATTTGGGATTCTTCTTCCCTTTTGAGTATGTTTCCTAGCTATTTGATAGATTGGGTTGAATTTTTGAGCGGTTCAAGGTTTGGATTGAGTCTTTATCTTTGAAATGTTCAGGAACATTTATTCGAATTGGTGCTAAATGTTGTAACGTTTTCACACATTTCCCCATTGCAAATGGGGACCCCCCACTTTTCGCTTTCTAGAGTTGTTTTAGGTTTAGTTGTCCTAGCTTGGCAGCGGTTTCTAGTTTATAGCCTTTGTGTATGAGAAGGTTTGGCTTGAGTTCGGAATCCATGGTAGAGTGTTAGGATTAAGCTTGAGGACAACTTGCTAGAGGTTGTAAGAAATTGTCAAATGTTGTCATGTTGCAAAGTTCTCAAGAAAGATGTCAAGGTGAGAGAAACTTCCTCCCTTCTAGGGGTCATTTTTCCACCCTTATGGTAGTGTTAGGATTAAGTTTGAGGACAAATTGCTAGAGGTTGTAAGAAATTGTCAAATGTTGTTGTGTTACAAAGTTCTCAAGAAAGATGTCAAGGTGAGCGAAACTTCTTAGCTCCCTTCTAGGGGTCATTTTTCCACCCTTTGGAGAAAGATTTCCTTCTAGGGGTCATTTTTCCGCCCTTTGGAGAATTGTTGAAACCAAGTGTTGAATGATAAAGTTTGTTTCAAGGCAATGCAAAATTGGAAATTTCCTTGTGTGGTTTGAATTTTCCACTCCTAGGGAAATTTTACAAGTAAAGGTGAAAAGGTAGAGTGGAATTTCCTTGTCGACCATGAATTTCCACCCTTTGACAAGTTGGAAATCAAAATTTCCATGTACCCATCGAATTTCCACTCTTGGAGATTGAATGTTAAATGAAAGATGAAAGACAAGTGGGATCTTCCTTGTTAGGGCCGTCTTTCCACCCTTTGAAATTGAATGGAAAAATCAGGTATAAGTGAAGGAAAAGGATTGAAAACTGGAAATTTCCTTGTGTAGGTCGGTTTCTACTCCTAGGGAAAATTTACAAGGGAAAATAAGGTGAAAGAGTGGAATTTCCTTGTATATCTTTAATTTCCACCCTTTGTTTGAAAATGAAATTTCCTTGTGTGGTTCGATTTTCCACTCTCCATGCAAATTGATGGACAATGCAAGTAAAATGGAATGAAGAAGGATGAAAAAAAAGGAAATCAAAATCTTCCTTCTATGCAGCGATTTTTCACCCTTCCTTGTAGATGTCGAATTTCTACCCTTCCTTGTAGAGGTCGAATTTCTTGCCTTTCTTGTAGTTGTCGAATTTCCAACCTTCCTTGTCCAAGTCGATTTTCCCTTTTAATGGCAATTAAAATGTAGATTAAGTGTTGAGTGCTTCTCCTTTATCAATAATTTTTTAAAATGCAAAATTGTAATGAGAGTTGGCCGACTTAATAAGCAAAGCAAGTTTGAATTTTAATTGCAAATGAAAAAATGTGTTGATGCCTAAGTCTGCTTTGTTAGGTAGGAAAATCAGACTCAGAATCAGATGTTTCGAAACAGAAAAATACATTTCCAGATTTGAAAGGGGGTTTTAACATTTGATTGATGAGGTTTTGATGTGATAAGGGTGTGTTGGATTAAGTTCATTTTATTATTATTTCATTATTATGATTCAATATGTTCTCTTTTTTCAGGTTGATTGGAGAATGATAGTGAGGAATGAGGATGCATAGTCAAGATTACATCAAGGCAAAAGGAAGAATACCTCAACAATGCAAGATCAAGTTTCAAGTCATGCTAGGAAGGATGAAAATTCTAAGTAACAAAAAGGATCAAGTATTCAAAAAGGGTTACATTTCAAGCTGGGCAAAAGACAAATATGCCAATGATGAGGTCAGGAATCAGCATCATCACAACCTCAAAGGATGCAACTTAGAAGTTAGAGGTAGAACTTCACAAGGAACAAAGGAGAGGACAACATCAAGACAAGGATCACATTACAAAGGAGGAAAAAGCAAGTATGAACGAGGAGCAATTACAAATTAAGGAGATAATATTTCAATATAGCAAGTATGAGGATCGATATAGGGAAGAATTCAATTGCAATTGTCTTGAATTTCCTTTGGAAATCCAAGACTCCAAGGTTAAGATTGGAGACATTCAAGGATATCATTGATGGTACTACAGTAAGGAATCAAGGATCGAATTCAAGAGGATGAAGACACAACAAAGGATTTCACAACTATTGCAAGGCATTCAATCATACCAAGGATGTGTTCCACATATCAGGATAAAACATCATCAATGAGAGAAGGAAAATTCTCAATCATGAAGAGGGAAGAGTGAAATGTGATCAAGAGGTAGTTTCAGAAGAGTTAATCAAAGTTAGAAAACTTGCTCACTTGGATGGTACAATTTGGGAATATGCCTTAACTTCATCATACCAGACATGAATAATGTTTAGTATCAAGAGATATTGCTCAATACATACACCTTGTGATGAGCAAATTGAGGTGGCATCCTATTCATCATCAACCACTCAAGTTGTGACAAGTTAGCATGTCTAAGTTCGATGTACCTGATTCATCTCATGAAGGAGTAAGTGACTTGTGTCACTTTATCAAATATTGTTCGTCTCACCTAACCCATTTTCTCATTGGTTAGAATTCAAAGGACATGTGTCCACCAAAATGTAAGTTTCTTATTGGCCAAGAAGGGGTTTGTTGTAACAAACCCTAATTAGGGTTTTATTGTTAGATCTTGGCCGTTGATTTGAGAATCAATTTGAGCCATTCAAATGTACAAAGACCTCTATATAAGGCTCAGTCTTCTCATTGTAATGTTTAATAGTTAGTAGTCGTAGAATAGATGGTAGTTGGTAGCAGTAGAGTAGGAGGAAAGGAGATTGTTGCCAAGGCTTGTAATAAACATACTAGTTTCATTGAAGTAATGGTGGATTTTGGTGTGCTATTTCAACTTGTTGCGTGGTCTCTACTTCTCGTAGTGTAAATGTTAATTAGATGAATGGTAAAACCTAATGTTCATACCACTTGGAGTTTGTTGATTGCAAAGTGCAGTGCGTGGTTAAAGTGAATTCAATCAAAAACTTTAACTTCAATTACTTTATGCTAATTGTTCATAATTGTGCTCTCTTGTCTCTTAGCCTGACCTTTATAAGCAGGCTCTTCTACATTGTATGGAATAATTCTTGATGATCTAGTTCATCTCTTTTGCATCTTGATAGGAATACAATTTATTCTTGTCATATTTTATCTCTCTTGTCATTGTGCTATCTTTTGGTCTCTTTGATCTTGGTTGCTTCAAGCATAATCTCACAATAATGTTGGTGTGTATGTGGGAATGAAAATCATTTGCTTATCCTTAGGAGATTGCACCATCTTTGTGTAGTTGTTTCCTCATGGCGAAGCAAAGCTTGGTTTGGTTACACCAAGTCAACAATTTTTTCCTACATTCTTAGGATTAGATTAGAGTTTCTAAACCCATATGGCTTTTGCCTTTATTTTTTCCAAGCAAATATTATAGATCCTACGCTTTGGTAGAGTTCAAGCAAAACGTATGTCCCCTTGTGATTCCAGCAAAATCACATCATGTCATTGAATCTATCCGCAACATGTAACTCGCATATTTCGCATTGTAAACCTTGGAGTCATCTCATTTGATCATGTTGTATAGCATATGAGGTTTCTTTGTTCAAGAGAGAATAGAATATCTTGGTATTTTATTCTGTGTTCAAGATGCATATTAAACATATCAACAATTAGGTATCTTCATAGTAGTTTGGATTTGCTTTAGTTGATTTGGCATCTTTTGGTTTAGACATGTGGGCAGTTGAGCAGTCTTCCATGGCACACATCATGAAACTATTCCTTCCATCTCCTTGCATGGAGTTGCTTTTGCCTTGGCCATTTGATTTGTTTCTTCCAAGAGGAGGAACCTGGTTTGGTCCTCTTGGAATTCTTCATTAGCATTTGCCGTCCAACCTTCATCTTTGGCATTGGAGCTTCTTTCTTATGGGGGGAGTACATTGTCTCTCCTTTTGTCTCCTATGGGGGGAATATTTATTGTACTTTTGTGATCGATTCAATACTTAGGGGGACATTTTGAGTTCATGCTTAGTCACATGTACTCTTTTTCATTTCTTTTTCTCTGTTTTGAAGAGGAGTTTTCTCTCACTTGGTTTTTCTCCTTTTCTCCGGTTGTGAAAGTTGCATTGCTTTGCGTTGATTTGTACATGAATACTTGATCAGGTCTTTGTTGCTGGGACTCATTCATGTATGCATCCATATTAGCTCTTTAACTTATCTCTAAGTTAATCTTAAGGGGGGTGTTGGAGTAATTAGGACACTATGTAATTATTTAATTAATTAGGCCCTTTAATTACTTTTTTAATTAAGCTAAATGTGGGTGCTTTTTCATTTTATTTAATTAGAGGCTAATAATAGCTTAAGTTGTCTCATTCATTATGAATGTGACACTTGGCACATGCTAATTTGATCTTGCATTAGGGATTTTTATCTAGGGTTTCATTCATCCTTTTATAAGGATTCATTCATTCATTGTAATCATATTCTTTTGTGCAATCGATACAGAATTCTCAGGTTATTGAGCATATTGTTCTCTCTTGATATCTCTTGTGTGACAAGTGTTTTGCTTGCAGATGATTCTTGGCTCTTGTGGTTGTATCATCAACTTCTACATATTACAAATATCTTGCTCATATGAACATCAACATTAGACCAAGAAATTACCTATGAAAGACCAACACCTTATGAGCAAATTATGTACGGAAGACAAACTTATGAGCAAACACCTTAGAAATTACGTACAAAAGACCAAGAGTCACTACTAAGAAATTCACTTTTTTTTAAAAAGCCACCTCCTATGGAAGACCAAGATTCACAACTTAGAATTCCACTTTAGATGTCCCTATGGGGAATTGAACTTGGGTCTCCACAATTAGAACCCAATGTTTTAGCCAATTAAGCTTCAACCCCTTGGACAAGAAAAATATATTGAAAATGTATTGAATAGGTTTATGAATGATGCTAAGCAGTGAGCACACCTATAGCTGATCACATCAAATTATCTTTTGAGATGTGTCCTTAAACATAGGAAGAAAAATAATACATGGAAAGAGTGCCTTACTCCTTTGATGTTGGGAGTCTTATGTATGCAAGGGTCTGCACAAGACCTGACATTGGTAATGTAGTGGGAGTGGTCAGTAGGTATAGGAGTAATCCAGGAAAAATTCATAGGCAGGCTTTTAATTGGGTTTCAAGATATTTGAAGGGCACATTAAATCAGTGCATTGAGGTCTACTGAAGAAGATGTACCATTAGAAGAATATTTTGACTCAAACTTGGCTGGTGATTTGGATAACGATGATCTAACCTAGGGTGTGTTCACATTTGTTGGGGCAGCGATCAGCTAGATTTCTAAGTTGTAGAAAGTAGTGACTCTTTCTAGTACAAAAACAAAATATATTGCAATTGTAGGAGTTGAGATGTTGTGTTGCAATAGTTATTATTTGAATCTATTAGTAGACAACAAGACCTCGTTTTGTATGGTAATAGCTAAAGTGTAATTCACTTGGCAAAAAATGTTGTTTTTCATTCATGAATGAAGAACATAGAGCTTTGATATCATTTTATTTCAAGTGTCCTTGAAAAGGGCAAGCTAAAATTGGCAAAGTTACATACTAGTTTGAATCCTATTGATACATTTATTAAAGTTGTTTTAAAAGAGAAGCTAGAGTTTTGCAAAGCTTATCTTGTTTTGGTAAAAATGTGACAATAAGCTTTGGAAAGTGGGTGAAATCGCTGAGTATGGTTATTTATAGCATGGATTGGACTTCAAGTGGGAGATTGTTCAGATGTGAAGTCCGACCTTTCATTTGCTCCCATTACATCTCTTGTGGATGAGAAGAGGGGAAGGGCAATAGTCAATTCATATTCCTTAAATACGTCTTGCATAAATATGTATGGTGGACACTTAGTATAATGTATGAAGAATGCGCATCTTTTAGAGATATTGAACTATATTATCTTGTTTTGCTGCAATTAACTAATACAAGGAGAATCTTGCTTTCCTGTGGACATAGCCAATTTGATGAACCACACAAATATCTATGTTCTAATGTTTTTGTTTTTATTTGTTGTCTGGTGTTAATATTCTTGTATCTATCCTATTTCCTTAACAACCTTGGCCTTGCACTTGACCTTGAACCATTTTTGGACCCAATAAATTCTAGGAGCTAGATTCTACTGGGCACAAACCCTATTCTTCTTTAAAATATTGCTTTGTTTCTATTGCTAAATTAGGTATACTCACTTTTTGTTGGGAATATTTTTAGATCCTTTTTTGTTGGTGGACAAGGACGAAAACCCTTGAGGTGAAATAGATTACTCATCAGACAAGGGTACAAACTCTTGTGTGAGCTTTTGTGAGGTTATATTTGTTGATTTGCCAAAAGGAGGCGATCCATTCTCTGAGCTTTTGTGAGGTTATATGTGTTGATCTGCCAAAAGTAGGCGATCCATTCTAACGATCTACAATAGAAAATCATTATTGATGTTGTTTACCAGATATTAGCATGGGAGTCTTCAATATTATCAAGCATTTTAAGGTGATTTGCACAATCATCCACTATTGTTAGGGTGCCATTTTGAGGAAGTATTTCAGTACAATGACAATTGAGTGTTCAAGGCAGTGTCAATATCTAACTCTAGTACTTAGGATATCAACACCATTGCTAATGGTGCATAGTGTTGATGATGTTTTTATGCACTATGCAACACAAGATAAAATACTAAGTATTCTATCCACTCTTGAACAAAGTCTCCCCAAATGCTAAGCTTTGTGATCAAATGGGATGACTCCAAGGTTATTGAATGTCAGGTCTTGACGTGCTCTTGGAGAGATTCAGTTGTTTGATGTGATATTGTTGGAATCACAAGGTGGACTTACATTGAATCTTGAATGCTTGATTATTGCTAGAGTGTGTGATTTCACTTGATTTGAAAAAAAAGGGAAAAAGGATAGGGTTTAGGAAGCTAATCTAACTCTAGGAATGTGAGAGCAATGGACAATCTTTGATGAAACTCAACTAAGCTCTGCTTTGACATGCAACGAACATCTCCACAAGGCTAGTGCGATCTTCTAAGGATAGATTTATGATTTTTAAATCATCACCACAAGCATAGACACCATCTAGTGTTAAGCTTGGCTAAGACAGATTCAGTTGACTAGGCACTTTACCAGCGCCAAGGTGTTAGTAGTATGGATGTATGAATTTCACCATGCACACAGATTTTTCATTCAATTAACGAACATGAAAATTAAATGAGAAGTAGAGACCATGTAAATTGTTGAATCAACACATAGAGTTCACCATATCTTCAATGAAGTTTACATGCTTCTTACAACAATCTTGGCAACAATCTTTGCCTTCTCTTCCTACTCTAACTATTTGCTATTGAACTTATTGATCAACTACCAACTATTATCTATTAACCTTTACAAATGAAGAAGTGGAGGCTTATATAGTGCTCTCATTACAATTGAGTTGCTTAGATTGATTCACAATCAATGGCCAAGATTGAAAGATAGAAACCCTAATTAGGGTTTGTTACACCCATTGCAAAACATTTAATGCTTGATCAGTGATAAATTTACATTTGATGGGACACATGTCCTTCCTTGAATAATTGACCAATAGATGATGACAGTAGGTGCATCAGACTTTGTGCCCACATGTGGTAGTTATGTCCTTGATGGATAAGTCAGGTTCATTGAATGTGGATGCCTTAGCTTGAAATAGTATGATTGGCTAAGTGATGACTGGGTGCCACCTCAGCTTGCTTGATGTTTGTAACTCATCACAAGTTGTAGATGAATGAGGCATATCTCTTGATACTCAACATTTCCATGCTCGATCAATGAATGAGGTGATAGCGGGAGATATTCCAAAATTGCACCATCGTCTAACTTTGATTAAACTCTTCAGAAACTATCTCCTGCCTTGATCACTTATGCTTTGGAGCTTTCGTCTAGCTATACTAGCAATGATTCTTGGATTTCCGGAGGAAATTCAAGATTGTGAAAAAAATTACTTCCTTGAGTGTTTGATGTTGATCACTACTCTTTGTCTTGTAGTGCTTTACTTCCAATTTTCTTGATGTGAAAATCCTTTCCTTCGAGTAGCTTCCTTGTATCCTTCTACCCACTGGTAAAACTTTCTATGTATGTGCTGTCATCTAGTGCAATTGAAGTGTGCTAGCATATTATCATGCCGATCATGTTCCTTGCCTTCGCTGCCATCCTTATGTTGATCTTGAAGTCTTTCTTGTACAATGTTATCTTCTTCATGCAATGGAAATCCTTCATTCCAAGCCTAGAGTCTTCTTGTTCTCCACTTGATGTAGATGGCTCCCACTCTTGCCTTATAGTCTATGACGATGATCCCATCATCTACCTTGCACGATCTTAAGGCTTGAAGTGCTGCAATGTCATCCTTGGGTTCTTGTTTTTGCTTATGTGATGAAATCTTGATGTTTGTATATGAGCTGATAAGCCTTCATCTTGGAGCTGATCTTCATCACTTGGTTTACATGTTCATCCTACTTGCATCAAACCTGGAAACAAACATAACCTGAATCAAACATTGCAAATGTACTTAATCAAGCTTCCTAATACCTTCTCTAAATTTGGAAATGAATTTTCTGATCATAGAAACATCTGACTTTAAGTCTGATTTTGTGTCCCAGGCCTGATTTGCATTGTTTTGCAAGGGTCCAATCAAAGGAGTGCTCAAATCAAATATATCTTTTGCAAGTCATATTCAACAAATTGCATGTCATGGAAGGTGGCATTGCCTAAGACATGTCTCGTCTTTGCCAAGGGAGGTCCCAAATCCTTATGTCACACTTTGATATTGCCTAAGGATGGGTTGATATCTTAAGTCGCACATTATCATTGCCTAGGGATGCCTTCATTTCTTAAGTCGCACATGTCCTTTACAAGTCATATTCAACAAATTGCATGTCAGGGAAGGTGGCATTGCCTAAGACATGTCTTATCTTTGCTAAGGGAGGTCCCAAATCCTTATGTCACACTTTGATATTGCCTAAGAACGGGTTGATATCTTAAGTCGCACATTATCATTGCCTAGGGATGCCTTCATTTCTTAAGTCGCACATGTCCTTTGCCTAAGGATGAATGTATTCCTTATACCACTCTTTGTCATTGCCTAAGGATGGATGTATTTCTTTATGTCGCTCTTTGACATTACCTAAGGACGCCTTGAAATCCTTAAGTCGCACATGTCCTTTGCCTAAGGACGAATTTCATTTCTTAAGTCACACATGTCCTTTGCCTAAGGGACGGATCTCTTATTTTGGCTAATCTAACCTTGATTTTGCTTATTTGAACTCCAAGGAATATTGTCAAACACTTTGCAGACAATGTTTGAACTTGCTGTTATGAGTTTTTGTCTGTATTGTTTTGGTCTTGTATGCTGCACTTGATGTTTTTGAATGCTTCTAGCAATGCAAGATTGACTAACAATGACATAGAAACGATATGCCAGCTGTTTTTATGACTTTTCACATGCATATAAATGACTGAAAATATTAACTTCAGCTACTTGACAAATTATCAAACACTTGGCATGCATCTATTCATCTCAACATGAAGGTACAACAAAAGACACTTACAGCCAATAGACATTTAGACAAACATGTGGCATGCAACCCTGTATCTTCTTCTTTAGATGCAACTCAAGCACAATGCTGATATACAACTGATTTTAATGAATTGATGATGAGCATGCATCTATATGACCATTGGCATTTTAACAAACATTTAGCATGCAAACTAGAAATCATATGGCAGCAGCATAATGATGTCTTTATTAATTATTCTCACGCCAAATAATTACAAAGATATAGTTCCCAGTTTTTATGACAGCAAAATTAGAGAACCTGGTATGTAAAATGCCTGCTGCAAATGATGGTCTCCACTCTACAATGTATATAATCTGCCGATTAAACACGTCCCTGCTGTAGCTGTATATAATCTGCCAATTAAATGCTTGATTTTCTGATGTATAATGGCAACCAATATGAATCTCCAGGTCTGCTGTAGATGGAATCCTTCAAACCCTAGATGAAATCTTCCACCTATTAGCACAAATTGGACTCCTGGATGAAGCCCACACTCCGGCAATAATCTCAGCTGGTATCTCACAGTCTAGGCACATCACCTAAGTAATCAATTGGCCCCTTTTTAATGATGCAAAGACCCCTTCTTTATGAAACATTAAATGCCTTATTATTTGAGTTACTGGGTTCGGCCCCCTAGACCCCTGGTACTGGTCCGGTCTGGTCTTGGTTCGGTGTTTGGGTTCGGTTTGCCTGTGGCTCGGACAGGGTTCGTGATTCACAGGCCTGGTTCAAACCAGGGCGAACCCAAGAGGACCCAGGTCTAACCCAAGAGGACCCAGGGTTGAACCCAAGAGGACCCAGGTCGAACCTAGGGGTCTGACAGCCCAAAAATGGATTTTGTTTTTGCAATTTTTTTTTTTGAATTCCACCACATAAAATATTGAAATATGACCCTAAAAGTGAGTTTTAAAACATTAACTTGGCTCATTTCACACAAGCAACGTGACTACAAGCAAGGGGAAACGAAGATGTGGGATATGGAGCCAAAACATACTGATTTGGATGATTTCACTTCTCAGCTTTTTGCATTTGATGACTTAGACAGCGAGCAAACTTAAAGTGCAAGTGCAATTGTCTTTGGCATTGGCATTGATTCATCTAATGTCAATGTCAATGATGATGAGGAGGAGAATGAGGATGACGAATTAGAGAATCCATTTGATGATCAAACTTTAAATTGTTGAAAGTTGAAACAATGATACTTGAATATTTTATCATTTTGATATTAAACTTGATGTATATGATGCTGTTATGGTATGATCATGATGCTATGATTACAAGTTTATGTTGGTTTTGTTGTTTATATGATGCTATGTGACATGCTAGTCTTAATTCATGCTTATAGGCTGCATATATATATATATATATAATTTACATGTTTTTGTACTAACGAACCCAAACGAACCCAAACCCCTTTTCAAAATTTTGCCGTACCGGCGTACCGGTTCTTCGAACCCGAACCGACAACCTAGCTTATTATAATTAATTATTAATAAAGTGTTCACTTTATTAATAATTAAATAATCATAACTCCCCAAATAAAGAGTATTCTCAATTTTGTCTAGACCCCAAAGTTGACCATTTTATCCTCTGTACGTGCAACTGCGTTACTAAAAATAGAAAGAGTCCCTCTCTATGTAACTCTAACTTACTATAAATAGTAAGTAATGTATACGGAGCCCAAATGAAGTCCAATCTGAACCAAATGAAGACTAAATTGGAACATACTGAATTCTGCAGAAGACAAGAACCCTCATTAACCAAGCCCCTACCTCAAAAGACCCTCTATCCACAATTATTAGCCTCTAATCACTCCGGAATAGGAACAAACTAAAAAGGGGACATTACATATTTGCCATAGGGATGAGAGGAACTTAAAAAAGAAGTAAACTAAGTTATATGGCAAATTGACTAGCTCAAAGAGTCAAATGTAATAGGGCAATCCATTGAAAGGGTGAAAGTTGCCAACATCCGAAAAAAGGGTAGTTGAAGTTATATGTCAATTCAACCAAGTTGAATAGGCGGCTATAACAAAGACAATTCACCAAAAGGAGTAAAAGTTGGCTCTAGATTTTTTTAATAATTTTTGGCTAGGGTCTTTTGAAATTTTAAATCCTTGTTGATGGGAAATGTGGCCAGTTTCTTCAATTTCTCACTCAATAAAGAGTATATCCTATAGATTGCATGTTTTCTTGTCTTGTATGGGTGTACGCTTGGTACAAAGAACCAACCCCATGGATTACAATACCATTGTAATAGGTAGATCTAGAAGAATACTTTGGAAACTTAAGAGGGGCTGTTGTGCATAGAGAACACTAAGAACTATAGAATAGATGCTACATACCCATTTGTTGGGAAGAATTTGATGGGGCTACATTTAGGGCAGATAACACACAGGTGGGGACAAAAAGGGAAGGCACTATAGGGTGTGTTTGGTCTATGAGTTCACTGATATACTTGTTTGAAAATAGTAGGCCTAATGTTTCAAAGCACCAACTATTGAGGGTTATGAATGTACTTGTAGTCCACTATTCCACATCTGAGGTAATGGCTTACAAGTGTATTAAAAACTATAGATGATTGAAGGCTACCTAGGGCTAGGCTATGAAAAATTCTAGGGGGTTTTTCAATAAACCTATAGATGCGTGGATGTTCGTAGCTTTATACAGAGGTTGTTTGAGGTTTGGGTAGTGGAGCCAAATTGCTCCTCACTTCATTTGACCTTTTATGGGGAATCTAGCCTAGCCAAAAATGACAACTCTTTTGAGGATGTTTGGAAAGCCCATCATAAGGTTTCTAATCTAAAAAGAAAAAGAAACTAATTGCAAACGAAAAAGTATTGGCAAAGATGAGGGTAAAAAATTTAGTTCCTCTGTGACTGTACCCACTTTCTGAACACCAAGATCCCTCTATGGCAAGGTGAGAGTATACAGTGGACAGTTATAGAAAACCCTAAATTGGAAAATTGTTTGCAGAAATGGTCCTTGAAAGAGCCTTGATACCAATTGTAATGAACTAGCAAGACAAAATATGCTGAACACAGAGAAATATTGCAGAAATGAGAGAAAGAAAAATGCTTTTAGTATCTTCACAGCACCACTTCAAGGGGATAACCTCCAAATAGAGCATACACTCCCAGTACAAATATTGCAAGATGCCTTTGCAATTGAGAAATCATTACAATGTATATGGTTTTTCCAAAAGCAACAACTACTGTCCCATCCATGTGGGATGAATACTATATCTAACAACTAGTGGGATGACTGCATATGCATCCCTTTATTAATGATGCCTAAGGGCAACTTGCAAACCGGCCTTAGAATACCAACATTGTCGATGCCCAGTGAGACCCAACTAAACAACTCTCTTTGAAGAACCAAGTGCCAAATATAAGCATCTGTCAGGAGTGCCACACAAAGAGATTATTCCTTGAATAAAATGAGTTTGAAGACATTCTAAATAGGCAGGGGCTAGGCAAAAAAAATGACTTGGAAATTGCATTGCCAAATTATTCATTGTCAATGAATTATCATCAAATGATGATGGTTTAAACTTTAAACACTCTCAATATGAGCCCAGTTAATGGACTGTAAAATTGAAGTTCCAAACATCTTATCTGTTGACTATTGTATGTTTAATGATAGGATTGTAGAGGTGCACCTTTGAAGGAATAGCTAGTGAATTTCTTTGAAAGCACTGTTGGTCTGTGTTGACGTGTATTTTGTACACTATCAAACACAGAATAAAATACCCAAGGGTACCTTATCCTCTCTTGAATAAAGCCTCTGATTGCTGAAGATGTCGCGAAGAAGGATCAATCAGGATGACTCCAAGGTTCTTCGATGTAGGATCTCTACGTGTGGATAAGCTCTCTGTGGTATGATGTGATTTGCTAGAATCACAAGGGGACTTACATTTGATGATTGAACGTCTGATTTGCTTTGAATATTGCTGGAACACAGGCTTTTACTAGCTTTGACTTCAAAAAAAGGAAAAAAGATGAGGGCGAGGAAAGGATCTAATCCTAACACTAAGAATGTAAGAACAATGAATGATCTTTGATGAAATTCTAACTAAGTCTTGTTTTGACATGGACCATCTCCACAAGGTTAGTGCGATCTTCGAAGGAAAGCTTTATGATGTTCAAATCATCACTACAGGCATAGACACCATCAGGTTGATGCATATCAATGAAGAAGCGACAACTGAAGTTAAGCTTAAGCTGAATGATTCCAGTTGACTACACAAGGCAAGTCTGCAATCAACAAACTGCTAGTAGTATGGATATATGAATTTCACCATCAATCAAGCACATTTCTTCCACTCATCTACTAACATGAAATCAAATATGAGAAGTATAAAGACCATGCAAATTGCCAAATCAACCCATAAATTTCACCATTTCTTCAATGAAGTTACAAGTCTTTTACAACAACATCTTGGCAACAATCTTTGCCTTCTCTCTCTACTCTACTCTAATTGCTATTCTAATCACCTTCTAACTACTCTCTATTTACTAACTCCTTTCTAACTGCTTCCAACTGCTTCTATATTGCCTTTACAAAATGAAATGCCAGGGCTTATATAGTGCCCTCAATACAATTCGATGGCTTAGATCAATTTGAGATCAATGGCCAAGATTTTACAATGAAAACCCTAATTAGGGTTTGTTACAACCATTACATAACATTTAATGCTTGACCAATAATAAAATTGTATTGCTTGGACACATGTCTTCTTTGGAAAAATTGACCAATGGATAGCTGGGGTAGGTATATCGGAGTTTGTGCCACCTTCCATGAGTTAGGTACATTGAATCTGGACATGCTGAGGTGGACCACACTGACTGGAGAAGTGATGACTAGGATGCCACCTCGTCCGACACTTGTAACTTGGTAGATATTCAACTTGATGTTGTTGAGAAGCTAGGTTTAATTAACTCTTTTGAAACTATCTGCTTCTTCAACGAACCCTTGCTCTAACTCCTTTTTCTTTGATGTGCAGGACGATTGATGTACCTCGCCTTGGAATACTAGATTGGAGAAGGTCGCCCTTGTTGATGTTTGATCGAAGAAAGCCATCCTTGTCGATGCTAGACTGGAGGAGGTCGCCCTTATCCTTGCTTGATCGTCCTTGATCTGGCTTGATTTTCCAACTCCGGGACCTCCATTTGATGCCTACACAAAATATTAAAGTTAGTCTTTTGAGCATCAAACCTTAAAGCATGAAATTTAAGAACTTTCAAAGGTAAAACTTAAGATATTAATTTGAAAAAAGCCATGATAAATCAAGAATTACACATTTTCAAATTAATAATAAATGGAATTTGGATCTTCAAGACTTAGATTTTACAAAATTGCAATGGGATCACAATAAGTCTTGAATGAGATCTTCACAAAAATGATTCTTCATACCTCCTCTTTGATTGCTTAACTACAAAACCTTGAAAAATGAAGGAAGAAAACCGGATTTTGATGGACAAGCTTAGATTATAGTCCTCCCTTGGATGAATTACGCCTCCTCTAGCTTGGAAAAAAGCTCCACCTTCCACTAGCTTCTCCACACTTAGTAGAAATTCGCTCCACTCCTCTGGATTTCGCTCCTCAAATTGCTCTCCAATTTCGCACTTAGGAAAGGATGATTGAATGATTTGAAATGTGAAGCAACACCCCTCAATATATAGAGCGCTCACCTTCCACTTACCCATGAGGCCGACTTGGCAAAATTGGCCAAAAAAAAAAAAAAAAAAAATTTGCAAAAACAAGAAGGCCGACCTAATAAAATAGATAAAAATAATACCTCAAGCGCTCCTTTTTCAATTTTAATTTAATAAAAATTAATTTTAAATACCTTAATAATAGAAATTCAATTTTTGAGGCCCAAAATTAATTTATTAAATGCCAATTTAATTATTTTTTTCAAATATTCCAATTATTTCGAAGTTGATGATTTTGGCATTTCATGCGATTTGGAGGATGTTAACGTTGGGATATTGCAAAATAAAGAATGCACATGTTAAGCGCTCTGGTCCCTTGGTGAGGGACAGGAGCACTTTTTCGTTTTTAGGCTAGGATTCTCAATTTTTTGAAGTCAAACCTTTGTTCACCATGCTTTGGAAGATCCTTACTATCTCATACAACTTTGCCTTAGCATAATCTCGGAGGGAATTAGTTGTTTTCATAAAAAGTGGCACGGTCCTTCAGTGAGGGACGGGAGCACTTTTGAGTCCATTGCATGAATTCTTGATCATATTAATCTTCAATTTACCCTCAAGGCGTAGAATATCACATTTCACACCATCTTGAGCCTTGGTAATAAAAATATCATTTCAAAATGCAAGGTAAATGGTCATATTTGGAAAAAGCGCTCTGGTCCCTTGGTGAGGGACGGGAGCACTTTTGCCAGTTGTTGTCAAAATTTGCAACTCTCGCATCTCAATTCCACTTCAAGGCATTTTAAACACTTTTTCAAACTTGCGCCTTGGCCTCAATTTATCCAAAATTGGTGAGAAAGGCAAGATAACATGTTAAGTGCTCTGGTCCCTTGGAGAGGGACAGGAGCACTTTTGCAATTCCAAGCCAATTCGTCCTTTGCTAGTCTTCCAAATTATCTTCAATGGATGAATCTTGCCTTCTTTCATTCATTTCAATCACGCAACTTGCCTTGCCTTTGCAAGAAATTTGTATTTTTAGAAAAGTGCTCTGGTCCTTCAGTGAGGGACGGGAGCACTTTTGAAAAACGCTCTAGTCCCTTGGAGAGGGACGGGAGCACTTTTCACATCTTGGCATACTTTTTTGTTCTTTAAATCTCTCAATTGCGTCCAAGGCATAAAACATCATTCGTCCTTCCCATCCAAGTCAAGTTTTGCCATAAAATATCAAACAATGAAGAGAAACTTGAAAAAGTGGCATGGTCCTTCAGTGAGGGACGGGAGCACTTTTTGTCATTTGGGTTGATTTACTCCTTTGTAGACTGCTTAAATTATATTCAATGGACAAAACATGCTTCCCTTAACCTCTTCAAATCATAAAATCACCTTAACCTTGCAAAGATAGTGCAAATTTGAAAAAAATGGCACGGTCCTTCAGTGGGGGACGGGAGCACTTTTTGCCTTCTAAGCCAAATTGTCTCACTTTTCACCTCGAAATTTCTTTGCTAGGGAAGATTTCATCTTACTTCATGCTATGAATAGAAGTTAATGTCCAATAAAGGTCTAAAATTGTGCATATAAAGAAAAGTGCTCTGGTCCTTCAGTGAGGGACGGGAGCACTTTTTCCCTTCTAGGCAAAAACCTCATCATTTCATTGTTTTCAATCAAGTCTGGATGCTCTATAATGTTCATTTCGTCCTTCACCATATCTTTGATGTCTCAATTTAACCAAACAAGGCCAGGAATGGCTCCAATAAGTCTTTTCGCCTTGGTCCTTCAGTGAAGGACGGGAGCACTTTGCCTTGGTCCCTTGGAGAGGGACGGGAGCACTTTTTCCATTAACCTTCAAAATTCACCATTTTTGTGCCTTCAAAATCTTCAAAAGTATCAAGTCATGTCTAATTATCATTCCGGAAGACCCTGCACAAAACAAAATAGAAAAGTCAGTGACAAATATGCATAAAATAACATTTGTGCTCTGGTCCCTTGGTGAGGGACAGGAGCGCTTCGCCTTGGTCCCTTGGAGAGGGATGGGAGTGCTTTTCGCTCTGGATCCTCAGCGAAGGACAGGAGCGCTTCGCCTTTTTGAACTCTCTATCAGGATAATTTTTATGGAATATAACATTTAAGTATAAGTGACATTTATATTCCATATATACTTTCAGGATGTTTGAGAGTGGTTTCAGACCTCCAGGAGTTATATTGCAAAATCTAGTTTTTTGAGGTTTTTCAGTTTCCAGACTTAGTCAAATTTCAGGATCAGGACATTACTTAAGCAGGACTTGCTATCCTATTGATCTCCCCGACAGCACTCAAAATGCAAAGGTTAACGGACAAAACCCTAAAAGACCTAGAAAACAAACCCTAAAAAGCAAAAAAGCAAGGGTCCCCATTTGCAATGGGGCGATGTGTGAAAACGTCACAACAGTCTGCCACAGTGATAGAGACATATTCCTATATTATGTAAGCTAGGAGTAGGCATTGGATTGGGTAATGGGTCTGTCAACTAGGATTGAATTTTGAAATCAAAGTATCTAATTAACATTAACCGACGCAATTTCCAGAATACCTTGAGAAATAAAAATATACAAATTCTACCTTAACTAAAATATTTTCTAAAAGACTATTTTAGTTGAAAGTATTTAACGTCAATATGTAAGAGAAGTTAAGAACAATTTAAGAAAATCAAAGTATTTAACCTTAACTGAATTATTTACCAGGAAATCTTTTAAAAAACAAGGTATTTAACATAAATTGAAATGTTTTAGCTTAAGCTTTTGTGTATAATGTTTCTAGCTCTAAGTAAATTCCACTGCTCTTTTGTGTTTCTTGAAGTGCGTCAGAAGTACTTCATGAACATAAATGGAACTTATTACAATTTAGGGAGCAAATATTTAAAATTGAAGTACTATTGGTGGGGTATATAAAGCAGTATTCAAAGATATTTCTGGAGTAATTTTAACAGAATGAAATGGAAATCTCTCAACTCATTTTAGTCAATGAATCTCTGGGAAGCAGCCCGTAACCATATTTAGAGATGTTTCACACAGAGCCGATGTTTGTAAATGAAGTTCTAAATGCTTTCTGACACACCGATGATTAATCTTTGAAATATTTAAACCATATTATCAAGGCTCTGCACATCTTTGCAAGACTCACAAAATCCAGAGACAAGCCAGAGGATGTCAGTTTTGTGGCCTTAATTTTGTTGACTTGGAGTCCTCTCAAAATTTTAAACCTCAGGGGACTTGTGCATGATTGGGCATTAATAAAATACATTAAAATAATGTTACAAACTTAAAAGAAATCAAACTCAATCCCTCTTAAATAAACGGTATCAAAACATAATTGCAATCCTATTTTCAGCCACCAACTCAACTCTGTTAGAGTGCCAGGTAGCAACCATGGTCTGCTACAGGTTTACAGCTCAAATCAATTATTCTAACCTTCACTGTATATATCTTTTTTCCCATATATATTTTTTTTGGTTTTTCTAATTATTCCAAATTTCCAATGTATTATGGGATATTGTCATAGCAGTTTAAACAGTTGTCTAGCACCATACCTTACATTCTATTACGACTAAATGACACACTCAATGAGCAAGTGTGCACTGCTTGTGCTATTATAATTTTATAACTAATTACCTTAAGCACTCTTTGATATATTGATTTTATGTTGCGTCATTGCATTGGTCCATGCTCAAAAGGGTGAAGCAATATATCTTTTAAAATTGAAACGTATAGGTAAATATCACATTGCAGCAGATATATTATCTGTAAAATGTTGACAATTTGTTTGGCATGCATTTTACTTAAACAAATACAGAAATTCATAACTAGCAACAAACAGTAATTCAGATGTTCTAGCAAGGAATAGCAAAGATTAGTATCGATGTTCTGATAAGTAGTAGCAAACAGTAGCTCTGATATTTTCTTTCTTTAATATTGAATTAAAATAGGGTCAGGGTTGAATTGAACATATAGGATCTTTACATCAAAGTGTCTAATTATTTCATTCAAAATTTTATCCCCATGTCCATTTTGCTTTTACTTAATTTTCATATAGTTAAGATTTATTGGTTTTTAAATTTATCGAGTTGTGTTCAAATTTTCACTTAGTCTGAGAGATTATAAAATTTTGCCTATGAGTTCTGGCCAATTCTGAGTCTCAACGCTATGCTTTAGATAAGAGTGTCATGGTAACACAGATTTAACTCCATTTTACTATTTCTGGAAAGAAAAGTAAGATAGAATTATGCATTAAGCTACATTATATTAATATCAAATTAATAAGAAATGGATTGAATCTTGATTCATGTTTTGTTTGAGTTTTTACTGAGTCCGAGTCTCAATGCTATGCTCTAGACAAGAGTGTCACGATAATGCAGATTTTGCTCCAATTTGTTATTCTGGAAAGTAGAGTATGGTAAAATAATGGGCAGATTTTGCAGATTTTGCTCCAATTTGTTTATTACCATTTTCACCTTAAATTAGTTAGAAGTGGATTAAATCCCTTGAATTTTGTTGATTATTACGACTTTATAATTATCAGAATACTGACCAAAGATGAATCGCTCATGTTGTGAAATAAATTTGCCTCATGCAGGGATTGAATTTTTCAGGATTTTTGTAAAAGAAAGGAGATGAACAACTATGGAGATAATGAAGGAAAAGCTTCCAAGGGTGTGTGCATTGGATTATTATCTTTCATGTTCTCATGAGGGCTGAACATATATGATTTAACTTTGTCTTTATTAGTTATAGCTATTTCAAGTCGCAGGTTCAATTCTTATGTTCCTTCCAAAGCCAGGCATGTAGCAGCTCACAATGAGGACAACGTGTGATGTTTTCTATTTTTGTTCTATGTCGTGTTTCTTCTCGTTTTCTTGATAAACTAGATTCCAGGTTTCAACAATAGTGAGGCCAGTTTGTGTATAGCATTGGTTTATTTGTTTCCTTGAAATTTCTTTGTTCAGGAAGGTTTTGGTGCCAAAGTTCCTTGTTATGTTGAAGTCCCAGTGGATAATATCTTATTTTGTACTAGAAAGTTTTCAAAGAAAGTTCATCAAGTTAATCCATATGTAACAGCTGACAAGCCTGAATGTCACTATTGAGCAACAGCTCAGTTGGACCAGCTAGGACTCGAACCTAGGACCTTCCACTTGCTGCTGGAGTGCTCTACCAACTGAGCTACTTTCCCTATGGCCAGCCCATCGTTGGTCCAGGCGTGACTTATTTCCTACACCCCCTTTAGCCACATTGCAGGTGCTTGTGGCTCCTAGCCTGGCTTTGATACCACTCGTTGAGCTACAGATTGTTTGGACCACCTAGGATTCAAACCTAGGACCTTCCATTTGATGCTGGAGTGTTCTACCAATTGAGCTACTGGCTCCTCTATGGTCAGCCCATCGTCAGTCCGGGTGTGGCTTATTTCCAACAGTCACATGTGAAACCATGTAATATCCAAACATTTTGTTTTAGAAGAAAGATTATCAAGTCAATATGTTTGCCGTAGTTAACAATCTTGAGTATCATGGAACAAACCATGTCCACACACACACACACAATATTCTGTGGGAATGATTTCCATTTATTATTGTTTATATTTGACTATAAATGATTATTCTGAGGTAAAAGCACAAAAAGTATACTATCCTGGCACATTGTTACATTGTATGGAATGGTGAAGATATATTCTAAGCACATGGAAATAAATCTACACCATATTGTACATTGTATGGAATCGCGGGGATGGTCAGCCTTGTTAACGTGTTTTTATTATGACAGCACCTAACACAGAATTAAGCTGCCTAATGGTCACTTCACTCTCTCTTGATCAAAGTATGATTGTATGCTAAGATTGCAGCGAGTTCAAACAATCGGCTCCAAGGTTCCTTTATGCAATGGGTGTTGGCGGCATTATTGTACACGGGAATAACATTAGTTAATTATGTGTAATTGTTTTGGCTAGTTGGCAACCGAGGGGTGGAAGTTGCGGTGCGACGGTTGGCGCTCGTACCCCCTCGGTACCCTTTTATACTTCGGAATGTAACTTGTAAAATACACTTGTTATGAATAGAACATCTGATATACTTTGTCTGATATTTACGGCATTATTTTGCATTATGTTCTTTATGTCTTAAGTTATTCACCCGAGAGGGCAAACATTTGGCGCCGCTGCCTAGACGTACTCGGGAACGGAAGACACGGATGGCGCACAGACACAATGGGCCTACCCGTTGGTGAAGTAAACCCAGAGGCCGACGACGCGCGGACAGAACTTTACACAGGAGAAGACACGGCAACGCGAGAATTTTCAATTTTGCTCCAGGTAGCCATTCAGACCTACGTTTGACGAGAGGTGGCGGAGGAAGAAATCCCACCAAGTGCCGTGTGGAGAGCACTGGAGGTTAGCCCAGCAGTAAACCGGTTAATGAACCATCTCCCCGGCTGCTTGCACAGGCATCACTGGCACAACAGGCCCACCTGGAGGAGATTGCCCAGGAAGAGCGACGACAACAAATCCTGCAATGCTACGAAGAGAACAACCGACGGGAAACGAAACGAGATGGCGCCAGCCCAGGAGGGAATTGAACCGTGAACTTCTTATTTTCAAATAAAAGTGTCATTGACACGAGTTGTACTTGAGTAGATGAATTAATAAAGACATGTTTTGATTTATGAATTGAGAGTTATGGAAATGTGCGACAATTAATGCCAAACCTATTGAATAAAGATAGAAATAAAAAACCAGAAACGAACGAGTGGGAGGCCGCGCAGAGGGCTTTGATTCTGGAGCAGCAAGTAGAATGTAGACGAAGGCTGAGGCAACTTGCCGAAGGACGACCTACCGAAGGGGGGCCTGAGGGGAACCAAGGAGGTGTCACGGAAGGTGCAGAGGCCGATGGAAATTTCTACGTGTCTCCAGATCATCGTAGGACGTGGAGCCACGAAGAATTTCTAGAAGAAACAAGGTTACGGCGAAATCTAATCGAGGAGACTCGGGATCAGTTTAGGAACTTATCCCTTACGCCACGGAGTGAAGATCACCAACGGGAAGCAGGAGTAGGCGCGTGTCAGAGCAAAGGGGAGGGCAACAGTATGGGTGTAGGTGCCACACGCGACAGGCAAAACACCGTACCTCCAGGACACACCACCAACGCCACCAGAGAAAGCAGCGCAGGGCCATAGACACAAACACAACCGCCCCCAGGAAGACGACTGGGGATGGCGAGTAAACAAAAATTGCCAAAGTTCATAAGGGACGGCAGGGAAGACCCCTTACGGCACTGCCGTACATGTGAAACCATTTGGTCTGCCAACGGAGTGACAGACCAGAATGACTGGGTACAACAGTTCCCAGCCACATTACGTGGAGTCGCCATAGATTGGTACTCCGATGTAGATAAGCAAAAAATGGCCACATGGGCTAACCTACAGAAAGAATTCACGGAGGAGTTTCGGTTGCTCCGTGATGACAACGAAATCGTAATAGAGATATATAGTACCAAGCAAGGTACTAAGGAGATAGTACGGGCATACAGCAGGAGACTAAAGGAATTGTTGGGTAAAATGGAGAGCCAGTCGGCTGAGGGCTTGAAAAAACGATGGTTCGTGGAAGGTTTGAAATCCTCCCTAAGGAAAAAAATGAAGATTGTACCCCCGACGTCATATGATGACGCCTATAACAGGGCGATGGATCTAGAAAGCGAATACAAAACATCAAGGAAGAAGAAAAGTAATAAATATTCATCTGACGATGATGAAGATTTTGACGGGGAGAGCAGTAGCGGTAGCGAATCGAGTAAAAAGGTACATGCGCTCCAAAAGGACATGGAACGAATGCTGAAAGAATTCAAAGCCATGAAAGGGAGTACAAGTAAGACGGAAGAAAATGAAGTGTGGTGTACTGACTATAGGAGTGACGGACACACCTCTCGCTTAACAAATCAAAATTAGTGAGTTGCTTGGGCATCTTGGAGTGAGGCCTTGATTTCTGCATCCAGTTCTTGTTGATTACTCCAACACATCTATCGAGACCTCCATCATACATTGCTTCAACTCTATCCTTAGTATTGTAGGTCATGGAATGATGTGATGGGATTCCAAGGGTTTCCCCAATAGCTTTTGGAGTTAGGTTGGCCAAAAGCTTGCCATTCTCTATTAAATAGTTCTCTTTGGGTTGTAGTGTTTTGCGCATTCCAAGATCAACTCTGGACATTGGATAAATGGAGGGAAACTTGCTACTGCAACAATTCCACTTTTAACAATCTTGGCAGTGATAGGTGATGGATTATGTCCGGTTGTTCCAAACATCTTGATCCGAAAAACAACCAAATTGAAAGTCTCTAGATTTGTGTCGTCGATGTCCTTCCATTTGGACACAATTTTGGATTCCGGAAGGAATCCTTTCATCTCATTTTTAATCTGTGCCTGCCTGGTCTTTGGGTTGTAGTGTTTTGCGCATTCCAAGATCAACTCTGGACATTGGATAAATGGAGGGAAACTTGCTACTGCAACAATTCCACTTTTAACAATCTTGGTAGTGATAGGTGATGGATTATGTCTGGTTGTTCCAAACATCTTGATCCGAAAAACAACCAAATTGAAAGTCTCTAGATTTGTGTTGCCGATGTCCTTCCATTTGGACACAATTTTGGATTCCGGAAGGAATCCTTTCATCTCATTTTTAATCTGTGCCTGCTTGGAAATAGGTGCCGCTTTGCTTGATTCTACCATTTCTCCACGATTAAAACTTCTAAAAAGGCACAAGAAATATTTCAAGTCTGACTTTTCTACTGCTCTCCAACTTTAGCTCTCTCCAATTTCGCATGTGAGAAATGAATTGTGTTTGCATGTTTAAATAGAATTCTCTCACCAACTTGTTAAGTTGGCAAAAGACCAACTTTGGTAGTTGTTTTAATGATGCGTCATACTTTCCTCTTTAACATGCCATGCAAACGGGACCCACCATTTCCTTGAGTTTCAAAATGAAAATTTCCATTAATTCCGTGAGTCATGCATCATGATTTGGAATATTCTTTCCTTTTGTGTCGCCAATTCACCGATTTTTCCATTTTGAATTTTGAAAAGATTTATATAGGAAAATGATCGTCTATCCACTTGGCGAGAAACCCTAGGAGAGAGAAAACTTCAGGAGGGAGAAAATTTGATTTAGGAAGAGTTTTCTTTGAAGTTTTTAATTTGCCTTGTTCCAGAGAAGCTTTTTCATCAATTTTGCACGTCCTATTTTTGAGGAACTTTTAAAATTAGGGTTCCAGGGTCGAGGAGAGAAATTTTTCTCATGAATCCAAATCTATCATCATTTTGAAATTTGGATGATTTTTGATGCCTGAAAGTGGATTTTTCAAAATTTATCCCGAGGGAATTTTTTTTCTTTTTCCTTTTATCCTCGACTTCTATTTTCCTTGCCTTGGAATTTTGAGTTTCAACCTTGGGCATGAAATTCACCTTGAGGAGGAACTTTCAATTTTCTTGTTTTTCCTTGACCTCTTGGGATTAGCGTCCATCCTTGTCCTTGGGCGCCAAATTGCTAGCATGGAGGAATTTCTCTTTCTTTAACTCATTCCATGGCTCCCTTCACCCAGCGCCTTACCTTGACCTTGGGTGCTAAAATGCTTGAGTGGAGGAATTTTGATGACCATTGACTTTTTCCTCCTTGATCTTTTCCCAGCACTTTTCTTCCAACGTGGGCGCTAACTATGCCTTATGAAGGAATTCTCGAACTTTGCCAACTTTCCTTGGCATCCTTATTGTGGTGCCCCTCAACCATCTTGGGCGCTAATTTGGCATGATGGTGGAATTTTGAAGTTTTTGCTACCTTCCATGACCCCCCTTCTTGAGCGTCCTTGCTTCTCCTTGGGCGCTAACTCACTAAGTACAGAAAAGTGTGTTGTTTGGGCAAAACCTTCCAACACCTCCCAATTTGGTGCCCATCTGTGCACTTGGGCGCTAGAAGACCCACTTGCAGGAATTTTGGATTTTGATTTGGCTTCCATGGCGCCCCCACTTTAGCACTTCTCTCCTTTGGGCACCAATTCATGTGCTTGTAGGAAGGTGTGTTGTAGAGGAATTTTTCCACAACATAAATTTGGCATCCCCTTGCATTTGGATGCAATGCTCTGGTGAAGGATTTTAGTTGGTGTTTCATTTCAAACGATCATTCTTTGACCATTTTCAGATTCGAGATGCCATATTTGGGATTGAAGTGATTTAGTGCCAAACTTAGAAGATTTTCAATGCTTTCCACTCCTGAAATGGGCGTCCATACTTAAACCATTTTTTGATCACTTAGCTTGCTTTTTCGAATTTTCCGGATTTAGAAATGTTTAGGAATGCCCAGTCTTCGGTGTCTACCTGTGAAGATCTTGCCAAAAATAGACTCTCCAAAAATAGAAAGTGTTTCAAAATGTTAGGATTACGGCAAAATAGGATGCAAAGACACTAAAAATAAAAAAAACTTACTAAAAATAGAAATTTTTAAAAATAGTAAGTTTGATTTGTGGCAAAATTAGACCAATCTGGGAGGTAGTGAAATCCCTAAAAAATAGGAACTTTCTAAAAATAGAAAGTTGCTCAAAATTCGCTTAAATTTCATGGGTAGGTTCCTTAAAGGGTACTAATTTCATTGCAACACTCAATTTTTTCAAAACCCTAAAGGAAAGGCCTCAAATCCAAGTCTGAAGGGCGAAACCCTAAAAGGGATGGAACATGCTACATAGCCAATTTTGCTCAAACAATCTGCAGACTTGATCAAATTGAGCCCCAAACACATGTAGATGAGGAGATTGACGAGACTGCCACGAGAAGACCCAACAAACAAAAGCCAAAAGGCCGAGAGGGCCTAAAAAGTAGGGGGTCACCGTTTGGAATGGGGTGATGTGTGATTATGTCACAACAAGTCTTAGAGCTTATGATGGAAGCAACATTTTAACAAGAAACAAAACTTGTGAAAAAATAACAATCTTCATCTGTATTTACTTTATTTCTCTATGTGTTGTTGTACACTTTTCCTTTTCAATCTCCTTGATAAGAATAATCTTGAATTCCTGTTCAACATACTAAAAATGCTAGCATTATATGGTTCGTGAAGTGTTAGATCTGCTCATGTTTATGGTAATGCACTTTAATTAAGTGGTTTATTTGACTTACAAATGGACAATCATATTATTGGCTCTAATTTAAAATTCACATTTTTTCACTTTACTAGGTTAGGGAAGGAAAATTTACTTTGGAGTTTCCCAACTATCAGGCTAGGAAATAGACCTTGAACAAGTTTAAAAGTAAAAGAGTGTAACCCAATTCTTGTTTACTTTAAAATTTGTTCCAAGGTACATATGTATCAACATGAATGACTATTAAGTTCATCTTTAAGATTACTGTTCAACTTCTATTGTTTTGAACTCACAAGTAATAATAAATATAACATATTATTACATTTATTACCTACAACTAGGATCATGTACAGTAGTGTTTATCCCCTCCTTAATCTGTAGGGGTTGTTGTGAGATCAAGCATGGGCCTGAATTTTTCAAAATTTTTGCTCCCAATGATGTTGTCATGGCTAGGGGGTCCAATTAAGGATTATCCAATTGTGTAACCAAATATACAAATAGAATATAACTCAATGCAAACAATAAACAATGAAATAGATCTTTATTGATTCACAATAATGAAATACATTACAATTTGCCACAAGGGGCTTGCAATATGACGACTTAACCTTAAAGGAGTTATGGGCACAATTATATGTGAATTACAATATCCTCAATGATATTACAATATAGTGCTCTTGTCTTGCCACAAAACCCTCATCAATATGCGAGCTAGGGTAAGCTATCTACCACCAACTACCATCTAACTTGCAACTAGGATCAACACTACTATCTTTCAAATGAGCAAGAGCGATGCTTAAATAGTGAGCCTTAGCCTTTAGAGTGATATGTGGTAGTTGCAAGGTGGGACAAAATCAATGCTAAATAAAATGTGTATTTTGGAAACGTGTAGAAGGGAACCTTCTAGAATGGATGCAGTGAAGAATGTAAGTAGGATCTTGATGTGGTTCATTCCACAAACATCCTTGGGACCAATGAGCTTGGAATTGTAACCAAGTGCTAGCACAATGTAGGGATGCTTGTTGCAAACTAGACACCATGACTTTTGGACTGAACTCTGTTGTGCTTGTGAATGAATTTGGAACTTTTATGTGCCTTTGTAGTGTGAACCACAAGTTGGGATGAATATACGATGATTGAAACATGATTATAGACTTCCATACTGTTGATGTGTTTTTTATGACAGCGTCGAACATAGAATAAAGTTGCCTAACAGTCACTTCACTCTCTCTTGATCAAAGTGCGATTGCATGCTAAGATTGCAAGAAGTTCAAACAATCGACTCCAAGGTTCCTTTATGTTACGGACGTGACTCAGTTGGCTGATGTGATAGCTGGTAATCCAAGGGGCCTTACGTTTGCATCGTTCTTTCACTTCTTTGTTGTGGCTGGAACTCCATCATCGGATATAGTGAATCTGTGATGCTTCTGCTTCAAACGAACTAAAATGAACTGAAAGTAAAAGGGAAAGGGTTTAGAAGGATCTATATCTACTCCTAAGGGCAGTGATAACAATGAATAGTGCTTTGGTGGACAAATTCCAAATAAACCAAGCTCTGCTTCGCCAAGATCAACTACAACTCCGCAAGAATTGGTACAATCTTCTGGGGATGCTAGTGGATTTTCAAATCGAGAAAGTACATTTGAATACCCAAAAACGGCTCAATCCAAACGACTATCCACAAGCAAACTTAGCACAAATTTAGGGGGCTCAGACTAACTTTACACTGCAACTTACAATCAGCAAGATGCAAAAAGTATGAACCATAGAAATTCATCAGACACCATTACATTCTCCATTGAAATAAAAGCACTTTACTATTTCTAATCTAAGTAAGGAAGGTGAAACCATGCAAGCTTTGAAAAAATAATTTAAGTGGACACCATTAGAGAACAATGTTTCACTGTTATTATCTCAAAACTTATCGCAACAATTTCATTCAAGTCTCCCTCCTTGCAAATGAGGGGGTTAAATGATAGACACCATCAATTGAATGCATATCAAGGGTTAAACGACGATTGAACTTAAACACTTTAAAATGCTCCAGTTGACCACACAAGGCTTGCTTACAATCAGCAAGAAAGCTAGTGGTATGGATAACAAGCTTCACAATGCATCAAATACAACATTCCACCATGAAATCTAATACTAAAATTATCATCAAAAGATTAGCTTAAGAAGATAGAAGAAATTATGTAATGAGCTTCAAGGATTGAGTAAAACACCATAACTTCAAAATGTTTCATTAATCCAATGATCAAATAACAACAATTCTTCAAATCTAACTCTTGCTATTATTGCTGTCTCACTATTCACTATCAATTGTTAATTTTTAAACTGCTCTCTATTCTCCTTATTAACCCTTTACAAATGAAATGAGTGGAGCTTATATAGAGCTTCCAAATACAATGAAAGGCCAAGATCCAATGGAGATCAAGGGCCAAGATTTTGCCACCTAAACCCTAATTAGGGTTTGACATAAATGAAAACCTTAATTGGATAATCATTATCATGAATCAACCAATGAGAGAATAACACATGTTGACATAGAAATCGAGGAAGCATCCTCCAATAGGAATGTGACATGCCGAATGAAATCATAACAAACTTTCTTCTAGAAGCTTATTTCGTTTCTCTTTCTCTTTCCTGGCATATTCGATGAATCTGGACGTCATGCTCTCAATTTAAGAAATAGGAATCTCAGGTAGATTCTTCATATGCTCCTCTAGGTGAATCACTTCATCAAAGGTTGTAAGAAGTGAGACCTCCCATCCATGCTCAAGTTCTTTTGTTTTATCAATATGAAACATAGTGGTATGCATAAGATCCAACTGTCTTTCTGTGATCAATCCATCTTCTCCTTGAAAGATAACCTTTATCCTTTTTTCTAATTCTTGAATGTCCACATCTGCTTCAATTTCCATTCTTTTGTCAAGAATGATACACATTACCTCAATGATCTTATCATGAATAGGATGGACGGTATCTTCCACTTGGTTACATCTATTACTCACATCTTCAAAAAGGAGTTTCTTTATTTGAAGCAAGGCTGACCACTGTAAAAGATTAGGAGTTGATTCCTTCCTGATTATCCCCTCTTGTGCCAACACTTGTCTAGGTGCCTTCCTTATTGTTTGCAAAATAGGGATGGTGATCAATGTTTGATGGTATTGATTTGAACATCTTAGAAACGTCCTTAGAAGATTGCACCGAGCTTGTGTCAAATTGTTCTATTTGATGGTGAGACCTTGCCTAGTTTGATTCCATCTAATCATTAACTCATCTTCCTACATTCTTAGGTTTAGAATAGATTCTCTCAACCCTTCTTCTTTTGCCATTTTTTCAATTCAAGTTAGTCTAGGACAAAGAGCATCCCCAATTGAAGTATTAGATGATCAAGTTCCAGCAAATCAGGCATTCGAATGTAAGTCCCCTTGTGATTCTAGCATAATCACATCAAACCAACTAAGCTCATCCACACGTAGTGACCCTAAATTCATGAACCTTGGAGTCTTTCTTGGATGAACCTTAAGCTAATCTTCAGCATCCGAGAGATTTTGTTCAAGAGAGGATAAGATACTTATGGTATTTTATTCTGTGTTTGCATGTGTGTAAAAACACATCAACAATACCCTCATGCAAAAATCGCCCATGATGCCTTAAATGCACCATCATCTCCACATGCGATGACTGCATGCAAAAGGAATCTGCCATAATGCCTCAAATGTGACGACTACATGCAAAAGATGCTCCACTAATTCTTCATGCGTTGACTCGGCTGCCACTTGGCGAGAAACCCTTGGAGAGAGAAAACTATCTGGGAAGAATTTTCCTAAGATTTTGAATTTTCCTTGCCTTGGAGAAAAGATAATTCATCAATTCTACACATTTCCTATTTTTTAGGAAAATTTCCAAATTAGGGTTCCAAGGTCTAGGAGAGAGAAAATTCTCTCACGGCTCCAAGTCTACCATCATTTTCAAATTCGGATGATTCTTGATGCCCGAGAATGGATTTTTCAAATTTTTTCCCTGGGGGGGGGTGGGGAATTTCTTGTTCAATTCATCCTTGATTTCGTCCTTGCCTTGGAAATTGTTTTTTCCACCTTCAATTCATCCCGACGTGGAATTCATGTTGTGAAGGAATTCTCCTTTGGAAAGAAATTTGTTCCTTACCCCCGAGGAAGGAAATTCTTCATGCCTTAGCCAATTTTCATGATTTCCAAGAACTATAAATTTCAAACACTCGATCAATTTTTCACCTTTCCTGGAATTCTGCTTCTTGGGCACAATTATTCCTTGAGGAAGGAATTTTTTTGAATTTTGAATCTTTCTTCCCGAACCTTGATTTTGATGTTTTTCTTCCAACCTTGGGCACATTTTAGAACAAGAGAAGAAATTCTGGAAATTTGTTCTTGGAGGAAGGAATTTTTTGTGCTCTTTAAATTCATCACGTCCGCAGGGAGCTTTTCCATCAATTTTCCACAATTCCTACTTTTTAGGAACTTTCCTAAAATTTAGGACCCGGGTCGAAAAGAGAGAGAATTCTCTCACGAGTCCAAATCTACAAAAAATTTCGGATTCTGATAAGATTTGATGTCTAAAAATGGAAGTTTCAAAAATATTCTCGAGGGGATTTCTGCTTTTCATTCCTCCTTGACCCTTGAATTTTCATGTCTTAGACAATTTTTCAAGTTTCCAACCTTGAGCATGGAATTCACTCTTTTTTCCATCTCTCCATGCACATCTCTTTTTGGTGCCCTTACTTGTCTCATGGCGGAATTTCTTCATGGGAAGGAATTCATGATTTAGAGGACTTTCCTTCATTATCCCTCTTTAGCGCCCTCCTTGAGTGTTAGGCGGATTTTTGATGGTGAGGAGGACTTTGACAATTTTGAGGATTTTCTTTGCTTCCCTTGGTTTTGCACCCAACCCTCATCTAAGGCGCCATTTTGCATTGAACATGGACCTCCATCCACTTCATGAATTCCATGGACCTTCCATTTTGGCGCCCTATCACTTTCCAAGGCGCAATTTTGACTAAGGGAAGGAATTCATTGATTTGCTATGAATTCCAAGACTCATTGAATTTAGCGCCCTTCATCACCCTAGGGTGGCATTTTGCATTTGCCATGGAATATTGTGGTCTTTTGAATCCTCCATGGCTCTTCCAGTTTGGCGCTGTCTTGAGTGTTTGGGCGACATTCTTGATTGAGGAAGGAATTTGATGTTTTCTACCAATTCAGGTTATATATATATATGAAATATAACATCCTTTCTTATACTTCAAGTTATATTTCGTATATATTGGCAGGATGTTTGAGAGTGATTTCAGGTCCCTAAGAATCATAATGCAAATTCTGGATTCTGGAAGATCTTTCAAATTTTTAGACAGTCAAATTTCAGGCCATTTTGGATCAGGATGACATTGGTGGATTGATGTGAATTTCCAGACTTGGATGATTTTGCATGCTTTCCTCTTCTAGAATAGGAGTTCCATACTTAACCATTTTTTTTGATCCAACTTGTCTGTCTTCTGACTCTTCCGGATTTAGAAATGATATTCAGGATTGTTCAGTCTTCAACGTCTTTAGGGATGTTTAGTTTTCAGTGTTTTCCTGTAAAGAACCTACCAAAAATATATTTTCCCAAATAGTAAGTGTTTCAAAATGTTAGGGTTTGGACAAAATAGGTCAGGAAAGCACTTACTAAAAATAGTAAGTTTGCTTTTTGGCAAAATTAGACCAATTCGGGTGGCAGTGGAACTTACTAAAAATAGTAAGTCCTTAGAATTTGCTCAAATTTTACCGGGAGGTTCCTTGAAGTGTCCTGATTCCAGTTCTAAGTTCAGTTTTTCCAAAACCCTAAAGAAACCCCTAAAATCTAGGATTGAAGGCAGAACTCTAAAATTAACAAAACGAGTCCTAGACTTAACCAAATTTGCTCAAATGAAAGGCATACTTAATCAATATGACCCCCAAACACTTGCAAAGTAGAGAGACTGACGAGATTGTTGCGAAAAGACCAAAAAAAACAAAGCCAAAAGACTGGAAGGGTCTAAAAAGTAGGGGGTCCCCATTTGCAATGGGGGGATGTGTGAAAAGGTCACAACACGTACTAACAAACAAATGTGAAAGAAAATGTTTTGTTTAGTATAAGACTGCTCTTACACCTTGGATGTTCTTGCATCACCCAAGTGCTTTGGTCAAGATATTAGTTGGTTGTTTTGTAGTTGGACAATATTTTAGTTGTACATTTCCATCTTTCACTTGATGTCAAATCAAAGGAAATTTTGTGTTGATGTGCTTGGTTTAGTCATGAAAAAAGTAGATTTATTGCCATTCATTATAGGAGTGTTTTCGACTATGAGAGGTGTTCAAGAAAATTGTTTCTGCTGCAAGTCTTGAAAAATTCTTTTGAGCCAAAAAATTTCTCTTGTTGCCTTTGAAGCTGCTGCACATTTTGCTCTTGTTGATGAGAGTTGGCATTGGTTGCTTCTTTGACTTCAAGAGATTACCATTGATCCTAGAGGCATTAGGAAATTTACTTCATTTCCTTTCTTCCAAGTCACCTGCATAGTCTTAATTTGAATATCTGATTGATTGAAAATCTTTTGCCTTGTAGTATTTTAGTCCATTGTTTTTCTCTAGGTTGGTGCTTGAATCTAGAGAGGACTCAACGACAATTGAAATGTTTGGTCTTATTGTTGTTGCACGGATTAGACTTAAAACAAGTTGTGAGGTAGGAGTAGCCAAGAATTCTTACAGACCGTTTTTGTTTGTTCAGTTTTGTCGTTGATATTTCCTTTTGATTGCATTTTCATGGGTTCTCTTTTGTTGTTGTTGTTGGAAACATGGTTGCCATTGCACCAAAAGATCGACCTGTTAATGTCCGATACAACCGCGTGACACATAGAATCCATGGGAGGCGGTTAAGCTATGTCGCAAACCCGGCGCTTGCACTGCACAACTCAAGGAGACCAAGGGCGCACACCTTGCAACAATGCCCCCCTAGCGCAAGCAGGGGGTTTGAACCCGTGACAAAGCTCTGATACCACTTGTTGGAAACACGGTTGCCGTTGCACCAAAAGATCGATTTGTTAATGCCCGATACAATTGCGTGACACATAGAATCCACGGGAGGCGGTTAAGCCATGTTGCAAACCCGTCGCTTGCGTTGCACAACACAAGGAGACCAAGGGCGTACACCTTGCAATAGTTGCTGGAGCTGGAGTTGGATGTTACTTTGTAATTTTTTATAGGCCCTTCATTTTCCTCTTCTTATTTGTGAGGATTCACAACTATTATTTTCTTACATGGTGCATATCTAGCCTTGAATATTATTTGCTAGCAGCTACAACCTTAATGCCTGATAGGTGTAACCTATATTTGGATCTCTTAACGGGGCTGTTTGGTAGGTATAGCCTCTGCACTCTAATCATTTTTGATATCTGTTATGACAGAGGTTGTTACAACATGGGGGTGGTTGGTGGGGGTTGTAAATCTTTCTATAAACAAAATTAGTATCCATATACTTGGGATTCTTGTTGGAGGGGCCTGCATTCATACTTTTGCCTAGTGTCACCTTTCATGTGCCAATAAAGTAGCCGGAACTCCTTTGTTCCTTATTGGGCATGTGTATCCCTGTATTTGTTTCGGATATGTATCCAATATAGCTCGGATATTGTACCCACGCATGCACAAAAAACCTTGATTTTCTAACCGTGCTAGTTGCCATGTGATTTGATTTTAAAAAAAATAAAAATTGACTTAAATCTTCCTAAATTTAATTAAAAAACACTTCATTCATGCATTAAAAGAATGGTATAAACAAAACCTACACCAAATGAGAAAGACAAATGAAATGTTTTTCTATTTCAGTGACCCATTTTTTGGGTTATCTTCCAATGGAACTCTACTATTTTTGCATATTATAAATTGTTAAATTAACTTATAATAATTGATGTAGCAATTTATGTGTCTATGACTCTATATTGCTTTTGAAGTAATGAAAATCTTCTCTAATAACTTGGAAAATTGTGTTAAATGTGTATTGTGTTTTTTATTAAAGATGTATCCAGCCGTATCCATATTGGGGGTTGTGAAAAATGGCCGCATCTGTATTTCATACCGCACTCATATTTATATCCGTATCTATGTCCATGCAAATTTGTGTGCCAATTTAAGGGTGGGGGAAGCTCTCATGCATCTATTTTTTGGTAGTTTCAAGTTCCTTTGTTAGAGGCAATATTAAAAAGAATCTTCCATTTTTAATTTCCCATAGTAGCCTCCTGGCAGCACTCAGGAGCACAACTCTTTCTACATGATATTGAGCTTTGAAAACTGGTATGGGGGGATCCCAAGACTCTTCCAAACTTGGAAGTAGAGGATATAACAATAGATCTTTATGATGGGCCTTATGTTTGTAACTATTCTTTTGAATGTTCTGGAATATATTGAGTGTTGCAAGTCAAGAAATTTTGTGATGTAATTTTACAAGTCTCTGTTTTTAATTGTTTTATGATGTGAAATGTTTAAGATTTTGTTTGTTACTGGTTACTTTTTCAATTTTAACTAGGAGTTTGTGTATGGTCACTAGGATCAGTTGCTCTTCATTGGCTACCTAATCCTTGTTTGCATCAAGTTGTTTGTATATAGTTTCATGTACAAAATCTGTAGCATCATTGGACCTTGGTGTCAATTTTTTGTGCAAAGGAGTACTAAGAGTTCAATAGTTTGTCATTTCAAATTTTCTCATAGTTTTATCAATGTATTTATTGAGTGATGAAAATATACTTGGATTTTTGATCTACTACAATAGCCAAATAGTAATGACGGTATCCCTAGTCAGTCATTTCAAACCCTTTATTCAGCTATGCTTTTATTGTTGCCATGTTTTTTTCATTATTGCTAGTTATGATCAGGTCATCCACATATACAACCAAGTATGCAATTGTCGGCATTCTTGACAAAAAGAGTTGAATCTTCAAACACAAAAAGAATGAAATTTATTTCAAGAAGTTCTTAGCGAGCTTTTCATACCAAGTGTTGGTGGCTACACAAATCATTGCAAATTTTCTGAGTCTCGTGTCCCCTTGGTTATGTTGGTGCTGCTTTGCTCATCATTGATAATTGATCAAAGAATTCCTTTAATGGACGCCTTTGGTCAAGTTGTGTCTAAGTGTTGTGTTTTGTTTTCCTAAGCTCTTTGTCATGTGCCAAAGTTTCCTAAATGAAAAAAAAAGTGTGAAGGTGTTGGGATTGATTTCCTGCCTTGGGTGGATTTTTGAGCTTTCTCTGCTAGCATACATGGGTACCTTTTCTTTTAGTTCCTTGTTTTTCAAACTCTTTGCACCTCTATGTTTCTTCTTTCCCTTGTAGGCTTTTGGAATTTCCCTTACCTTGGTCCCTTTTTCTCATGTTCCTTGATATCTTCTTTTGCCTTGCTCCTTGGTGTTTTGGGTTTTGTCTTGCAATTTGAAGCAGTCACCGGTAAGGAGGAACCTCAAAGAGATCAATCTGGACCGGTCAACAAGAGTAAACACAACGAAAACACACAGATATGATGGAGGTAATGCAGAACCGGTTATGTTATTACATGAAATTTGATTACATCTAACTGGTAACAACCGAGTTACAACATATCGGCACACAGGCAATAGGTCACAACCAGGACCTTGAATCGAAAGATCTATCTTCTATGTACAGTCTAGCTATCTGATTCTCTGATTCACTATCGATTACATTCTAAAGCATAATTACAAATATATATATCGATCCAAAGGATCCGGTTGGCCCAAAAGCGATAAAAAATCCAAAGAACAAGACCTAACATGAAAATAACAAAGGTTGGTGAAAATAACAAAGGTCGGCCTCCGCCAAGAGATTCCTTCGGAAAATCCGAAGGATGAAATGTAGAAGGTCGGCCACACACCAAGAAACATCGAGATCAACGTCCAAGGCTCTGCAAGCTTCGGAATGGGTTCCGGTAGATCACTAGAATAGGTCTCAGGCAACCAGTAACAAAGGAACAACCGGTAACAAGAAATTGTCAAGGAAACCGGTAGTGATATCTTGCCGGAAAGTGATCCAAATGCGATGCGGTCTGAGAGCAAGAAGGATGATCAAGTCTTCAAGTAGAATCCAAGTCCATAGGATCTGGTGAGCCAAAACCGGGACACACAGAAAGGAAATGTGAAACTGCAAACATAAAACAAAACAGAAAGGAAGATGTTTTTGGTTGATGCAAGATTGTTGTGAACTAGGGATGCTCCTGCATCACAGTTCATCCCTTTTTCTTCTAAGTCCACAATATTCTAGATTATGTGGGCTTTTAGGATGTCCTTTCTTGGGATGCTATTCTTTCATTTTTCTCTACCTTGTATCTTGCATGTTGATCCCTGCAGCCCCACTCCCTTTGCTTTTGTGGGCTTTTGGGTTTTTGCTTACTTCTTTGCATTTCCCTTTAGAGGAGGACCTTGCTTTCTCAATCCTTGATTTCCAATGCATCTGTTTTCATTGAGTCTTGGTCTCCTCTATATTGCAAGATCTTGGACTTTTGCCTACTGTAATACCTAAAGGGTATATCTTGGAACTTCAAATCCCCACCCAAGTGGGTATTCAGGTTTTCCTTTTCCTTACTCTCGGCCTCCCTTAGTATATAATCATTTGCAAGCTTTAGGTCAATTCCTCCCTCATTCCCAAGTCGCATTGGGTGCTCTAAAAGCTTGATCCCCACTTTTTTGCTCCCTTATTTACTTGTGGGCTTTCAAATTTCTTCATCCCTTGTTCCCAAATTGCACTCGATATCTCTAGATCTAGATCGCCACTGACCCACCAATTAATTTTCCTTAGGTGTACAAACCTTGCTTCCCTTGTATTGGTTATTCTAAAAGCTTGATTGACTCCTGCTCCTTTAGTCATGTATTCTTCCCTTGGACCTTTAGAGCTTATTACCTTTCGTGAAATTGTTTGCGATGCATCTTGAGCTCTGATTCCCTAGTTCCTCTTGCATTTCTCATCCCTTTGGCATGCAAATCCTTGAATCCTCAGATGTTGGACTTTTGGGGTTCTTAGTGGTCTATCATTTAGGCATTAAAAGCCTTGGATTTGTTGATTGAACGTTAAGTTACACTTATCTTCATGACAGCCATTATGCCATTAATGCTTTGAATTGAAAGTTATGGAACTATACAACTTCCCTAATCTCGCCAAAACAATTTTAGGCTCCCCAAAAGCATAGATCCAAATGTGTCAACAATTTGGATGCCTTTAGTGCAAACCCTAGCATTTATAGATTATGGGGATAATTTTCACTGCCTTAGTGCATCCAACATTAGATTTGAGTAAGATTTTATGATGGTAGGGTGTTCTGGTGCATTGAATGACTTGATTAGTAGAGAATTCCTACAACCCTTGATGGGAAACAAATCGTATGCAAATAAAGCTCTGTAAATACAAACTTGGAAGATATTGTAAGTGTTGGTCATTAAGCCAATTTCCTAGCTGCATGTTGTCTTAGACTCTCAAGCTGTTTTAGGGTATCAACCAATGCAAATCTAGTTTGTAAGAGGACGAGACATATTTTGTAACTCATAGGAAGGGTATTTAATAAGCACAATGCTTGTAAACAGATGTTTTCATTGTGGTTTGTAACTATTTACAGGATAATTTGAACCTAGTTGTGGATCCTCTCTTGCCACTTTTGATGCATTGCAAACTTCTTTGTAATGGTCTTTCCTTTGTTTTATGTGGGTTCTAGCAGGATTGAGATGGATTAGTAAACATGTCTATTTACATGAAGTGTTATCTTGATTTCTATGCATGTACACATTTGGTTCCATCAGACTTCGCAAGTGTATCCTCTTATGTCTTGTAGGTCATTGCTGTATTGCCTTGTGGAGTAGGCACTAGTCTAGGAGGTGAAGGACCAAAGACATTTCATTTAATCTGTTCTCATTGTTAAGTAGCTTAGGAGTAGTTTTTAGGTTTGATCGTGCTTGCATGATTCAATGTTGTAACTCTTATCTAATCTTAAGCAACCCAAATGGAACTATGCTGTAAGAATGATATGCTTGTATGTTTTAAAATCTTACCCATATGTATGCAATGTTAAGTGGATTCATATGTTTGGGAGCAATATTGGTGTTATCTATTGTTGCATGGTAAAAGTGGGTTACTATATGCTTATTGGAGGTCTTGTAGGTTTGTATCTAGTCAATGTTGACATGAACTTGGTGAGAATCTTGGGTTTGTGTCCTATTATTTATTTCTCTTTAATTGTCTTCTTATAGAAACCTAAGGGAATTCCTCCCCAACCTTGTAGAGATAAAAAATGAAGGTGAGTTTACCAACTCAAAAGAATTGGTCCATTCATCCCACTATTTGAGCATAAGCCATGCCCGTTACCTTTGTTGATATTATCCTCGGCCTTTGGTTTTGGTGATTGTCTTTAGGATTTGTGGTGATACATGTTTGATCTCCAACTGTTGAGATGTTGTCATTGATGTCATAGAAATGTAGCAAGAGTAGCTATGCCATTCAGATTACTATTTTGTCATTGATGTTGTTGAAATTGATCATCATCTGATTCCGACCAAGAGTCAGCAATCAAAGTATTTGATCCGTATTACACGTGATTTATACTTGGTAAAGCAGCAGATTATGAGATTCATTATGCAGCGATCATATATTAAGACAGATTCATTATGCAGCAATCATGTATTAAGTCAGTGATATTTTTAATAGCAATGGTCAGCATTAATCAGCGATAATCAAATATATTCCAAGACTGATATGCAGCATTGGCACCATTATTTATATATTCCGGACTAATATGGAGCCACTTATGATGGTCAAATAAATTATTAGAAGCCTGTTATGATGTGATTCATACAAAAACAAAGTTGTTAAGACAAGTCAGTGAAGACAAAGTTGCCACTTAACTAAAGACTAAAGTTGCGATCCATAAAGGAGTACTTCATTAAAAAAATATCCAAGAGACATGATTTGTATCTTCCAAATGGTGGTTTACTAATCAATAATTAAATTACTCAAAAGGGATTGTGGTGCGATTCATATCTAAAATATGATTTGAGATTGTTGAGGAACCTTTCATAAGGGGCAACTGTTCAGAAGATATTCATTTTAAATAAACAAACACTAATTTCAAAGGCAGCGCTCAAAAGGCAATGTTTATTAATAAAGGGGTGTTTATTGTTTGATAAAGTTGCGACTCTTGAATTGATGCCTCCCTTCATAGAGGCAAGAAGATATAAAAAGAGTAGTGTTTGTGGAATATGAAAGCTGTGTCTGTGTGTTGTGTAGTGTGTGAAGTCAGTCAAATAGATATACACACCAGATTTAAAGAGGACTATACATGAGGAAATTATTTCAGAATTGAGGGGAAGATTACAAAGAGTTTTTAGCAGATTTTAAGAGGATAAAGAGAACAGTTTGTGGCAGCTTTTATGATCTTCGTTTTAGCAGAATTTATTGGTGCTTCATATTTAGGAGGTTGGCGCCTCATTTTGAGTGGAGTTGGTGCTTCATATTTAGGAGGTTGGTGCCTCATTTTGGTGGAGTTGGCACTTCACATTTAGGGGTTGGTGCCTACAAACATTGTAAAAGAAGATATTCATATATAAGCATTTATTGCTGTGGTTTTTCCCATTAGGGTTTTCATGTCAATTTTGTGTACTTCGATATCTTTATTTGCTAAAGCTTGCATATGTGTTGATTAAGCTTTAAAAATGCATTACTATTATTTAATCAAGAAGGATAAAATTTATCATAGTTATTGGGAGACGTGTCTTCAACCCCCTGGGATGCATCCCCTGTATCGAAAACGTCCCTAGAAACATCTCGGTTTGCAGGGTTTGTTCTGTTGCCGTCTCTTGCCATTTTTGCAAGTCTCCTATCATGCCTGAGCCATCTCGCAAAACTCTCGTCGTGCCTAAGCCGTCATTGGAGATGAAGTTTGGAGCAATCAGATGTCTTGCAAAGACTTGCCTTGCTTGTTGAAGCAATAGAGCCCAATGAATGGTGGAGTAGAAGATTTGGCAATCATGGGCTATAGAAACGATGGGGATTCAAATTCTTTTTTATCATGGTTTATACTACAGAAATCCATTATTCATTGCAGTCACACTCTTATTTGATAATTAGGGTTAGGAATTTTTTGAATGATTTTTCTGTGGTAGAATCAATTTCTTGACTAGATGTATTTCTTTAAAGTTTGCATGTTTTTAAAAAAAATTCTAGTCAATATAGGAAGAAAGAATATATATATATATATTTTAGAATGTAAGTATTTTTTTGTGTATCTTTTAAATTTTTTAAAAGAAATATATAAATTAATAATGTATATTAGATAAAAGGTATACAAATAAATAAATAGTGTATATCTATATATATATATATCATTTTTATTTAAAATACAATTTCTAATATTATACATTTATTTTATATTACATATGTTTCTTTATATTTTATTTGGTTTTTAATATTGGATAATAAATTATAGTCAAATTTTAGTCAAACAATAGTGGAATAACAATTGTAAATAATTATAGTCAAGTTTTAACTATATTAGTTATATTTATCATGGTCATTTTCCCACCATGGTTCATTGTGGTCATGCAAGATTACATTTTACTAGCTTTGGAGCTGGTCAGTATGACACATTTGTTACATATGGTTATAACTTATGTATAATTGATAATATAGACAATGTACTTTGGTTATACAATGGTCTTATGGTAAGTTTTCAATAATTTTTCAGCATGTACATGTTGACGTGTATTTTGTACACAGCCTAACACATAATAAAATACCTAAGGGTACCTTATCCTCTCTTGAATAAAGTTTCCGAATGCTGAAGATATCGCGAAAAGGATCAATCGGAGAAACTTCAAGGTTCTTATATGTAGGATCTCTACGTGTGGATAAGCTCTCTGTGGTATGATGTGATTTGCTGGAATCACAAGGGGACTTACATTTGATGATTGAACTTCTGATTTGCCTTTGAATATTGCTGGAACACAGGATCTTACTGCCTTAGATTTGAAAAATGGAAAAAAGATGAGGGCGAAGAGAGGATCTAATCCTAATACTAAGAATGTAGGAGCAATGATTGATCTTTGATGAAACTCTAACTAGGTCTTGTTTTGACATTGCAGGACCATCTCCACAAGGCTAGTGCGATTTTCGAAGGGAAGCTTTATGATGTTCAAATCATCACTGCAGGCATAGACACCATCAGGTTGATGCATATCAATGAAGAAGCGACAATTGAAGTTAAGCTTAAGTTGAACGATTCCAGTTGACTACACAAGGCAAGTCTGCAATCAACAAACTGCTAGTAGTATGGATATGCGAATTTCACCATTAATCAAGCATATTTCTTCCACTCATCTAATAACATGAAATCAAATATGAGAAGTATAAAGACCATGCAAATTGTCTAATCGACCCATAAATTTCACCATTTCTTCAATGAAGTTACAAGTCTTTTACAACAACATCTTGGCAACAATCTTTGCCTTCTCTCTCTACTCTACTCTAATTACTATTCTATCAACTAGCTAACTACTCTCTATTTGTCTTCTAACCACTTTCCAACTCCTTCCTAACTATTGCCTTTACAAAATGAAATGTTAGGGCTTATATAGTGCCCTCAATACAATTCGATGGCTTACATCAATTCGAGATCAATGGCCAAGATTCAACAATGAAAACCCTAATTAGGGTTTTGTTACAACCATTACATAACATTTAATGCTTGACCAATGAAATAATTGTATTGCTTGGACACATGTCCTCTCTAAAAAAATTGACCAATGGATAGCCGGGGTAGGTACATCGGAGTTTGTGCCACCTTCCATGAGTTAGGTACATTGAATCTGGACATGCTGAGGTGGACCACACTGACTGGAGAAGTGATGACTAGGATGCCACCTCGTCTGACACTTGTAACTTGGTAAATATTCAACTTGATGTTGTTGAGAAGCTAGCTTTAATTAATTCTTCTGGAACTATCTGCTTCTTCAACGAACCCTTGCTCTGACTTCTTGTGTCCTTGATGTGCAGGATGATTGAGGTACCTCGCCTTGGAATACTGAATTGGAAGAGGTCGCCCTTATCTTGATGATGCTGGATCGAAGAAGGTTGTCCTTGTCGATGCTAGGCTGGAGGAGGTCGCCCTTGTCCTTGCTTGATCGTCCTTGATCTGGCTTGATTTTCCTTGAGAAGAGTCCTCCGACTTGTAGATCCTTCGAGCTTGGGAGTCGCCATCTTGATACCTACACAACTTTTCAAAATTAGTAATATATCTTGAAATCTAAAAATTAAACTTTAAAAGGAAGATTCAAGATTTTAATTAGGAAACTTCATGATAAATCTTGAGTTATCATTTCCTAATTAACTATGCAATACTTAGACTTTTCTAAAAAATGTCTAAAAAAATCAAACCTTGAATAAGGGTGTCAAGATGATTTTGCCATACCTCCTCTTGAGAATTAACTCTAAGAAATGATGTAAAAATAGATGAATTTTGCTAGGCAAAGTGTAGATCAAAGCTCTCCCTTGGATACAATGCACCTCCTTTAGCTTGGAAAAGAACTCCACCTTCCTCTTCAAAAATCTGGAAATTCGCCTTCAAATACCTTCAAAACATCTGGAATTTATCCTCCAATCTAGCAAGAAATACGCCTCTCCAATAGCCTTCAAGGTGAATTTCGCCTTCCTCAAATTGCTCTTCAAGTTCGCATGAGAGATAATGCAAGAATGATTTGTATTGTGAAAAAAAAAAACACCTCCAATATATAGAGCGCTCACCATTTTATTTTCCCATAGGCTGACTTGGAAAATAAGGCCAATAATAAACAAAATTTAAATAAAAGGAGAGGGCCGACCTTGCAAAAACATTAAAATAGTATCCCCAAGTGCACTCCCTTCATTTAATTTAAAAATAATTAATTTAAATGCCTTTAAAATTAAAATTTCGATTTTTTTAAAAGGCTAAATTAATTATTAAATACCTTACTCCTTTATTAAATGCCAATTTTAATTAAAAATATTCCAAAGCTTAGCGAATTTGGCATTTTAATGCAATTCAAAAAATATTGTCGCCTAAGCATGGGAGGACTAAGGGACATCAACAACATCGCTCTGGTCCCTGGGTGAGGGACAGGAGCGCCTATACCTTTTGGACCTCACACTTCTTGTTTTATGTTTGAAACTTCATCCTTTATGTCCAAAATGGGATTCTCGCTTGGCATTTTGAGTTTAACCTATTCCATCTTTGGAATGGATGCCTTTTAAACCATTTTTGCCCTGGTCCCTTGGTGAGGGACAGGAGAGATTTCATCTTTTGTCCTTGGTCCTTGTCTTTCAAATCGCCACTTCAAGTTTGGAGGCAAACAATGATCTTCGTTCGTCCTTTAATGCATGTTCAACTCCATTTTGCAAGGCAAACTTTGACCTTCTTAAGACTTTCGCCCTGGTCCTCCAGTGAAGGACAGGAACGATTTTTACATTTTGGCCTAAGATTGTTGACTCTTTGGGTTATTTCTTTGTTCACCATCTTTCAAAAGACATTTCTCACTTTGCATCTCTTTGTCTTGGCATGATTTTGGAAGGAGATGATTGATTTGAAGAACATCGCCTTGGTCCTTGAGTGAAGGACAGGAGCGCCATTTAGTTGATTGTGCAAATTCTTGATGTCCTCGTCCTTGAATTACCTTTAAGGCACAAAACATGCTTTCTCCATTTTATCTTAAGTCATGAAAATGAGAAATGGTATTTCAATCGTTAGGCACTTAGGCGTTTTGAAGATTTCGCTCTAGTCCCTTAGAGAGGGACAGGAGCGCTCTTGCCAATTGTCATCGAAATTTGTGGTCCTTGCAACTCCATTCCACCCCGAAGCATTTTAAACATCATTTCAAATTCGCGCCTTGGCTTAGATTTGTCCAAACTTGGCGAGAAGGACTGGATATTAAGTTTTTCGCCCTGGTCCCTTGGAGAGGGACAGGAGCTATTTTGCAAATCCAAGCTTATCCGTCCTTTGTTAGCCTTCCAAATTATATTCAATGGATAAATCATGTTTTCCTTGGTCTCTTCAAATCATAAAATTGTCTTGATCCTGCAAGAACAGTGCAAATTTGAAATTCAAGCTTCGGTCCTTCAGTGAGGGACGGGAGCACTTTTGCAATTACAAGCCAATTCGTCCTTTGCTAGCTTCGAAAATTATCTTCAACGGATCGATTGTGTCTTCCTCCACCCACCTCAAACGCGAAACTTGCTTTCCTTTTGCCAAAAACTTGCCTTGAGGGAAAATCGCTTTGGTCCCTTGGAGAGGGACAGGAGCGCCCTAGCCAGTCACCTTGGTCCCTTGGAGAGGGACAGGGGCGAACTTGTTACTTAGGCCGATTTTCTTCATTGTGGCGTACTTAAGTTATATTCAACGGGCAAAACATACTTCCCTTGACCTCCTCAAATCGCGAAACCACTTAAATCTTGCAAGGATAATGCAAAATTGGAATTCAAGCTCCGGTCCTTCAGTGGGGGACAGGAGCGATTTTTGTCCTCCAGGCCCAAATGCTTCACTTTTCACCATGAAATGTCTTTGCTAGGGAAGATATCATCCTGCTTCAGGCTATGAATAAAAGTTAATGTCCAAAAAAAAGTCTAAAATTGTGCATATAAAGAAAATCGCTCTGGTCCTTCAGTGAGGGACAGGAGCGAATTTGACCTTCTAGGCAAAAACTTCATCATTTCATTGTTTTTGATCAAGTCTGGATGCTCTATCATGCTCATTTCGTCCTTCACCATGCCTTTGATGTCTCAATTCGTCCACACACGGTCAGGAATGGCTCAAATAAGTATTATCGCCCTGGTCCCTTGGTGAGGGACAGGAGCGCTTCGCCTTGGTCCTCCTGAGAGGGACAGGAGCGAAATTCGCTCTGGATCCTCAGTGAAGGACAGGAGCGAAATTTGACTTTTCGAACTCTCTATCAGGATAATTTTTATGGAATATAATGTTTAAGTATAAGTGACATTTCCTTCTATGTTTCTTCTTATACTTTAAGTTATATTCCATATATACTTTCAGGATGTTTGAGAGTGGTTTCAGACCTCCAGGAGTTATATTGCAAAATCTAGTTTTTTGAGGTTTTTCAGTTTTCAGACTTAGTCAAATTTCAGGATCAGGACATTCCAGACTTAGTCAAATTTCAGTATCAGGACATTCCAGACTTAGCCAAATTTCAGGATATTCCAGACTTAGCCAAATTTCAGGACATTCCAGACTTAGCCAAATTTCAGGACATTCCAGACTTCACTCAAGCCAGACTTGCTATCCATGTGATCCCCTCGGCGACACTCAAAATGCAAAGGCTAACTGGCAAAACCCTAAAAAACCTAAAAAGACAAACCCTAAAAAGCAAGGGTCCCCATTTGCAATGGGGCGATGTGTGAAATGGTCACAACAGTACACAAGATTGCTTTGGGTGTACGTAGACACACGCACGTGCATATGTCACTAGGTTTGAATTCGAATTCGAAGTTCGACAACTTTGAAATCCGAATGAAGTTCGATGAGGAAAAAATTCGAATTAAATTCGCCATATGTAATTTTTTTAATTTTTTAATAAATATATGTAATATATCTATAAAATTGCCTAAATAGTTTAACATTGATAAATAGATTTGAAATCATTACAAAAAGATGACACATTTATAAAATATAAACCATAGGAAACATATGCTTTCACGATTGCAAAGATGTTCTTTTGTCAAAAAGGTACAATAACAATCAAAGACTTCAGAACTTTAAAATAACTCTAAGTCATCAAGAGCAGTTGGTTGGGATGCCAAATCATCATTATCTGTATCACTACTCAGTTCATCATCTGTAAAGTCAGGCTCATCTGCATCTGGCATTGCTATGCCTTAAAGAGTTTGTTCTAAAGAAGTGGTCTTTGCTGATTTGTTCATCAGCAATTTCAAATTGCTGCGAACATAGACAAGATCTCCCAACTTTCCAGTCAACAATTTGTTCCTCTTTTTGGAATGGATGTGGTCAAAGCAACTCCAGTTCCTCTAACAAGCTGATGAACTTGCTCCCTGACTCAAAATTCGAATAGCAAATTCTTGCAGTTTAGGAGCTGATGATCCATAAGCAATCCACCATCTATATCTAGGCATACGTGGCAAGTCATATTTGGCTTCCGCCCCTCCAAACATCCCTTCTCCTCTCTTGTATTGCCAACTTTGATCTCTGATTAGTGCTGCAATTTTTGGATCTGGTGCATACCTGCTAATGGCTTGGTAAAGCCTTGCCATGATTTCATTATCACCCCTTCTATCAATAGCAAACAACTTAGGCTCCAAAAAGCAAGCAGCCGCATGTAAAGGTGTGTGCCTCATTTTCCATCTGCAATCAACTGTCTCCCATATCTGCATATATTCTGCTTCTTCATTATTTAGTGTTTTTTGAATAGATTCCTTACACCGGTCCATGCTTTCGTAAAGCATGCCAAGGCAAGGAGTGTCACCATCAACCATACGAAGCACATCAACAATTGGTTCACATACAAGCAAAACTTTTGCTGCACTTTCCCAGAAATTGCTGTTTAGGATGACTTGCTCTATGTTCTTCCCCTTAGGGCCTTTAGAAAGCATTGAACTTTCCCACTGATTGGAACAAATAACAGATCTCAAAGCTGCTTTTTCTTCAATCACTCTTTTGAAAGTGATATAATATGAAGCAAATCTTGTTTCACAAGGCCTCAACAATTCCTTTCATACATGTTGCCTATAAATACTCAATGTGAGATGATGATTCCATATGAAATTTGCAATTTCTCTCCTTCAATGAATAGCTTCATTTACCCATGGGAATTTAGCCAAGTCATGAAGCAACAAATCGAGACAATGGGCTGCACATGGGCTCCAATATATCTGTGGGTACTTCTCTACAATCAGCCTCCTAGCTCCCACACAATTTGCTGTACTATCAGTTACCACTTGAACCGCATTTTCCACCCCTACTTCAAGAATGGCTTCCTCTAATATTTGAAAAATATACTCTGAAATTTTCTTGTGGTTCATGGTGTCAATGACTTTCAAAAACACAACACCTTTAGGACAAGACACCAAAACATTAATCAATGGCCTTTGACACATATTTGACCGTCCATCATTCAATATAGTGCAACCTGTTTCCTTCCAAGTGGCTTTGACATCAGCTAATTTTTCAGCCACTCCATCTTTTGACCTCTGCAAAAGAGTTGTCCTGATAGCCCCTGAACCTGGGGGTGTGTACCCTTTGCCAAACTTTGCAATTTTCTGAACTGCATTACGGAAATGTGGATTTCTTGCAACATTGAATGGAATAGCACTTGTGTAAAACAAATCAGCAACTGCATCATCCACCTGTTGTTTCTCTACTCGTTTCCAAAAGTTGTTTAGTGCTCCACTCTGTTTTGATACACTCACTGGTTTGGATTGCACAGAAGAGGAAGACATGACAGATGTGAATCTAGATATCTCCTTCAATTCTTTGTTTCTTTTGTGCCTTCTTCATTTTGGCTACCGTTGAAGCATCCAACTCTTTCTCTATAATAGCTTTAAGTTCTGGAGTCGCACCTATACATGCTTGAACACCTCCACCTGGACCCCCTGTATTAGCAAGGAAGTGGTCCCTAAGCCTTGTTAAAGTTCCAATTATAGTTCCCTCACATAGGTTATATTTGATGTGAGTTCCATTTCGGGTCACATGCTTCCATGCCTCAGAAGTTGATTTAGGAGGAGCCATTAAATGAAAATCTGGATGTTTAGAAAGAAAATTAAAAAACAAAATAAACACTACATTTATTTCAACCTTTCAAAATAGAAATACTTTTAAGTTTCAACAATTTCACAAATGACCTCTTAAAAATATATAATATTAATATTAAACAATATAATAAAAAACTATTAATATAAAATTGTAAATTATATAATAATAATATTAAACAACATTATAAAATATAAACATTATAAATTTATAAATAAACATTATAAAGTATAAACTGTTAAACATTATAAATTTATAAACATTATAAATAAATAAATGTGTATTATGTGTATTTTGTAATATTATTTTGTATAATATAATAATAATATTAATATATTATTAAACCTAATTTAAAAAAAATAAAATATATATATATATAAAAATATATAATATAAAATTAAAAACTATTAATATAAAATTATAAATTATATAATAATAATATTCAACAACATTATAAATTTATAAACATTATAAATAAATAAATGTGTATTATGTGTATTTTGTAATATTATATAATATAATAAATATAATAATAAACCTAAAAAAATTTAATTATAATGTTGTTTAATATTATTTAATTATTAAACCTAATTTTTTTTTAAAAAATAACAGGAGAAGCCGAAGCCTACCTGTGCAGGTCGGGACTCGGGAGAGGCTGTGTAGGTCGAGACTCGGGAGAGGCAAGCGATGTCTGTCTGCAATGGTGGCGGTCTGGTGGGTGATGTCGGGTAGCAATGGCAGTGGGCGACGTCGGGTAGCAAGAACCAAGCTTTGGCGGTCGGCAACGTCGGGCTGCAGTCGAAGGGGCGACTGGAACTAGTGCGTGACTGCAACTCAACATAAACTTTGCTTGTTTGCCACCGTCTGTGGCCCGTATTTATTAACAAAACTCAACGAAACCCTAAAACGCGCAAGGGAAAAAACGCTTTTCGGCAAACACGTCATCCCTAAATTTTTATTCGAATTTAATCAAATTTTTTAGGGTTTTTATAAAATGTTTCAAGTTCGGTGAATTTCGAACTTCAAGGTTGAAATTCGGCCGAACTTGGTGACTTAGTATAGTAGTATGTATACATATACATATACATACATGTGAATATGTATATATATATGTATGTACTATGTATATATATGTGTGTGTGTGTGTATGTATGTACATATACATACATGTGTATGTGTATATATATGTACACACACATTTATAGAATGGTCCTTGATTTTATAGTAACTTGGTTTTACATTAATCTATGACAAATTAATCATAATTGTCTAGCACTGACATTGGTGATTACTTTTTTATGACAAATTAATCACAATTTTCTAGTACTTACATTGGTGATTACTTTTGGTTCATATCTGATTTTGATGCTATATATATATATATATATATATATATAGCTCTTTGGTTTTACATTAATTTTACTATAAACTATTCATAATTTTCTAGCACTTACATTGGAGATTACTTTTGGTTCATAGCTCAATTTCATGCTCACTTATTTTCACTAGAATTCCGATGCCTTCAATTACAATCCATCTAATAAATTTTATGTGTTTCAGAAGCATTGAGAAGACTGAAAAAGTTGCAAGCTCGCCCAGATAATCACATTTGTGCAGATTGTGGGGCTCCAGATCCTAAATGGGCGTATGTTGGCTTTCGACTCTAATAAATTTTGTTTTTTCCCTTATTTTTGCCCAAGATGAAAAGAGTATTAAACATCCTTTGCAAAGACTTTTTAGAATCAATGACATGCTTAATTTGAATAGTGGATAATCATAACACTTAAGTAATATTAATAATGGTCAATGATTTTATTTTGAAAGTAGGGAATTTTCCAAGAGCTGTGCTCAAGGTGAAACCACTTACTTTTTTACTTCCTCATTATCAGTTCTAATATGAAGACTGGCTCAAAATTGAAATCATATGTGCAACACAACAGATCTGAAATAAAACATCTATCCACTATTCTTGTGTATTTTAGAAAAATGAAGAAAGTTGTTTAGTATATTATGCTAGACAAATTTTAAAGCTGTTGAGATTTTCTAAAAGCATTAAAGTTATGCTTTAATGAATATAAAAAGTGGTCCATGGATAGAGATTAGACATTTACATGCAACTTATTAGTTCAGTTAAGAAATGGAGTTCCATATAAGGATGATTCATATTGTACCTTTAGAAAGGAGGATAGTTGGTGTGTAAACATCAAGTCAATGAGGTGAATATAATTACTGCAACTTGTTGATGTGTCTTTTATGACAACGTCCGACACAGAATTAAGTTGCCTAATGGTCACTTCACTCTTTCTTGATCAAAGTACGATTGTGTGCTAAGATTGCAAGAAGTTCAAATAATCGATTCCAAGGTTCCTTTATGCTTCGAACGTGACTCAGTTGGCTTGATGTGATATGCTGGTAATCCAAGGGGACTCATATTTGAATCATTCTTTCACTTCTTTGTAGTGGCTGGAACTTCATCATTAGATATGGCAATTCTACGATGCTTTTGCTTCGAATGAACTAAATTGAACTAAAAATGAAGGGGAGAGGTTTTAGAAGGATCTAAATTTATTCTTAAGGGCAGTGATATCAGTAGATAATGCTTTAGTGGACAAATCCCAAATAAACCAAGCTCTGCTTTGCCAAGATTAACTACAACTCTGCAAGAACCGGTGCAATCTTCTGAGGATGTTGAAGGATTTTCATATTGAAAAAGCGCATTTGAATACCCAACATGGGACAATCCAAATGACTAATCACAATTGAGCTTAGCACAAATTTGGGGTTTCAGGCAAACTTTACATTGCAACTTATAATAAACAAGATGCAAAAAGTATGAACCATGGAAATTCATCAAACACCATTACATTCTCCATTGAAATCAAAGCACTTTATCTAACAATTGAGAAAATAAAATTCTACTCTAAGGTGAAACCATGCAAGTTTTGAAAAATAACTTAAGTGGACACCATTAGAGAACAATGTTTCACTGTTATTATCTCAAAAACTTATTGCAACAATTTCATACAAGTCTCCCTGCTTTACAAATGAGGGGGGTCGCTCCTTTATAGAGGTCTCAAACCTTGAGGACATGCAAACCCTAATTAGGGTTTTTCCTAAAAGATTCCCCACACATGATGCAACAAGGTGGGAATCGACAATAAATGCCAATCATGCCCATATACAATTAATTCCAGCCTATTACAATAGGTATCCAAAATGCATTAAATGCTCCATTCTTCACTAAATTTGCCCAACATGCATCGGATATTCCTCCATGCAAAAATTGTCTCATTGTTTCATAAATGCACCAATCATCCTCACATGTGACAACAACATGCAAGAATCAGCCATGATGCCATAAATGTGATGGCTACATGCAAAAAGACGCTCCATTAATTCAACATGCGCTGACCGGGTTGCTACTTGGCGAGAAACCCTTGGAGAGAGAAAATCCCTAGAGAGAGAAAACTTTATCCAGATTGAATTTTTTTGAATTATTTTGAGTTCATCTTGTTCTAGGGAAGCTTTTTTGATTTTCCACAATTCCTATTTTTTAGGAAATTATTTCAAATTAGGGTTCTAGGGTCCAGGAGAGAAAATTCTCTCACAAATCCAAATCTATCATCATTTTGAAATTTGAATGATTTTTGATGTCCGAAAGTGGATTTTTCAATTTTTTTCCGAGGGGAATTTTCTTTTCTTCTTATCCTTGTCTGTGAATTTCCATGCCTTGGAATTTGATCTTCAAACTTGGGCACTGAAACGACCCCATGGAGGAAAGTTCATTTGGAAGGAAAATTCTTTCCCTTCCTCACTTTGGCACTACACAACATTCTTGAGCGCTATCTTGACCCTATGGAGGATTTCCACGCCTTAGACAAAATTTCATCACCCCCGCTGTCTAGTGCTCATACTTGACCTTGGGCGTTGATTCACCTCCATGAAGGAATTTTGACTTTGATTTTTCCATGACACCCTTCATTTGGTGCCCAAGGACCTGACTGGGTGGAATTTTCACCCGATGGAGGAATTTATGGTGCAGAGGAAAATTTCTCGACACCCTCTTTTTAACGCTCTACTTGGCTCTTGGGTGGAAATTCCATGCAGGGGAGGAATTCTTCTTTCGTTGACTTTTTCCTTGCCACCACCTCTTCAGTGCTCCACACTTGCCTTGGGCGCCAAAACACTACAGTGGAGGATTTTTTTCAAATTTTCAAAATTTTCATAACCTCCTCATTTTAGTGTCCTCAATCTTGCTTTGGCGCCATTTCACACTATCTGGGAGGAATTCTCAAGTTTTTTCGCTTTTCCACAACACCCTCTTTTTTGCGCCCTAGCACAAACTTGGGCGTTGTTTGCACTAAGTGGAGGAATTCTTTCTTTTCTAACCTTCCTTGGCATCTTGGTTTGGCGCCACCCCATACGCTTGGACGCTATTTCCATGTAATGAAGGATTTAACCTTGGCATACTCTTTTCATGACCCCTTGGGATTAGCGCCCATATCTGTCCTTGGGCGTTGGATAGCTAGCATGGAGGAATTTTCTTGCAAATGCACTTTTCCATGGTCCTCTTCATTTGGCACTCTAGCTTTTCCTTGGGGGCTGATTTGCTAGGGTGATGGAATTTTGGGTGTGGAGGAGAATTCCTCCACCACTCCAATTTAGCGCCATCTTGCTTACTTGGGCGCCATTTGCACTAGGCCAAGGAATTTCATTTGTTCTTGACCATACTTGCCCCCTCTCGCCTTGGCAAGGATTCCTACTTGATTCCTCATCCACAGTCAATTTTTTGACCATTTTCCAGACTTGAGATGCCATATTGGGAGTTGATGTGATTTTGTGCCAGACTTAGAAGGTTTTTGATGCTTTCGACTTCTGGAATGGGCATCATACTTAGCCACTTTTGATCCATTTTGCCTGCTTTTTGTAGCTTGCGGATTTAGAAATGTTCAAGAATGACAGTCTTCAGTGTATGCCTGCGAAGAACTTGCCACAAATAAACTTTCCCAAAATAGAAATTGTTTCAAAATGTTAGGATCAGGACAAAACAGGACGCAGGGACACTTACTAAAAATATGAAGTTTGATTTTTGGCAAAATTAGACAAATCCAGGAGGCAATGAAATCCCTAAAAAATAGGAACTTTCTAAAAATAGAAAGTTGCTTAGATTTCATTCAAATTTCACTAGTAGGTTCCTTAAAGGGTCTTGATTCCAATGCAACGCATAGTTTTCAAAAACCCTAAAGGAAAGTCCCCAAATCCAAGTTTGAAGGGCAAAACCCTAAAATGGACAAAACAGGCTCTAGGCTTAGTCAAATTTGCTCAAATGAGCTGCAGACCTGAACAATTCGACCCCCAAACACATGGAAAACAAGGAGACTAATGAGGCGTCATCGAAAAGACCCAACAAACAAAAGCCAAAAGGCTGAGAGGGCCCAAAAAGTAGGGGGTCCCCATTTACAATGGGGCGATGTGTGAAAACGTCACAACACAACTCTGGCCGAATCTGTTTAAAGGGTGTAAGTCTAAGATTTTGATCACAAGTGAGAAGAAAACTGATTCTGCAACTTGGAACAAAATTCTCACCAAAGAGAAACAAGTTCATCCAATTTATATAATGCAGAATTTTAACACTAATGTTACAGTTTAGAAAGCTTGTGAATGCAAATAAGATTAAATCATTCTAAATTACAGTCACGATTCTTAAGGTGAAATATGTTTCCATAAAAAAATGTATTGTCGCTTGAAAAAAATAATTTGATCTTATCTATGGCTACTAATTCTAAATGGAAGGTTGGTCTGACCCTAAGTTAAATTGGAAGCTGGCTTGGTTGATTTCAAGAATTTCGTTCAAACTAGAAGGTCAGCCAGACTGTCTGAATTTTTAAGGTGTTTTAAGAATCCAATGGGAGACAACATTTAAAATTTTATAGTTATGATGTTGCTAATATGTTGACTCTAGTTAGTGTGATCTGATGGTGGCATTAAAAATGTCAAACATTGGTTTTCAAAAGGGAACCCATTACCTTTGCAAGTCTTTTGTGATCCTATTTTATATTTGTTAGCTTGCACTTGAAAATTTATTTAAATTTTTGAGTTAGAGGCACCACAAACTTCAAAGCATAGAAGTCACAATGAAGAAGTTAGAAGGAATACTTTAAATTTTAGATAGGCATTTCATTACACTATGAAATAAGTATAAGAGTGCTAATAATGAAGAGTGCATTCTATTTGTATGAACATTTTTCTCTTGCACACACAACAATATACACACTCCCTCTCCGCCAACCAGCAGATCACATAGTTCTACAATCCTCTAAATAAGCTTCATTGAACATCGAATGCTAGAGAGATATCTGTCTATGAGAATACTTATTCCTGTAGCAAAATAATATCTGCTATTTACTTTTAGATTCATTATTTCTATGCAATATCCAGTCCTGCAAAATATATTATGCTGACTTGAAGATAATTAATCTTAGAAACTATGCTTATCTTGTTGGGAGTAAGATCCTTGTTACAGTCAACCAGTAGGCTGGGATAGAAGAACTATTTATGATTATGTGATCAAAGAAGGAAGTATTTAAATTTAAAATAATCTACTGATATTCAACAATATAGAAAGTAACAAATGAACAAATATGCAACCACAAGAAACACATTAGCCATTGGATTTATGGGAAAGCCCTTACTGATAGAAAACTCACCATTAAAGGATCATCACATTTATATTAATTAGAATACAAAGATTCAATACAGTAGATCTCTTTATAGAGTCTCAAACTATAGGCTTACAACATATCCTTCTTTTGCAATCATAAACAAATTGCACTAACTTTATACCTTTACTAGAGTAATCATCATCGACCATCCAATACACATGTCATCCAACCTTAGTTCATCCATACAAGCAGCTAGATATAGCTGCTAAGACTACCTCATGGAACACAAACTGTCTCAACTGTTTAACCATCTTGCAGAATATCAATTGTCACACAACTATACAACAGTTGTACTTGATGTTAGCATGCTGCATATACTACCAAACATGATTTCTTCAGATATTAATCATTGCAGATGATAAACCATTTCTGCAGAATAGTGATCACGTACCTGTTAGCCAAACACTCCCAGTATGAACACATCTATAAGGTAAAGACTATGAAAAGACTTCTCCTTCTCTTGCAAAGATGGTAACATTTAGATTGCTTCTCTCTATAGCTATTTAGTTTGGTTGAAGGTGTATCAGATGAATGTCATGTTGATTATCCACAGGTATCGCATGTCTAAGAACAGTATGTAATTCTCACACATGATTTGGATGTGCACAGCAATATTCTCACGGGCAATACAAGTGTATATGCAGCAGAGCCTTCACGGGTATTGTGGATACACGCAGTATATACTTTAACTAATGTCGCTGTATTCTAAGGCTCTTGATCGAACAAATAATATATCTGTCTAAAGCATATGAAGGGACATGACCCTAAACGGAGTAACCCGTCAAAACAAGAGTGTGATTAGGATAAACAAATCTGATCAACACTCCCTCACCAATGTGATGAATACTAATTAAATATTAGTTAAAGATAAGTCAGCGATAAGTAAGATATTAATAAAAGTTAAAGATAGCAATCACGGGAAAGATATCTCTTGCTGCTATAACATCAACACTCCCTCATAGCTAGGGAGGTATCTTTCCAAATATCCATGTCATGAAGTCTCTCAACATGACGTCCACCATGGCTACTCCCATGCATGGAAAGCAACACACGTACAAGTGCCCATCACAAAGTCTCTTAACGCGATATCATCATGGAGTAACTCAACATGATTTCCACCATGGCTCCTCCCATGAGTGGAAGGAAACAAGTGCACAAGTGTCCATCACGGAGTCACTCAACATGATGTCATCATGGAGTCTCTCAACATGACGTCCACCATGGCTACTTCTAGAGGGTGGATAAACACAAGTACAAGAGAATCATCACAGAGTCTCTCAATGTGATGTTGTCATGGAGTCACTTGTAATGTCCCTACTAGTTAGAGATCACTTTCCTGCAAAACAGATTGTTAGAATACAACAAATATATATATATATATATATATATATATATATAACTAATATAACTTTAAAATACTTAATTAACACTAATCACAATTCTTATCTAATAAAAAGGATACGAATGCCATACGGAGATATCTCCTTAGGCGGCTGTGAAGCTCGTCTTCTTGGAACCCATCTTGGTTCCAAGCCATCCAGGAAATCAAAGATGAATTCGATTCTTGTCTTGGATGTAATTTCTTACACCCAAGCCATCCAAGAAATCAAAGGTTACTTTGATTCCTGTCTTGGATGTAATTACTTACACCCAAGCCATCCAAGAAATCGAAGGTTAATTCGATTCCTGTCTTGAGTGTAATTTCTTACACCCAAGCCATCCAGGAAATCAAAGGTTAATTCGATTCCTGTCTTGAGTGTAATTTCTTACACCCAAGCCATCCAAGGAAGACCATATGTCAATTCCTTGCCTTGGATGATGCATCTCATTATCCAAGTCCATCAGAGGGGACCGGCTAGATCCGTCTCTTCTTGGATGAACTTAGTGAACCAAGCCATATATATGCATATAGATATTTAGTATATATACTGCCTACCAGGGATTATCATAATCCCTCCATTAGACTAAGGGAGTTTCCTCCCTATAGCCTCCATCATGTAATCACATTTATATTACATTTTACAATTTATTGCTATTTTCCATTCCATAATCCATATTTACATATTCCTAATTTTAACATGTATTCCCTAACATATATTCAACAAAATATCCATTATCCAAAATTCATATTTATTTATTAACGTATATTCCTAACTATTCATTGAGATGTATTTATTAACATCTAAGAACCATTCATTAACATATGTAATAAAATGTTCATTACTTATATTCATCAACATTTAAAATATTCATTATTAATATTCATTAATATTCGTTATTAACATTCATTAATATACGTATTAAAATATTCATTAATATATATATTAAAATATTCATTAATATATGTATTAAAATATTCATTATTAATATTCATTAATATATATTAAAATATTCATTATTAATATTCATTAATATATATATTAAAATATTCATTATTAATATTCATTAATAATATTCATTGATTATTTATTCCAACATTCATTAATTTATTTGTTACCATTGCTTATTTTACAGCTTGTATTAAGGGTATTCTTGTAGTATTGTCATTTCATTATATTATTATTCAGAATCTTAATGTTCATTAATGTTATATGTAATTCATGGCTGCCATGTCAAATATACAGAATGCGAACCTATTAGAGTTATATACTGTGAACTAATGTGATTTATTGCATTATGAATATTCAGGCTATGGTTTTCTAAAGATTTATTAGCAGATTAATACTAGTTACCAGAGAAATAGAGACTATATAAATATAATGTATTAAGACTGCTTTTAGAAACTTAATGACTGTAACAGCATATAAATCTCATTATCTGTTATGCGAATTAGATATTCTACTTTCTTAGTTCTGCAAAGACATACCTAGATTTGTGCTTCACGGAATTATTCCCTGCTGCCCCCTGATGGCTATTCCTCTTCACCCCTTTATACCTCGTGAAGGGTTGTACCCTTCCGTATGAAGGGGTGCGATGGTAATCGTGGTGGGGGGGGGGGGGGTCTTGTTAATAGTAATAATAAATAGGTTAACACTACATCATGCGGGGGGGAGGGGGGGGGGGGCGCTTTTGAATATTTGATGCTTTAAATATATTAACTATTACATTGACATATATTAAATATTGACATTGTAAATATATTAAATATTACATAATACTTTTCTTATTATTATATATTAAATATATTTCCTTTATTTTTTTTTATATATTACTATTTATCATTTTAATCATTTATCTATAATAACCTTATTTAATTAATCCATATAGTAATATTATTAAATAATTTTAAATTAGAACCATGAACTACTGAAGGGTGTTCGAGTAGAAGGCTGCATCGTAAATCCCCTTAGAGTGCCCGATATGTCCTTAATCATGATCGTTGACTATACGATTAGTGTTCTTAAATGGTGGTCCATACTAAGCACCACACTCGATCCCTCTATAGTAATGGTCTTCCCATAACATTCGCAATTTTGTCTCTTTTAGAGACTTCACAAGATTGAGGAATCCTAGCGATGTAATGTTTAGTCTAAATGCTATTCTTGTTTGTTGGAGAAAACATATGATTGCTTTGTATGTTTTCTTTTTACCCATCCTTATCATTTAAAGAATATTATTAGTTATAACTATTAATAAATGTTTAATTAAATAATAATATTTAATAAATAAATAAATATTAAGTATTCATTTGTTGGTAATTATTATATAAATTAATAATAATCACTTCTTCATTTAGGGTCTCTCTCTCTCTTCGTATATGTATAACGACTCAAGAGGGGACATGACATCCACCATGGCTACTCCTAGAGGGTGGGAAAGAACCACATCTCCCTCTCAAAGATGGACAAGGGCTTTCACCTCAAATTTCTCCAGCTCAAAGAAAGATGCATTAACAAGGGCTTTCACCTCAAATTTCTCCATCTTAGAGAAAAATGTATTAACAAGGGCTTTCACCTCAAATTTCTCCGCCTTAGAGAAAAATGCATTAACAAGGGCTTTCACCTTGAATTTCTCCGTCTCATAGAAAAATGCATTAACCAAAGCATTCACCTCGAATTTCTCCGTCTCATAGAAAAATGCATTAACGAATGATAATGTGACTCCCTCTGAAGCTCCAAGTGCTTGCATCAACCTCCTGACCTCCTTGTCCAAGGTTGCCTATGTTGGTTTGTCAGACTCCCTCTGAATGTTAATTCCTCCTCTTTGAATAAACTGATCACAATGACAATCTGAATAGGTTCTTCCTCTTTGAGAGATGTCTCCAGTTATGTGCCACCAACTCATTCCCATGGCAGCAAGTTGTGTCTCCATTCTTCAGCCTACGTGACTTCCTCATAGGATGCATCAATCTCTTCCTCCCTTGAATGCAATCTCTCATCATCCTTTTGCTCCTCGATCCGTCCTGCACTGTTTTTCCCAAACCCATGTCATCACCTATAATAATGCCTCTACATTTACGGTGAAGATCCCAAAACCACTTGATTCCTTCATGTTGATGTGCATACAAGTGTTTTACAATTTTCCCATTAAGTGTGTAAGTTTTATTATCATTAGTGAAGACAATAGCATCTTTTGCTGCTGCTGAAGCAGTGTCTTCCTCGTCACTAGCATTTGTTTCATATGCATCCTTCTCATTATTGCCCTTCACAAGAGATGCATGACTGTTTGTTCTGATCTTCATAGACTTTGCAGATTCTAGTAAATCGTTATCATTCTTGGAACACACAGAATCAAGCTCTGAAGCAGAAGAAGAGACTTCTACTGCTGTACAAACTTGAGACGTATTTTTATTTTGTTCAACTACCTTTGAAGGTATTGCTTTGGCATTATTAGCACAAAAGATACCATGCATATGATCCATTTTAGTGTTTAACAACTTAGGAGCATCTTCTTGATCCCCAAAACCAACACAATTAAAGAATGATGTATCTCTAGTTGATTCAGCATAATTCTCTTCACCATCATCACCCTTATGAGACAATGAAGACAATGCCGATTGTGCACTCTCAAAATCTGGAGCATCAGAGCTGTGAATAGGGCTTTTGGATTCATCCTTTGTGTCCATGCCACTACATACAGACTCCTCATCCTGCCAAACCCTTTGACTCTTTTTATTTTCATTTTTGCTCTTGGAAGATACATTGTTGGCCATTGGATGATTGTATAACCCATGGTATAAATAAATCAATTCTCACCACTACCTTCATTTGCTTGGGACCCATCAGACGATAAACTATGGAGCTTGAAGTAGCAGTATTAGCAGAAACCTTACATAGCCTCCGTCTTCTAGAAATTTTGACTTTATCCAAGCCCTTTCCTTAATTCTTTGGCAAGGTTTCTTTTGATTCACATTTGTCTAGAATGTATTTCAGATCGGAATTGATTTGAATTGGGCGAAGTTTTTTGTCTCTTCGCTCGGAGGCGAGCCAACGTCTGAAGCGCTTGGGCATTCTTCTGGTTGAGGCTTTGAGGTTGGCGCCTGCTCTCTCTTTCTTTGGCTTCTTCACTTTTTCCCTCCTTTACCATTACTTGCATGCTCTGGTTCTACTTGGGTTACACTACAGAACAAATTCTATCATCCACTGATTTAACCGGATTACCCAACACCAAAAATGTGCTTTCCTTTCTTATGAAGGTTCTGGTTGTTTAGTCTACCTAGATTCTAGGTATTTCACATTTTGAAATTTTGATTCCCACTCTACCGTCCTCAGGTGTTGAACTTGTCCTAAGAGAATACAAGGGAATGCGATCTTCTTACTCCTTATTCACACATTTTAAATAGTATTTTTTTTTTTATAATACTCACAGTCCTTTTGTGTCTTCATATCATTGTTGTTCCACAACCCCATAGTTGATTCCGCCTCCACAGAGCTCACACATAAATTGGTCAATAAAATGCCTAACAATTAAGGAAAGATAAATCACTCAAAATAGGACAATCTTCACAATTACCCATCCCAAGCACTAATAAGCTCTCTCATTCAGAGATATGTTGTAAAGGAGATAATTGCATGGCCACTGAATTTCCTATGCCCACAAATGCAATTAATCTTTCAACCAACAATAATTCTAATGTTCGAATTTTAGTAGACCACCCAATGTTGAGCCACTAGTATTATTTCTCACACACAATTAAACGACATCAAAATGAATGCCAATTCTTCCTTTAAACCCCATAAATTGTATGGGAAGGCAATACGGCTATCTAAATAAATACCACACAATCTTCGTTGCTAATCCACACCCGAACATGAATCTAATCTCTTCGACTAATATGCAAGGTTCTGTATAATATAATGCCCCTGTTATCGTGTCTGCTCTGATACCATGTTGATTATCCACAGGTATCGCATGTCTAAGAATAGTATGTAATTCTCACACATGATTCAGATGTGCACAACAATATTCTCACGGGCAATACAAGTGTATATGCAGCAGAGCCTTCACGGGTATTGTGGATACACGCAGTATATACTTCAACTAATGTCATTGTATTCTAAGGCTCTTGATCGAACAAATAATATATCCGTCTAAAGCATATGAAGGGACATGACCCTAAACGGGGTAACTCGTCAAAACAAGAGTGCGATTAGGATAAACAAATCTGATCAACACTCCCTCACCAATGTGATGAATCTAATTAAATATTAGTTAAAGATAAGTCAGCGATAAGTTAGATATTAATAAAAGACTAAAAGTTAAAGATAGCAGTCTGGGGAAAGATATCTCCTGCTGCTATAACATCAACACTCTCTCTTAGCTAGGGAGGTATCTTTCCAAATGTCCTTGTCATGGAGTCTTTCAACATGACACTCACAGTGGCTACACCCATCTGTGGAAAAGAGTTTATCACAGAGTCTCTCAACGTAATAACGTGATGGAGTCTCTCAACATGACGTCCACCATGGCTACTCCCATGCATGGAAAGCAACACATGTACATGTGCCCATCACAGAGTCTCTCAACGTGATATCATCATGGAGTCACTCAACATGATTTCCACCATGGCTACTCCCATGAGTGGAAGGAAATAAGTGCACAAGTGTCCATCACGCTGTCACTCAACATGATGTCATCATGGAGTCTCTCAACATGGTGTCTACCATGGCTACTTCTAGAGGGTGGATAAACACAAGTACAAGAGAATCATCACGGAGTCTCTCAATGTGATGTTGTCATGGAGTCACTCAACATGACATCCACCATGGCTACTCCCATAGGGTGGAAAGAACCACATCTCCATCTCAAAGATGGAGAAGGGCTTTCACCTCAAATTTCTCCGTCTCAGAGAAAGATGCATTAACAAGTGCTTTCACCTCAAATTTCTCCGTGTTAGAGAAAAATGTATTAACAAGTGCTTTCACCTCAAATTTCTTTGCCTGAGAGAAAAATGCATTAACAAGGGCTTTCACCTCGAATTTCTCCGTCTCATAGAAAAATGCATTAACAAATGATAATGTGACTCCCTCTGAAGCTCCAAGTGCTTGTATCAACCTTTTGACCTCCTCGTCCAACGTTGCCTTTGTTGGTTTGTCAGACTCCTTCTGAATGTTAATTCCTCCTCTTTGAATAAACTGATCACAATGACAATTTGAATAGGTTTTTCCTCTTCGAGAGATGTCTCCAGTTTTGTGCCACCAACTCAGTCCTATGGCAGCAAGTTGTGTCTCCATTCTTTAGGCTGCGTGACTTCCTCATAGGATGCATCAAGCTCTTCCTTCACGTTGATGTGCATACAAGTGTTTTGCAATTTTCCCATTAAGTGTGTAAGTTTTATTATCATCAGTGAAGACAATAACATCTTCTGTTGCTGCTGAAGAAGTGTCTTCCTCGTCACTAGCATTTGTTTCCTATGCATCTTGCTCGTTGTTGCCCTTTACAAGAGATGCATGACTTTTTGTTCTGATCTTCACAGACTTTGCAGATTCTAGTAAATCGTTATCATTCTCGGAACACACAGAATCAGGCTCCGAAGCAGAAGAAGAGACTTCTACTGCTGTACAAACTTGAGACGTATTTTTATTTTGTTCAACTACCTTTGAAGGTATTACTTTGGCATTATTAGCACAAAAGATACCATGCATATTGTCCATTTTAGTGTTTAACAACTTAGGAGCATCTTCTTGATCCTCAAAACCAGCACCAATAAAGAATGATGTATCTCTAGTTGATTCAGCATAATTCTCTTCACCATCATCACCCTTATGAGACAATGAAGTCAATGCCGATTGTGCACTCTCAAAATCTGGAGCATCACAGCTGTGAATAGGGCTTTTGGCTTCATCCTTTGTGTCCATGCCACTACATGCAGACTCCTCATCCTGCCAAACCCTTTGACTCTTTTTTTTTTTTTTTTTCATTTTTGCTTTTGGAAGATACATTGTTGGCCATTGGATGATTGTATAACCCATGGTATTCCTCATTGCATACTTAAAAATAATTCTCACCACTACCTTCATCTGCTTGGGACCCATCAGACGATAGACTATGGGAGCTTGAAGTAGCAGTATTAGTAGAAACCTTAAACAGCCTCCGTCTTCTAGAAATTCTGATTTTATCCAAGCCCTTTCCCTAATTCTTCGGCAAGGTTTCTTTTGATTCACGTTTGTCTTGAATGGATTTCAGATCGGAAATGATTTGAATTGGGCGAAGTTTTTTGTCTCTTCGCTCGGAGGTGAGCCAATGTGTGGAGCGCTTGGGCATTCTTCTGGTTGAGGCTTTGAGGTTGGTGGCTGCTCTCTCTTTCTTTGCCGCCTTCACTTTTTCGCCCCTTTACCATTACTTGTGTGCTCTGGTTCTACTTGGGTTACACTACAGAACAAATTCTATCATCCGGTTAGTTAACCGGATTACCCAACACCTAAAATGTGCTTTCGTTTCTTATGAACGTTCTGGTTGTTCAGTCTACCTAGATTCTAGGTATTTCAGATTTTGAAATTTTGATTCCCACTCTACCGTCCTCAGGTGCTGAACTTGCCCTAAGAGAATACAGGGGAATGCGATCTTCCTACTCTTTATTCACACATTTTAAATAGTATTTTTTTTTTATAATACTGACAGTCCTTCCGTGTCTTTATATCATCATTGTTCCACAGCCTCATAGTTGATTCTGCCTCCACAGATCTCACACATAAATTGTTCAATAAAATGCCTAACAATTAAGGAAAGATAAATCACTCAAAATAGGACAATCTTCACAATTACCGTCCCAAGCACTAATAAGCTCTCTCATTCAGAGATATGGTGTAAAGGAGATAATTGCATGGCCAGTGAATTTCCCATGCCCATAATTGCAATTAATCTTTCAACCAACAATAATTCTAATGTCTGAATTTTAGTAGACCGCCCAATGTCGAGCCACTAGTATTATTTCTCACACACAGTTAAACGACATCAAAATGAATGCCAATTCTTCCTTTAAACCCAGCAAATTGTATGGGAAGGCAATACGACTATCTAAATAATTACCACCCAATCTTCGTTGCTAATCCACACCCGAACATGAATCTAATCTCTTCGACTAATATGCAAGGTTCTGTATAATATAATGCCCCTGTTATCGTGCCTGCTCTGATGCCATGTTGATTATCCATAGGTATCGCATGTCTAAGAACAGTATGTAATTCTCACACATGATTCGGATGTGCACAACAATATTGTCACGGGCAATACAAGTGTATATGCAGCAGAGCCTTCACGGGTATTGTGGATACATGCAGTATATACTTCAACTAAGGTCGCTGTATTGTAAGGCTCTTGATCGAACAAATAATATATCCGTCTAAAGCATATGAAGGGACATGACCCTAAACGGGGTAACCCGTCAAAACAAGAGTGCGATTAGGATAAACAAATTTGACACTCCGTCACCAATGTGATGAATACTAATTAAATATTAGTTAAAGATAAGTCAGTGATGAGTAAGATATTAATAAAAGTTAAAGATAGCAGTCAGGGGAAAGATATCTCTTGCTGCTATAACATCAACATGTCAAAAGTGTCTTCTTGAATGGAGGTTTGCATGAGGAGTTTATATGGTGCAACCTAAGGGTTTTAGAGTTCTTTTATGAAGATCTAGTTTATTGATTAAAAGTCCTTCTATAGGCTTAAGTAGGCTACTTGAGCCTGGTATTTCAAAATTGTTCAGCATCTAAAATATTCTGAATTCAGGAGTCTTTTAATTCAAATCTTTCTGTTAAAACTTAAAAGCAATGGTAATGATATTTTTATTGTTATATGTGTTGAAAATCTTGCCATCACAGGAAGCACAACCACTATAAATCAATGAGTAAACTCAGAATTTTGTTAGTTTTTAACATGCCTTATCTATACCTTCTATATTTGTGGGTAGGAGTTGAGTTTTCATGGTCTAATGATTGCATCTTAATGGTTCATATCAAATATGCCTTAAATCTTTGGGAGCATTTTGAGATGATAGATTGTAATTCATCTTATACACCTATGGAAGTTGGGCAGAAGTTGTCAGTATTTGATGATTCATCATTTGGTTTATGAATCACTCTATAGATAGATGGTGGCAGCTTAATATATCTTACATCCACTAGACCATATCTTTGCTTTGCTATTAGATATCTGTCTTGGTTTTTGAAAAAATTAAAGCTTTTTTATTGGTTAGTTGCAAACAAAGTTTTAGAGGACAATTTGATTTTGGTTTATTAGATTGTAATGTTCTCTTTTGGGATTGCCCTAAATCTTGCCCTTTTAAATATCGAAGCCTGCTAATTTTCACCCTTAATAATTCTGATATTAGATATTGATCCATTGAGTTTCTTGTCTTCTTTGATCTTATGGATGATTCCATCAATTCCCCCTTCTCAATTGAATTGATCTCTTCTTTATATCTTCATTTGTGGGAAGTCACACCTCTTCTTATGAAATGAGTCATCACTCTTCATTGCTGCCCTTTGAGAATGATAGATTATTCTCCAAATTGATCTCCCTTGGATGTCCTCCTTAAATGAAACCTTCTCCCCTTTATAACTTCCAGTGTGAGAGAGAGTCACACCTCTTTGGCATGTCTGCCCTTTGCAAGGGTTACAACCTTTCATAATAATCATTCTTCAAAAGAGTCACAACCTTTCATATTTATCACCCTTTGAAAGAGTCATAACCCTTAATCATTTCTGCCCTTTGAGAGGTTCACAACCTTTCATATTTATCATACTTTGAGAGGGTCACAACCCTTCATTATTTTTGCCCTTTGAGAGAGTCATTTCTTCATTTCCTTCACATTCCTTGTTCCATTTATCTTTCCCTAATTCCTATGCTCCACTCTTTTTCCTTTTCCTCTCTGTCCTCTTTCAAATGAACTCTTTTCCCTTTTATATCTCATGTTTGAGGGAGTCACAACTCTTCATAACGTGCCTCTTGACTTTTCATTTAACTTAATTAACTTGTATAATTCTAGTATATTCTATTTAATTATTTATTTATATTTTAATTTAATCATTATTATTTATTATTAAATCCTATTTCAGAAAAGGGACATTACATAGTTGTACAAACTTTGGTAGGGTAGGATCAATTGGTGCTCAATTATCTACTTCAGAATACATCACCTTGCATTTAGAAGTGGCTTTATGGCAATTTAAGCTTCAATAAACTATAACTCGATCTTTTACTAAAGTTGAATACAAAGCATCTATGAGTGCCAATTGTGAAGCAATTCGGTAATGAAGAATTTTGATAGATTTTCAGCTTCCTCAACATACTTCTTTTCTGCTTTTCTGTAATAATCAGGAAGTATTGAAGTTGCGGAAAATTCCAATGTATCATGTTCAAAGTTTAAACCATATATATTGAGATTCATCATCACCAAATTCGACAACTTGTGGATTCTAAAGACATTTCTTTTCATCTCTGCACTTTTTAGGAGCAGCCCATTGATTTAATGGCTAAACCTTTTGATTCTGTTTATTTTCTCAAAACCATTAAAGCTATCAGATTTCCACAATCCATATTATAATTCTTTTAGAGCTTTTGGATTAGATTGTGTGCTACAAATTTTTAACATTAACGTTTTGAATCACACTCCGTGATTCATCATCAGGATAAGAAAGAGAGTTTGAAGGAGATGAAAAATGCCCAGCTGCAAATCTAGACAGAATATAAAGAGATGAGAGAGGGAGGGGGTAGAAAGAGTACACGCGGACCAAGGAAAAGAATAAAATAATAACTGCCAGCCCAACTCCTAAAATGAGAAGAAACAAAAGAAAATGATTAAATGAATTAAAGAAACTAAAAAATCAAAAAATTAAAAACAACTAGAACAAAATAAAAAGACGAGATCGAATAATTATAAATATGTGTGAAAAATGTAAATGCAAATGTATGTATGAATATATGTGTGTGTGTGTAAATTTACAAATATGTGTGCATATGTATATGTGCGTGCATGTGCATGTGTGTGTGTGTGTGCGCGCGTGCAAACATACATAATGAAACAAGGAAATAAAAGAAATAAGTAAAATAAAATAAAAAAAAAGCAAATAGGAAAAAATTAAAAATAACCAATGTAATTTTTTTTAAAACAAGAGATCAAGAGAAGGAAAATGGAAAATACTAAGAGCCCTCCTAGAGACGAGCCAAGAGGAAGTGGCGGAAGGAATCTCGAGCCAGGGAGTGGACGAAGACGCTAACGAAGAGGGCCTCTCAAAGTGTCAAGCAAGGGATACCAAGAGGGATTGAGGCTCCACCCATCGTCCCGATTAAGATTGGTTGGGTGATCGTTTGGAGCCTGCTTCAGCTTTGCGTCTAGACCTTTGGATTCGCCTTGACATTACATCTCACACTAGAGCCATGGGCAAATAGGCTGAATGCATTAGGAGGCAGAAAAAGAAGTTTTGTGCTCTGCAACACAAATGTAGAGTGGGTCATTCCAAGGCATCTGCTGCTATCGTCAACCATCCCTCCACCTCGCCTAGGCCAGCATCTCATAGACTCACACTTTCCCTTGTTGTATGGTTCACTCGTCCTTTTCTCAAGCCTTTCCTTTTTCCCCCCGACATCCTCTTCTTCTCATGATGTTTCACTCCCTACGCAATTCTAGCTTTTGGGTTTAGCCACTGATCATAGCTTGGACCATACCCAGCCATTGCAACCCTAGTCATCTTCTTTGTCCCCGCTTCATGTGGTTCATTCTAACTTTTTGTCCCACAATTCTGTAACCCCTCGGCCAGACAGTGGCATTGTGGCTGTCTCTTATCTCACCTCTCCTTTGACGCCCCCGTTCGATTCAACCTACAAATTCGTGGAACAGGCTTGACTGGAACTACCGGGCACATTGCAGACGACATCTCATTCGTCCTTGGCCTTAGGAGACTCCATCGTGACTTGCGGGGATTCTCAACGACTACCTGAATGTTCCAGAACTAATGTGGAGCTTGCAAACCAGCAATGATCTCATCTCAACGACTCTTCTCCTACACACCTAGGTACGTCCTCCTCGATTTGTGCTCTCCAATTGAATTCTTTTCCTTGCATTAATTGCTTTGTGTTTCCTTGCGTTGGTGATTACGTCTCGCTTAAGTCTTGCAGGCCTTGAGCCCCTCCTTTGACTTCCCATCGACCTAGTATGTGTGTGTGTGCATGCAAACATACAAAATGAAACAAGGAAATAAAAGAAATAAGTAAAATAAAATAAAAATAAAGCAAATAGGAAAAAATTAAAAATAACCAATGTAAGTTTTTTTTAAAACAAGAGATCAAGAGAAGAAGGAAAATGGAAAATACTAAGAGCCCTCCCAAAGACGAGCCAAGAGGAAGTGGCAGAAGGAATCTCGAGCCAGGGAGTAGACGAAGACGCTAACGGAGAGGGCCTCTCAAGGTGTCAAGCAAGGGAAACCAAGAGGGATTGACGTTCCACCCATCGTCCCGATTAAGATTGGTTGGGTGATCGTTTGGATCCTGCTATAGCTTTGCGTCCAGACCTTTGGATTCACCTTGACATTACATCTCACACTAGAGCCATGGGCAAATAGGCTGAATGCATTAGGAGGCAGAAAAAGAAGTTTTGTGCTCTGCAACACAAATGTAGAGTAGGTCATTCTAAGGCATCTGCTGCTATTGTCAACCATCCCTCCACCTCGCCTAGGCCAGCATCTCATAGAATCACACTTTCCCTCGTCGTATGGTTCACTCGTCCTTTTCTCAAGCCTCTCCTTTTCGCCCCCGACATCCTCTTCTCATGATGTTTCACCCCCTACGTAGTTCTAGCTTTTGGGTTCAGCCACTAATCATAGCTTGGACCATACCCAGGCATCGCAACCCTAGTCATCTTCTTTGTCCTCGCTTCATGTGGTTCATGCTAATGTTTTGTCCTACAATTCCGTAACTCGTCGGCCAGACAGTGGCATTGTGGCTGTCTCTTATCTCACCTCTCCTTTGACGCCCCCGTTCAATTCAACCTACAAATTCGTGGAACAGGCTTGACTGGAACTACCGGGCACATTGCAGACGACATCTCATTCGTCCTTGGCCTTAGGAGACTCCATCGTGACTTGCGGGGATTCTCAACGACTACCTGAATGTTCCAGAACTAATGTGGAGCTTGCAAACCAGCAATGATCTCATCTCAACGACTCTTCTCCTACACACCTAGGTACGTCCTCGATTTGTGCTCTCCAATTGAATTCTTTTCCTTGCATTAATTGCTTTGTGTTTCCTTGCGTTGGTGATTACGTCTCGCTTAAGTCTTGCAGGCCTTGAGCCCCTCCTTTGACTTCTGTTGTGACGTATTCACACATCGCCCCATTGCAAATGGGGACTCCTGCTTTTTGCTTTCTAGGGTTTGTTTTCTAGGTCTTTTAGGGTTTTGTCTGTTAGCCTTTGCAGGATGAGTGCTGTCGAGGGGATCGTTGGATTATAGGCTTTGCTTGAGCCAGGGTGAGCCCACAGGGCCCCAGAATTAGGGTTTCTTTGAGAGTCTTCCTTAGGGCCTGGTTTTGCTCTCGTTGCTAATTGTGTCTTGCTTTGTGAGTGGGTATCATTCTTGAAGGTCCGAGCTAGGTCGAGTTGGTGAGTGATGAAGTCTAAAATGTCATCCTGATCTTCAAATGCTCTGAAATTTGGCTAAGTCTGGAATGTCCTAATCCTGAAATTTGACTAAGTCTGGAAAACTGAAGAATCCTCCAAAAACTAGATTTTGCAATATAACTCCTGGAGGTCCGAAACCACTCTCAAACATCTTGAAAGTATATATGGAATATAACTTAAAGTATAAGAACTTAAATGTTATATTCCATAAAATGATCCTGACGGATAGTCCAAAATGTCAAATTTCGCTCTTGACCCTTCCAAAGGGTCCAAAGCAAATTTCACTCCTGACCCTTCCAAAGGGTCCAGAGCGAAATTCTTATTTCCTCTATTTTTCTCCTTAGCTTGACCTAGTTTGTAGACTTTTGAGGCATAATTGAGAAGGTTTGATGCAACTTTGCCTTGGAGAGGAGATTTTAGACCTTGGGATGATGGATTCTAGCCTGGGAGAGGAATTTCGCTCCTAACCCTTCTAAAGGGTCTAGAGCGAAAATCCTTATAACCCTCATTTTCCTTCCTTGTTTTGGATGGGCGTTGGTTTATTAGGCTTTGTGTGTGAGTCTTGATGTGTTCTTGCCTTGAGAAGTGTTTTGAAAAGTGAGGATCTTGTCCTAAATCAAGATTTTCGCTCTTGACCCTTCCAAAGGGTTTAGAGCGAAATTCTTCATAAGCCTCATTTGCTCTCTTGTTTTGGATACCAACCTTGTTCCATGGGTGAATTTGGGAAGGAAATAACATGTCTCTGCCTTTTGAGGTGATGGAATGTAGAAATGTGAAGGATTTTGGCCAAGATTAGGAATTTCGCTCCTGACCCTTCCAAAGGGTCCAGAGCGAAATTCACTATAGTCCTCATTTGCTACCTTGAATGGGCTTAAAACCTGGTTCCTCAAGTGGAAAACAATCTATATTTGCCTCCAGGAGAAGATTGAAGTTTGAAAAATGAGCAATTAAAGCCTAAATCAAGATTTTCGCTCCTGACCCTTCCAAAGGGTCCAGAGAAAAAATCAACCTAAGACTCATTTTTGGCCTTATTTGACCAAATTTTGATTTGCAAGGCATTTTGAAGGGAAGAGTAGACATGTTTGGATGTTGGAAATGTTTGAAAGCCTTGAAAAAGGAAGAATCAAGCCCAAATCATGATTTTCGCTCCAGACCCTTCCAAAAGGTCCAGAGCGAAAATCCTCCTAGACCTCATTCCCTTCCCTATTTGACCAAATTGTGATGTCCAAAGCATGTTGAAAGGGGAAATGGACATGATCTTGCCTTTGAGAGTGTTTGGAAGTTGTGAAAATGAAGGATTTTAGCCAGGAAAGGAAATTTCGCACCTGACCCTTCCAAAGGGTCCAGAGTGAAATTCCTTATAAGCCTACTTTTCAACCTTTCTTGGACATGAAACCTTGTTCATAGGGCAATGAAGGATGAGATTCTACCTTGCAAAGAAGTTTCAAGTTTAAAGAATGATGATTTTGGGTCAAGAATGAGATTTTCGCTCGTGACCCTTCCAAAGGGTCTAGAGCGAATTTTCCTCTCTTTGCTATTAACTTTGTGCTAGATCAAGTGTGGGCTAAGGTAAAATCAAGAAGGAGATGTCCTTAGGAATGACTCCAAATTGCCAATGATTATCAAGATTGAAGGAATTGAGCCAAATGAAGAAATTCGCTCCTGACCCTTCCAAAGGGTCCAAGGCGAAAACTCTTCAATCACCTATTTTCCCTTGCAAAATCAAGTCAAACTTGGGTTGGATGAGAGGAGAGAAGTGTTTTCTTGCCTTTTTGAAGTTGGTTAAGGTTGAAAGATGGAAGAATAAGCCTAAAACAAGAATTTCGCTCCTGAACCTTCCAAAGGGTCCAGAGCGAAATTCTAAAATCCATCTATTCCTCTCATATTTATGCCAAGCCAGGCCTAGACAAAGATGGTAGAGGTCCTTGAGATTGCCCTTGAATGGATTTTTGTCTCCAAAAATGATGATTTTGGGCTAGGGGAAGAAATTCGCTCCTGACCCTTCCAAAGGGTCCAGAGTGAAAATCTTAAAATCACCTATTTTCCTTGCAAGTCTAGTCAAATGTTAGGTTTTCATGGCTTGGATGGGTGCGAGGAGACATGTTCTTGCCTTTTGAAGTTAATTGATGTTGAAAAATGATGGAAATTAGCCCAAACCAAGGATTTCGCTCCTGACCCTTCCAAAGGGTCCAGAGCGAAAATGCTTAGATCACCTCCTTTCTTTCTATAGCCTAGACAGGAGTGAGGCAATGTGTCCTTAGTCTTGGAGGTGAATTGAAGTTGAAAGGATGGAGGAACATGCTCAAAACTTGAAAATCGCTCCTGACCCTTCCAAAGGGTCCAGAGCGAAGAACACTAAAACCATCCTTTTCTCCAAATTTTGTGCTAAGTTAGGCCTGGACTAGGGTGAGAAAAGCTATTTGGAATGCCTCGGAAAGATGTTTTCAAAAATGTGAATTTTGAGCTAAAGTTGGAATTTCGCTCCTGACCCTTCCAAAGGGTCTAGGGCGAAATTCTTATAGGGTCTGTTCCTGGAGAAAATCTTGGGCAAGTTTCATGTTAATATCTTTTTGTTGATGATTTAAGTTGAAAATGCTATGTTGAAATGAATTTATCATGTGTCCTTAATCATCTTTTGGTTTGTTTTGGCAGATGAAAGAAGACCAAGCCAGGACAAGGATGACCTTCTCCAGCCCAGTATCAACAAGGACGACCTTCTCCAGCCCAGCCTCATCAAGGACGACCTCTTCCAGTCCAACATTTGAAGGAAAGACAAGGTGGCATCCCAGTCATCACTCCTCCAGTCGGGTTGGTCCACTTCAACATGTCCAGATTCAATGTACCTGACTCATCAAAGATGGCACTAACTTCGATGTACCTACCCCGACTATCCATTGGTCGAATATTCCAGAGAAGACGTGTCCAAATAATGCAATTATTTCATTGGTCAGAATTAAGTTTGTTGTAACAAACCCTAATTAGGGTTTCATTGTAAAATCTTGGCCATTGATCTCAAATTGATCGGAGCCATCGAATTGTATTGAGGGCACTATATAAGCCCTGGCTCCTCATTTGTAAAGGCTAATAGTTAGTCAATAATAGCTAATAGTTAATAGTTAGTAAATAGAGGCCAGAATAGTAGAATAGCAATTAGAGTAGATTAAGAAGAGAAGGCAAGACATTGATGCCTTAATTGTAAAGACTTCTTTTCATTGAAGATATGGTGGAATATGTTGTTTCTTTGCAATGTGCATGGTCTCTTGTTGAATCTTCATTTTTGATGATAGATGATTAGATTGAGTGAAGAAAATTGTTGAATGCACCTGTGTGGAATCTGTCTAGTCCATACCACTAGCCTCTTACTGATTGTAAGTGCGCCCTGCGTGGTCAACTAGCATAAAATGAGCTTAATCTCAAGTCGTTACACGTCTATTGTTCATGCATTAACTTGAATGATGATTAGTATCTGATGGTGTCCGATTTGAATATATTTGAAGCATTCCCCAGAAGATCTCACTGAGTTGGTGTTAAATTGTTCAATTTGATGGTGAGACCTAGCCCAGTAGGACTCCACCTAGTCATTCATCCATCTTCTTGCATTCTAGGTAGTAGAGTAGACTTCCTGAACCCTGCATCTTTTGTTATTTGTTTGTCTTCTAGTTAGTTAATAGGATCTGTGATTCCAGCAAATCAACGTTTAGGTCGTCAAGTGTAAGTCCCCTTGTGATTCCAGCAAAATCACATCATACCATAGAGAGCTTATCCACGAGTAGAGAACCTACATACAAGAACCTTGGAGTTGCCTCGACTGATCCTTCGGCGAGATCTTTAGCAGTCGGGAAACTTTGTTCAAGAGAGGATAAGATACCTCGGTATTTTATTCTGTGTTCGCATGTGCATTAAAAACACATCAACAACTTCCCATCGACCTAGTTAGCCCCCTCCGCCGTTTCATCCTCTCATGCTTCTCCCACCCCCCACGTGTCCCCTTTGGAGGGGTCTGCTATCAGCTCGAGCTTCTCTTACTCTTGTGCCCATGCCATTCTGCCCATCGGGGTCCTTTGGTCTCCGTATGCCCCGTGTTATCCCGCCACCTCGGGTCATACCGTGGGGCTTTCTTCCCCTCGTCTTCATACCTTGGACGGTGTGGTCCGTCCCATGCCGTTGTCCAGTCCCTCCCCTTTGATCAATTGGGAGTCTAAGTTGGTCGTTAACTTGTGATGTGCCAACTTGGAACCCCTAGCTTTTAATTTTTTAAAGTGGGGATTAGGCTTTGCAGTGACTCCATGTACTAACCCCCTTGTGGATTTCCTTACGAACATTGAGAATGCAGTCCACTCTCTTTCGGTTGATGTTGTCGAGGAGGTTAGGCAAGATTGCGCGGTGGCTTTGCGTTGTGCCAAACCTCTCAAATGTAACATCCTGTTGTGACGTTTTCACACATCACCCCATTGCAAATGGGGACCCTTGCTTTTTTGCTTTTTAGGGTTTTGTTAGTTAGCCTTTGCATTTTGAGTGCTGTCGGGGAGATCAATAGGGTAGCAAGTTCGGCTTGAGTGAGGTCCTGATCCTGAAATTTGGCTAAGTCTGGAATGTCCTGATCCTGAAATTTGACTAAGTCTGGAAACTGAAAAACCTCAAAAAACTAGATTTTGCAATATAACTCCTGGAGGTCTGAAACCACTCTCAAACATCCTGAAAGTATATATGGAATATAACTTAAAGTATAAGAAAGAAGAAACATAGAAGGAAATAAGTGACATTTCCTTCTATGTTTCTTCTTTCTTATACTTAAACGTTATATTCCATAAAAATTATCCTGATAGAGAGTTCGAAAAGTCAAATTTCGCTCCTGTCCTTCACTGAGGATCCAGAGCGAATTTCGCTCCTGTCCCTCTCAGGAGGACCAAGGCGAAGCACTCTTGTCCCTCACCAAGGGACCAGGGCGATAATACTTATTTGAGCCATTCCTGACCGTGTGTGGACGAATTGAGACATCAAAGGCATGGTGAAGGACGAAATGAGCATGATAGAGCATCCAGACTTGATCAAAAACAATGAAATGATGAAGTTTTTGCCTAGAAGGTCAAATTCGCTCCTGTCCCTCACTGAAGGACCAGAGCGATTTTCTTTATATGCACAATTTTAGACTTTTTTTTGGACATTAACTTTTATTCATAGCCTGAAGTAGGATGATATCTTCCCTAGCAAAGACATTTCATGGTGAAAAGTGAAGCATTTGGGCCTGGAGGTCAAAAATCGCTCCTGTCCCTCACTGAAGGACCGGAGCTTGAAATCCAAAATTTCCTTGTCCTTGAAAGATTTGAACGATTTTGCGAATTGAGAAGATCAAAGGAGATACATTTTATCAGTTGAATATAACTTGAAAGCGCAATCATGAGGAAAATTGACCCCAAAATGCAAAATCGCTCCTGTCCCTCAGTCAGGGACCAGGGCGAAGTTCAGTGTAGCTCCCGTCCCTCTCCCAGGGACCAGAGCGAAATTCCTTATAAGGCATGTTTTAGGCAAAGATCAAGCAAGTTTTAGGTTTGAGGCAAACAAAGATGGTGAAACGGATTCGTTGAAGACAAAATTGAAGATTGCAAGACACCAAATGAACTCCAAATTGGCCTAAGCGCTCCTGTCCCTCAGTCAGGGACCAGAGCGATTTTTGCCTTAGGACAATTTCTCGCCAAGTTTGAACTAAATCCAGGCCAAGGGTGAATGAAGTGGGGCACTACGAGTCCATTGAAGATAATTTTGGAAGTTAGCAAAGTGTGATTGAGCTTGAAAGTTAAAATTCGCTCCTGTCCCTCAGTCAGGGACCAAGGCGAAATGTTTGTTGTTATGCCTTCCACTCAAGTTCAAACCACTCCAAGTCAAGATGTAAGGTGGTAAGGACATTTCGAGGTGTTTTGACGAAGGACGAAGTTATGAAGATCGCCAAAGATAAAGGATTTGCACTAAAATGCCTAAATTCGCTCCTGTCCCTCAGTCAGGGACCAGGGCGAAATATTCAAATGTGTCCAAAATTTGGGTTGCCATTTGCATTTTAAGTGTTCGAAGGGGAGTAAGGAACATCGTTTTGCACTTTGAAGACAATTACAAGTTAATATGATAGAAGATTTTCACTATATACCCAAATTCGCTCCTGTCCCTCAGTCAGGGACCAGAGCGAAATTCCTATGAGGGCCTAAGTTTTGAAGGTTTATCAAGTTTCAAGTGTCCAAGAGGGATCAAAGGACCTCATTCTACATGGTGGAAGCGATTGCAAGTTGATACAAACAAGTTTGAGCCCAGGATGCCCAAATTCGCTCCTGTCCCTCAGTCAGGGACCAGGGCGATATTCTCTATACTAGCCAAATCCTTCAAAAATCACGCCAAGTCAAGGATGTACAAGGTTGCACAAGGTCAAAGTGATCTTAAGAAGATGATGTGCAAAGAAGCCAAACGTTAAAAGGTGATCAATTTGAACAAGGAACCTATATCGCTCCTGTCCTTCAGGCAAGGACCAGGGCGATTTTCATTAAATCACTCGTTTTCCTTCAAAATCATGACAAAGCCAGGTTACACAAAGTCGAAGATATCATTTGGAAGGCAATGAACAAGAGGCAAAGGTTGAAAGATAGCAAATGTTGGCTAGAGCATAAAGTTTGCTCCTGTCCCTCACCAAGGGACCAGGGCGATAAGGGTCTCAGGAGGCATTCATCCACAAATCAAGTTGATCAAGCTTGAGATTCTTAGCGAAAATGCCAATTTCAACGTAAAGATGGAGGTTTTTGAACGTCAAAGGCGAAAATCAAAGGCTAAAATGGAAGTTTGCTCTTGTCCCTTTCCCAGGGACCAGAGCGATAGGTTTGTATCTTTCCACCTTTTCAAAAATTTTGGCGTTAAAACATTTTTTTTGAATTTATTTTAAATGCTAAAAATCGATAAATTTAAAAAATTCAATCAAAAGCATTTAAAAATAACGCATAACATTTATTAATTAATTTTGCCTATTAAAAAATCGAAAAAATTAATTATAAAGGCATTAAATTAATTAATTATTAATAAAAATGGGGCGCTTGATTTAAAATTTGTTTCATTTTACAAAGGTCGGCCTTTAAGTTTATTTTAAATTTGCCTTATTCACCAAAGTCGGCCTAAGGTAATGATGAGGGGTAAGCGTCTATAAAGGGGGAGGTGAAAATTTCATTTTCACATCATCATTTATCATCTTTTCATATGCGATTTGGAGTATACAAAGGAAATGCGAAATTATCATTCAAGAGGAAGTGCGAATTGTGTTCAAGGTGCGAGTCTTATCAATAGGAAGGCACAAGCATTATCAAAGGAGTTCGAGTTTCAAGTTAGGCGAACTTGCCAAAGACCACGTCAAAGACATCCTCAAGGGTGGCGAATTGATAAAGAGGACGTTCATTATCCTTCAAGATCACGTCGAGGCCATCTAACGTTAATTTTGCCTAGGCAATCCTTGTTTTGCATTCTAGAGTTAGCTCTCAAGTGAGGTATGACGATATGGATTTATTGTTTAGATTTTGATCGTTGATCGTCATAGCTTAAATTTTGAATTTTGAAATTTTGAATTCCAGTAACTCAATCCTTTTTAGGAAATGATAATTCAAGGATTTATTATGAAGTTTCCTAAAAATTAATCTAATCTATGTTATATATTGCAAAATCACGTTTCTAATTTTGAAATGTTGTGTAGGCATCAAATGGAGATCTCATCAAGAAAAATCAAGCCGGATCAAGGACGGTCTTCGCCGGGACGATCAAGCCAGGACAAGGGTGACCTCTTTCAATCCAGCGTTCCAAGGCGAGGTACATCATCATCCTGCACATCAAGGACACATGGAGTTAGAACAAGGGCTCGTTGAAGAAGTAAATAGTTCCAGATGAATTAATTAAAGCAAGCTTCTCAACAACATCAAGTTGAATATTTACCAAAGTTACAAGTGTCAGATGAGGTGGCATCCTAGTCATCACGTCTCCAATCAGTGAGGTCCATCTCAGCATGTCCAGATTCAATGTACTTAACTCATGGAAGGTGACACAAACTCCGATGTACCTACCCCGGCTATCCATTGGTCGATTTTTCTAGAGAGGACATGTGTCCAAGCAATACAATTTTATCATTGGTCAAGCATTAAATGTTATGTAATGGTTGTAACAAACCCTAATTAGGGTTTTTATTGTTGAATCTTGGCCATTGATCTTGAATTGATCTAAGCCATCAAATTGTATTGTGGGCACTATATAAGCCCTGACATTTCATTTTGTAAAGAGAATTAGAGAGAGTTGTAAATAATAGAAAGCAGTTAGTAGATAGAGAGTAGTTAGAAGTTGATAGAATAGCAATTAGAGTAGAATAGGAGGACAAGGCAAGAAATTGTTGCCATTGATTGTAAACAAACTCCATTTTCATTGAAGTAATGGTGAAGTGTGTCGTTTCTTGCAATTTGCATGGTTTCTTGTTGAGTCTTCAATCCTAGATGGTAGATGATTAGATGAATGGAGGAAATGTGATTGCTTGATGGTGGAATTCGTATATCCATACTACTAGCAGTTTGTTGATTGCAGACTTGCCTTGTGTAGTCAACTGGAATCGTTCAGCTTAAGCTCTATTTCAATTTGTCGCTTCTTCATTGATATGCATCAACTTGATGGTGTCTATGCCTGCAGTGATGATTTGAACATCATAAAGCTTCCCTTAGAAGATCGCACTAGCCTTGTGGAGATGGTCCATTGATGTCAAAACAAGACCTAGTTAGAGTTTCATCAAAAATCAATCATTGCTCCTACATTCTTAGTATTAGGATTAGATCCTCTCTTCGCCCTCACCCTTTTTCCATTTTTTCAAATCTAAGCTAGTAAGAGCCTGTGTTCCAGCAAAGCAGATCAGAAGTTCAAGCATCAAATGTAAGTCCCCTTGTGATTCCAGCAAATCACATCATACCACAAAGAGCTTATCCACACGTAGAGACCCTACATCAAAGAACCTTGGAGTCATCCTGATTGATCCTTTTCCACGATATCTTCAGCAATCAGAGGCTTTACTCAAGAGAGGATAAGGTACCTTTAGGTATTTTATTCTGTGTTTGATAGTGTACAAAATACACGTCAACACATCCCTAAAGCGGAGATCCTGGCCTTTAAAAGACTTATGAGCAATAATGACCTTATTATTTCTAAAGCGGACAAAGGCAATGCCACGGTTATCATGGACAAGGCAGACTACCTCTCCAAAATGCGTGACCTCCTTTTAGATACCAATAGCTATAAAATTGTCTCTCGTAATCCTTGTTCAAAAATCTTGAAGAAAGTCAAATTAGCCATCTCGAGCTCCTCTTTTGATGATACTACCAACTACCAAGTAGCGTCTTCTTCCTTCGAAGGAAGTGACCCCATGTATCTATGGGGTCCCTAAGATTCATAAAGTTGTTGTTCCCTTGAGGCCCATTGTCGACACAATTGGCTCTCCGACTTATAAATTAGCCGCGTTCCTTGCCAAATTAATCTCTCCACTCGTGGGTAAGTTTGAGTCCTTCGTCAAAGATTCTTCTCATTTTGTTAAATTCATCAAGGAGATTAGATTAGTCAATCACGATATCGTTGTCAGCTTTGACATGGTCTCCCTCTTTATGAAGGTCCCTATCCTCGATTCCATTGAAATCGTTAAAAGAAAGGTTAACGCGGAGATTGCCTCCTTGGTCGAGTTGAGCCTGAGGTCCACTTTCTTTTCTTTCCAAAATGTCATTTATGAACAAGTGGACGGTGTGGTCATGGGGTCTCCTCGCTCTCCTATCATAGCCAACTTATATATGGAGCATTTTGAGACCATGGCCTTATATTCTTTCCCTTTGAAGCCTAAGTGGTGGAAATGGTACATGGATGACATTAATGTTTGTTGGCCTCATGGTCTTGACAAGCTTGAAGAATTCCATGCTCACCTTAATAACATTTCACCTTCCATCTCCTTCATCAAGGAGCTTGAATCAGATAACCAGTTACCTTTCCTTGACATCTTAATCTTGAAGAAGCTTGACGGCTCCTTGGGTCGTCGTGTGTTCTGCAAAGCTACCCATACATACTTATATCTCCACTCCTCTCACCACCATCCCAACGAAAAATTTGGGATACTTAAAACCCTTGCCTTAAGAGCCTATCGAATTTGTGACAACGATAACTTATTCTAGGAGTTATCCCACCTTCGGCAAGTCTTTAGGTGGAATGGGTACACGAATAAGCAAATTACTAAAGCTTTCTGCCAAGTCAAATCACATTTCCATTCCACCTCCAATCCTAGTTCCTCTCAACCTCCGGGGATCTCGAGAGTGTCCCTTCCTTTTGTGGAAGGAATCTCCCACAAGATTGCTAAAATTTTTCTCAAGAAAGGTCTTCGTTGCGCATTCAAACCTTGTATGACCTTATAAAAGTGTACCCCCGCTCACAAAGACCCCAGGGATATCTTTGTTGAATCAGGGGTTTATAAGGTCGTGTGCTCTTGTGGCACCCCATATATAGGGGAGACTAGCCGCTTTTTTAACACTAGAATCAAGGAACATGGTGCAGACATCAAGCACGAGCGTGTTCTCAAATCAGCCCTAGCAGAGCACTCCTTGTCTACCAAGCATCATATTTGCTTAGAGGACACTCAAATATTTTTTAAGGAAGAAAAATTCTTCAAAAGGAAACTTAAGGAGACCATTGTCATCGATAATCACCCGACCAATCTTAATCGGGACGATGGGTGGAGCCTCAATCCCTCTTGGTATCCCTTGCTTGACACTTTGAGAGGCCCTCTCCATTAGCGTCTTCGTCCTCTCCCTGGCTTGAGATTCCTTCCACCACTTCCTCTTGGCTCGTCTTTGGGTGGGCTCTTAGTGTTTTCCGTTTTCTTTCTTCTCTTGATCTCTTGTTTAAAATTTTTTTTTACATTGTTTATTTATGATTTTTTCCTATTTGCTTTATTTTATATTTTAGTTTACTTATTTCTTTTATTTGCTTGTTTCATTTTGTATGTTTGCATTCACACACACACACACACACACATGTGCATTCATATACATATGCACACATATTTGTATATTCGCACACACATATATTCATACATACATTTGCATTTACATTTCTCACATACACATATATTTGTAATTATTCGATCTCGTCTTTTTATTTTGTTCTAGTTGTCTTCAATTTTTTGATTTTTAGTTTCTTTAATTCATTTAATCATTTTCTTTTGTTTCTTCTCATTTTAGGAGTTGGGCTGGCAGTTGTTATTTTATTCTTTTCCTTGGTCCAAGTGTGGTCTTTCTACCCCCTCCCTCTCTCATCTCTTTATATTCTGTCTAGATCTGCAACTGGGCATTTTTCATCTCCTTTGAACTCTCTTTCTCATCCCGATGATGAATCGCGAAGTGTGATTTGAAACGTTGATGTTAAAAATTTGTAGCACACAATCTAATTCAGAAGCTCTAAAAGAATTCTCTAAACCAGTTACAAGCTTGGTGTTGTTTCTGGTTTAGACATTAAGGGGTTGTTAGAATATTAGTTTAATATTATAGTGAAGTATATGTGCACACTAGTTTGAAATAAGTAGTTGTAGGTAGTCAGGTGTGTAAAGTTATATCAGTTTTAATTAAAGAACAAGTTATGAACTATGAATGCTATATATGGATATGAGGAATTATGTCAATGTCTAATAATTCTGCTTTTTATCTGCAGGTCTGAAGGAGAGAGATCATTTAATATTTTCTATGTATTCTCCAAATGAATTCAATTGGCATATATATCATTTAGGCAACTGGTCAATTGGTGTATTGACCGGTCATGCCTTTTAGGCATGACCGATCAATGCACCCATTGATCGGTGCCTTTACAATTATATCATTAACACAATGCTGATTATCGGTTCAAAAACCCCCGATAGCATATCATAATATAATGACTGATCAATATAATGAATCGGTTCATATAAACACCGATATTCAAAGTGCACGATGAATATAATCCAACCGGTGCATTTAACCAATGTTAATGCCAAATGAAACGGTGTATTCATTAAACCTGATAACAAATATGCTTGATGTATTTAAGCCCGATAACAGATGTGAATCGGTGCCAATGTTTCTGCACCAGATAGCAAGTATGTATCGGCGATTTTAACCCGATAACTTATAGCATTTAATATGCTAATGTTTGTAAAATCTGATAATTATATGCAATATAAATCAGACATGAAGCATGTAGATAAATAACAGAACAAGGTTAGGAGGATCTTATCTTGCATAAGCTACCATGCATTAACAAGGTGTAGCTACCATCTATTTTTAGAACATGATCAATAATACAATGCAATGCTCTCAATCCAAGAAAGCATGCTTTTTTCTCTCGATCACATTCTTCATTTTTATCAACGATACTAGATATTTTGAAACCTTCTACGGGGTTGGTTTATGATCCAACTTACCTCTATATTTACAATGATTTACTTTTTAAATTTGTATTTTTTGATCAATCTATGTTTTGTGCTATGCATTTTGTTATACGAGTCTTATTTTTTATTTTGTGATCACTCTTTTGATTACTCTTCATCTATCTTTGTTGGTCTAGATTTGATAGTTGGCAAGGTTATTGTTGGATTTTCTTGTCCAAGAAGCTTGTTTTCTTTATTACTCTTCAACAATACTGATTAATTATGTCGAGAGTTACATGAGAGGCATAACTACAAATATAGTATTTTTCTTTTATATTAAATATAGAGAGTAAACTTACAAAAAGTATAGCTTCAGCAGTAACGTGAGGTCATGCCTCAAAACCAACAATCCTGACCTAAATAGATCCAATCAATGACTACTAACAGTTCTGCATGCACATTATAAACAACATAATCCTATACATAGCCTACTCTATGATGTGTCTAAGAAAAAAGAGTATACATAGATAATGTTCATGTTCGAACAAAAAGAACTAAACAAAATCTCAACACTCATTAAGATGATCCTAACAGGGCTCCATCAAAGATGTCCACCCAAAGGGCCTTCCATCTAGATTGTCTTCCTTCCCTCATGCGGCTGAGTCAACATCTGGATTTGTTCTATTGTTGGGTTTCTGGCTTTCCGAATCTCAACACCAAGATTCTCCATTGCAGTGGCAAAAGAGGTGTGGTCTCTTGCAACCCGCTTCCATTCCAATCCATTCTCCAGTGCATATATGAACATAGTAGCATGACCATCTTTAAGAAACCGCAAAAATTTGTTCTCTATCCTCATAGTTACAGAGACTTGCAAAATAATGTAATGAAGAGTGAGTCCACGAAATGACTCAGTAAGGGCCCTAGTTTTACCTTGGAATTTATCTTCATTTCTAATTTTCCAAATGATAAGATATCAGTAGAAAGAATATGCCAAAATAGATTAGTATCTTTTTTCAAACCATGGATGCGACCAGTAAGAACTCCCATAATATTAACCTGGTTAGGAATAGAAATACCAAACATCAACCAAATTTTTTGAGCAATAATGCACTCAAAGAAGATGTGTCCAACAGATTCAGGCACTCTACATATATTGCACATATTAATATTGGATTGATCTTTCCTGAAAGGAAGCCTGTTAATTAACATCATCCATTTAAAACATTTTTTTTTAGGAACAATAGGACTGTTCCGTAATCCTGTGAATACTTTCTGCCACTGCTTTAAAGATAAATCTGCATACCACAAAGTATTAGCATGATTGATAATAGACTCATCATAAGAGATAGTAATGATAGACTTAACATTAGAAATAAGGATATCATTATTCGATTTATAAGCAGTAAATCTGTTGTTATCCACATTACAATTTTTAGGCAATTGAAGAACAACACAAGCTTTTTTAACCATATTGTAAGTTCTTTTTTGGGAAGCCAGAAGATCATACTTAGCACTAAGTGCTTCCCAACTCATAAGCATATCACTATCAATAATGTCTTTAAAGCAACAAATACCTTTGTTAGCCCATGCTCTGGCAGAACAACCTTGTGTAAGTGCAAGAGGTTTGGAGAGTGGAAAAGGTTCCACCAGATAGATCTCTCCATGAATGATCATTGTTGCTGGTCCTACTATTGGTGATGAATGGTCTAACTATTTCCCAGGCCCTCCAAATAGATTTAAAGAAACACGAACCCTGTACCGAGACTAGGAAACCTCCAGCCACTAGGTCACAAAAGGGTAAAGACTTCCAAGATTTAGCCCCCTTGGGTACATCCCTCATAATGTTGCTTATGACCAAGACTTTCCATGGTTCTCTGCCTTCAAACGCTTGAAAGATCCATTTTGTAGCAAGTGCAATCCCTTGGAGTCTCGGATCCTTTAGTCTGAGCCCTCCCAATCTCTTCTCAATATGACACCAACCCCATTTAACTAAATGTATCTTATTGTTTCCTTTCCCATCAGACCATAAGAACTTCCTTATAACTTTCTGGATTTCAAGGATCTAATAGTTACAAAACATCCAGACAGATGAAACTTGTTTGAGTAGGACAAATAAACTTGGGCAACACATTTTCTAGTCTGAGAGCAAGAACTTTGGCTAAGATCTTATATGACACATAGAGAAGCGTAATAGGTCTCCAGTTTTTGATAAGTGTCTTATCCCCCTCTTTGGGTAATAGCTTGATAATCCCTTTGTTGATGATGTCCCCTAGGGATCCTTTCTCAAGAGCCTCAACATACAACTCATGGAGATCTTGGCTAATCCATTCCTCATTAGCTTTATAAAACTCAACAGGCAATCCATCTGGGCCCAGTGCTTTGTCATTATTAAGGGCTCTAATGGCATTTTTCACTTCCTCCACAGATATAGCTTGTTTCAAGGAATGGGAGTCTTCATTAGTTATTTTACTGGGAATAAGTGCCCTGCATCTTTCTTTAGCTTTTTGTGAATTAGGAGAATCTTCAGAGGAGAAGAGCTCCTTGTAGAATAGGGCAAAGGCCTCTTTAATATCTTCTACCTCCACTACCTCCTTGTTATTAATCCATAGTCTATCAATTTTTTCTCTGTTCTTTTGTTTAAGCAAATTGAAAAAAAACTTAGACCCTTTGTCACCAAATTGCATCCACTGACTTCGGGCCCTAATCATTGCACCTTGAATCTTAACTTGTTGGTGCCTCCTCAAAGCATCCCTAGCCTATGCAACTCTGTTGGATAACTCAAGGCTACTAGAGTTGCTCTAAATATCCTCTTCAATCCAGTGCAACTCATCAACAAATGCTCTTTCCTGAAATCTACTATCCTTAGCTCTTTTCTGCCCAATAGTCTGAACCAAGTTTTGCCAACTCTTAACATTTTGATTCCATTTGCTGATATGAGATTGCACGTTCTTATTTCTTTTATTGAGCAACCTAATAATGTTAATGGCAGCTAACACATCCTGATCCTTAAGGAGATGGGTGTTCAGGATGAATTTGTCTCCACCTTTCCCCTTCTTGGCCGATGTGTCTCCAAGCCTAATGAAAGAAACAACAGGGTGATGATCAGAGAGGGAAACCGGCCAGACTGTTACTGCATTGCCTTGATCATCCGGTGTAAAGGAGAAATGATCTCTGTCTGCATAAAATCTATCCAACCTACAATATATTCTGTGTTTTCCTTTCTGGTAATTGCACCAAGTGTACCATATCCCTCTCACAGATTGCTTATTACCAAGTAAGGGGTCAAAGAACTTCTTACAATTCTTCATCCTTTCCCAATGCAGTTTCTCAACCCCTTTACACTCCATAGAGACACCACCGGACTTATCCTCATGGTTTTCAATCATGTTGAAGTCACCTCCGATAATCCAAGGAATGTCAGGAAGAGAGGCAATCCAGTCCCATAGTTCAGTCCTCTCCCTATAATCATTGGCTGCATAAATTGAGCAAACACCTATGACAAAATTATTCAAGCTGAATGAAGCCCAAACTGCTCTATTACATGGAGAGTGTCCCTGACTAATAATGTGATCTTTCCACTTAGGGTTGATCAGTAGCCCAACTCCCCCTCTCCCTTTATCATGATCCGAGTAGATCTTAATAGGGTTTCTCCAAATGAAATCAAGATTGACCTCCAATGTAAATTTAGTTGCCTTCAATTCTTGTAGCATCACAAAATCTGAATCTCTATGTTGGTTAAGAAACCTCCTAACAATTTGCTTCCTGTCTAGCGACTCCAGACCTATAATGTTCCATGAAATGCACTTCATCATATCTAGGAGATTTGTTGCAACTCTTTGGCAGTCTTTAAACTGCTGAAGCATTTGGGAAGATCTCTTTTCTCTTTTGCTTGTTAACTTTTAGCACTTTCAGATTAATATAAACTCAGAAAACAGATTTTAGTTTCTAACTAAATTGATTAGATGCAAGATTTAAAGTTTTCTAGGTTTAGGCATCGCATAGAAATGAACAAAATAAGAACAAGACACGGTTACCCTGGGAAAACCTCCAAGGAGGAAAAATCCCAGCCAGAAAAGATCCTCAGATCTGATTATGGATTATGTTCATATGAAGATTACAACACTTATCTTAAGTACTTGAAGATGATTCCACTTAGGGCAAATAATATCCTCCACAAGACTGCATTGTCAAGTCTGCCCCCTTTATCACTTCCAACAGAAATCAGGTCCAAACCCTAGGTATGAAGTCTGCACTTTGGACTGCCACCTTAGTCCTCAGTTCGCTCTCCTCATGGATGAATTTCGCACCTTTAATGACAGATGCAGTTCACTGGTATAGCAGATGGAATTCGCTGTGATATTGGATATGATTCTCTGTGATATTACTCCTTCAAGTTTGCATTAGGCAGATGTAGATATTTCGCATAACAATGTATTGAATGTGTATTATTGAGGTGAAAGGTATCTTTATTTATATGATGCAATATCCATATATGTTCGCTGATACTCAAATCCATTTATGTCGGCTTGACCTTTAATTTATTGTTTTTCCTTTAACGGAAATGCATTAGATAGGGTTGGCCCTATTATGTTTAGCACTCTACCTTTTATGAGGCGTGGGGTTTCATTATGTAGCGTGGAGTGAGGTGTAGGGCCCAACCCTACACGTTGGAGAAAGGGGCTGGCCCCCTTGAGCGGATTCCAATGTTGCCCAAGGCAATTGGAATCTGCCATTCCCTAATTATAATCAACACTCCCTCTTAATTAGGGAGAAAGATAATCTTACAACCAGGTTACAAGATTAGGGGCCAACCCTAAGTAATACATACAATGTTTAAATTGTAATCCGAACTTAGCTGTTAACTTCAAATATTCCTGAGAGAGGATCACAACAAGTATCTCATAGTATCCATCTTGTACTGCTTGTGGAGGATGACTTCAAACTTTAACATGCACACTTGCAAGTCATGAATACATACACAATTATTCATGCAATTCTTGGAGTCTTTCCATGCCATCGATCACGCATGTCCATCATTCATTGTTTTTACCTCAGTCTTCTCCCAAAGAAGAATGTAACATCATAATCTTCCATCTTGCACCCAAGCATGGAGTGGAGATACATAATCATTGCTCTCCATAAGCATAAAATGAAAACATAGTCCTCCATCTTGCACACAAGCATAGAATGGAATCTAATAAACATAATCCTCCATCTTGCACACAAGCAAGGAATGGAATAGACATAATCACAATATTGTAGTCTTCCATCTTGCACACAAGCATAGAATGGAACTACATCTTCTAGCTCGCACACAAGCAAGAAATGGAATAGACATAATCAGAATATTGTAGTCTTCCATCTTGCACACAAGCATAGAATGGAACTACATCTTCCAGCTCGCACACAAGCATAGATTGGATCCACCTTACATTGCCCGCAGAGGGTGGAGAGAATCTTTTCTACCATCTTACATTGCCCACAGAGGATGGTTAACAATTACTCTTCTCCCTGAGAAGATTTACAATACCACCTTACATTGCCCGCAAAGGGTGGTTTGATACAACACAATGTATCACTGAGGTTGAGACTCCCTCCCAACCAAGGTGGTGTTCTCCACAACTCCAAGTCTATCTCAAGCTTCAAGAGACTTGGTGAGAACATCTGCAACACATGATTGTCCTGCTATAAAACAATGAATTGTCAGGTATCTCTATACAACCCTGATAATAAATCAAAACAGCATAACAAGAATTTTGAGAAACCACACTGCTTCTCTTGATACAACACTTGCAACAATGTATTTAGCTACAGTAATACTTAATGCAACTGAGGACTGTCCTTGTAGGTCCAAGAGATCGCAGTGAGTGGATGTTTGAAGTTTTTTTTCCTTGTCCATAACACTTCTTGACCAATCTGAACCTAAGCAGCTTCAACCCATAATCAATTGTGTCTTGCAAGAAAATGCTTGCCTGCAACAGTATGCTTAGCTTTGATTAGTTGAAGCACTCGCCAATCAACCTGCCTCTATTCAGATGAATCTGCAAGATCATAGTTGGCTGCAGACATACTCAACTTCTTCAAGTTAGTTTCCATATAAGTTTACAATCCATAACAATAGAAAACTTGACTTAGAATAATTTCATTAGATTCTTGCTACACTTCTAAACTAGAAGTAATGCATTTTAGGTTTAGATCTTCCATCTCAATTTTGAGCTAATTCTTTCTTATTAAATCATGAGGCTATCTTTATCAGTCAGTTAGATCATCCACATAAGGAATTAGAATTAGCATTTCAAATAATTGAAGGAACAAGTTAGAATCTTTACAAAACCCTAGGTTTATCAAGTACTCTTTCATACCAAGAGTTTTATTGAAGATCATAGGGCTCCCTCTTAATCCTCAATATCAGACTGATAGCCAAGCATCAAGTCAGTAAAAAAATGCTTGACCCAAAATTCCATACTAATACTCATAATCAAAAAATAACCAACCAACATAAGTTAGAGTATACCAAACTCAGAAGGAGGCACTCCCTCTTAACTTCTACACAATCAATCTTTTATGTTAATCTCAAGGATCTTGTCCATCTATCTTTCAATCAATAAGATGGACCCATAGCACAATTATTGAGATAGGATGAGGATAACTTCAATCAAGAGATTTTACAAGAAGATTGCCAATCAAATGTCATCAATAGAAAATGAAGATCCTAAGAGATCAATTGCGAAATCTTTCAATGAGGAACCACAATTAGAATCACAGATTTGTAGAAAATAGTTTCAGCCAATGAATAGTGACATTATGCAATGTTAGTAAGACAAGATATAAATTCAATCTCTTGGAACAGACGACGGAGTGAGCACAATAAAGAATACTCAAACCTCACAAATCATCCAACCGTGCCCCATCAACCTCTTACAGGAGAAGTGATGAATTTACAATTATCCGAACTCAAGATTCCGTTAAGGTCCATAGTTGATCATTATCTTTGGTATTACAAAACCAAATATAAAAGGTTTGCACTAAGACATTAAGAGCAAAAGGGATCTTTAATACACTTCTAAAACAACAAGGAGCCACACATAATTTCTTCATAAAATATTTAGTAGATCTCATTATTTACATCAATGGTCAGATTTGAAGGTTAAGAACAACTCAAAGTTGTGTTCTGAAACACATGATTACTAGAACAACTTATAACATTGGTGTAACAATAAATGAAAGTAGTAGTTCACTCAAATCAGAAGAAAGAACATAGAAATGACCAAAGACTGAATGCAGCCATAATATCCATTAGTTCATCTATTTGCAATTCACTCTAGAGGAAAGTAATCCGGGTGAATCAAAACAAATGAGCATTGATAAGATTGATCTAACAACAATATCATTATGCAAAATGATAAAATACTCATTAGTTATACTCTTTGTTAACCACCAAGCACAATTTATATTTGATCAAAACAAAGACAGATCTCAAGGTAGTTTATGATAGTAGAAGAATCCCATATGTCAAAAGGCACATGAAGAAGATCTATATTATACGAACTACAAGGCTAGCATTAACCCTTGCATACTACGAACAAGATTGTATATCATCTTTCAACTAAACTTTTCTATCAGAAATACCAAAATATTAAGTCAAAGTGATCTCGATTTGTTCATTAAGAGTTCATCTCCATAATTAATAGAACATAAAATTCCCGCACCTCAGTCGGTATACTTATATCAATGATGCAAAGGCAAACAATCATTAGCTCCTCCTGACTGTACACATCTCCATAAGTCGTTCATGTCAAGTAGAATTCAAGTCAACAAAAACTGTCATGAATGAAGATCATTAAAAAAACATAATTTAACCAAACATAGCTTCTCACTTAAAATAAGTATTCATCACAAGAATACTTAGAACTTTTAGATCAAAAGTCAATAATAGAACCAGTCCATATTATTTAACATAATAAGAATATCTAAATTACATATGCAGAGAACATAACAAGTATTTAGATCATAGTCATATAGATGACAACTGTGGATGATGAGTCCAAGACATTCCAATCAAAACATTAACGAAAGATCAATCTATAATACCTTGCAACACTCAAGCAGAAATTTAGAATACCTTCTAAGTTCTAAAAGAGTATGCAAATCAAAGATCATGATGATATCTAAATAATGTTCTATATTAGATAAGTCTACCAACTAAAGCAATTAGAATCATAAAATCAATACGACCTAGAACTAGGTCAGCCAAACGATAATACTTCAATCTCTTGGATAAGCTGAGTATAATATATCTTGTAATCAAGAATGCAATGACTCAAAAATACTTAGCTTGAATGACGCTAAACGCTGAAGAGTCAAATCTTCAAGCATACAGGACCAAGATGTGACCATGCTAAACCTTTGATCACAAACCTTTTCAATCTCTCCTTGATCCTGGAACCTGTCATCAATTTTATGACAGCAAGAAAATGCAAGATCTAGGCTACATGATGCTAGATCTGATTACGGTTAGTACAACTTGGCTCTGATACCATGTTAACTTTTAGCACTTTCAGATTAATATAAACTCAGAAAACAGATTTTAGTTTCTAACTAAATTGATTAGATGCAAGATTTAAAGTTTTCTTGGTTCAGGCATTGCATAGAAATGAACAAAATAAGAACAAGACATGGTTACCTTGGGAAAACCTCCAACGAGGAAAAAACCCAGCCAGAAAAGATCCTCAGATCTGATTATGGATTATGTTCATATGAAGATTACAACACTTATCTTAAGTACTTGAAGATGATTCCACTTAGGGCAAATAATATCCTCCACAAGACTGCACTGTCAAGTCTGCCCCATTTATCACTTCCAACAAAAATCAGGTCCAAACCCTAGGTATGAAGTCTGCACTTTGGACTGCCACCTTAGTCCTTAGTTCGCTCTCCTCATGGATGAATTTCACACCTTTAATGACAGATGTAGTTCGCTGGTATAGCAGATGGAATTCGCTGTGATATTACTCCTTCAAGTTCGCATTAGGCAAATGTAGATATTTCGCATAACAATGTATTGAATGTGTATTATTGAGGTGAAAGGTATCTTTATTTATACGATGCAATATCCATATATGTCGGCTGATACTCAAATCCATTTATGTCGGCTTGACCTTTAATTTATTGTTTTTCCTTTAACGGAAATGCATTAGATAGGGTTGGCCCTATTATGTTTAGCACGCTACCTTTTATGAGGCGTGGGGTTTCATTATGTAGCGTGGAGTGAGGTATAGGGCCCAGCCCTACATGTTGGAGAAAGGGGTTGGCCCCCTTGGGCGGATTCCAATGTTGCCCAAGGCAATTGGAATCCGCCATTCCCTAATTATAATCAACACTGCCTTCCTTATATTGGAAGATCCTTCATTTTTGGACCCTAATGGTCTACCCCTCCTTCTGGGTTTATCATCAGTGTTCTCACTATCAACCATCTCATCACCTTCTTCGACAGAGTCTTCATCGTATTGGGAGTCATCCCCATAGTCTGAATACTTGTTGGAATTAGGTTGATTGGGGGCCACTCATCCCCAGTACAGGGTTCGTATGTGTTTAAACTATCACTTTGCTTATGGCATCAAAACCATCTGCTAATGGCTCACTAGGGTTGGGGTCACCTCTATTAGGGTCAGCAACAATGACCTCTATAATGCAGTTATCTGCAATCTCAACAAATTTCTTAGGGGGAAGGGCTATTGATGACTCAGTAGTGAATTTTGTAAGAGGGGGGGGCTCCCTCAACTAATCCAGGGTCACTAGATGGAGAGATCTCATAGGATACATCCATATCTGTAGAGTCCCTAGGAGCAACAGGCTTGATGAGTGCCCCACTAGAGCTCCCTTCCTTACCCGGTTCACTACATTTTCTGTCTCTCCCTTCAAAATTCTTAACCAAAGATTTTGCATTCGTACCTGAGAATCTTCTCTCGGGGGACATCTCCTGCGCATCATCTTCCATAGGAGAAGCATAATTGTTCGCCCTAACATTTTTATCTTTACTATGCTCATTGCTATTGGGGTCAGCCGCTCTAATTTTTTCGAGCGCCAACTGCTGGGCATTTTTCCTCCTCTTTCTACGGTTTTTGCCAACTATTTGAAAACCCTCTTGTTGATCTTTATCCATCTGTTCTAGGGCTTTTGTAATTGCAGAGTGGGGCGGGGGAGCTTCATTGAATTTCCCAAACTCTGTGTTTTTATTAAGCTCGAGAAGCATTTTAATAGCTCCACTCATAGCATTTTTAACATTTTTACTTAAGGAGTCAAGTTTATCCATGAGAGGCACAGAGGCCGATAAGGGCAAATGATTCTTGGAGGCAAACAAGGAGTTGTGAGCACCCTTTTGGGGTTTCTCCACACCTTTTTTTCGATTGATAATGGGACAATTCTTCCGAATATGCCCCTCTTTTCTGCGGAGGAAGCAAGCATTGACTCCTAGAATTTCGATAGGGCAAGATACAATGTCATCCCCTAATTTAACACTGAGAAGTTTAGGAACATCTAAACCAAGGTTAATCGAAACAAGAACCGTAGCATCCAAATGCGGTATAACGGAGGCCGAATTATCCATACAAATGGTTTTGTCAATTGGCTCAATCAGTTGGGGTATGAATCTCCATAGCAGCAGAGGGACATTTTTAACCAGAAGCCACCTAGGGCATGACAGTGCCTAGATTTCTTCATTAATGGCTTCAAGAGACCATCCTAGGGCACGAAATGTGCATCTACCATCAGTCCAATATTGTTTATTAATAACTTCAGATTGGGCCTTATGATCTTTGAAAACAATAACAAATAATCCTTTTTGAGTTAATCTACAGAAGGAAACATGAAACCCTAGTTTAATATTCCACACATTTCTAAACCAATCATCGAGGAATTTTTTGGGCCGGACATTTATCAACATCAACATCAGCGAAAAAAATAGCAACATCTTTTAATCTACTCTTTTCAAGAGCAATCTCATTACACATTGAATCATTAGGAATGACAGAATGAGAGCCCAAGGAAAAGCTAGGGTCCTTACCTTTCCCACTGGAGTTGCCATTATCACCTATTGCCAAGGGTTCAATGGAGACAAACCTAGCACCTTCTGCGATAGTGGAAAGTGGTTGAGCAACGGCCTCCTTGAAGGATTTCTTCATGCCTTTGGTTTTCTCATTATCCACCACCTCTGTTTTGTCAAGAGTTGATGGTTCTCCTCCAGAGTTGTTCTCCATGAAGTCACATTAATCTTCGTTGGTCAATTCTTCAACCCAAAAGACACGCAGGGCATTGAGTGTGCGTGGAGACACACAAAGAAGAATGATGTGGCTGTGTACCCAAATGAAGGTTCGCGGGCCCTCAAGCTTTCTTCCTTCCAATCAGAAATAGTCAACCTTGAAGGAAAGGAGACGATCGAGTGCAGGTCGCAGAACTGTGTCTGCTTTTTCTTCGTATAATCAATCCAAAACCCTCAGACCACCCCTCTCTGGAAAGCGAAATTATCAAACGCTCTGCACACACGCAATCAAAACAGAGCTTCTATTTCTATTTAAACATCATCCTCTATTCTCTGAAGTTCTCATACTACTGTGCATTCTCTGAGAAACTCTAATTCGAGGATTTTGTTTTCAAACTACCATTCGCTACAGGAAATTCCGTTTCCGTCCGAACTCAGTCTATTAAAACCCCTGGAGTGCAGAGAATGGAGCAGAAGCAGACGCAGGCATCAACAAATCAATAAAGCCTTCCCTCCTCCCAAATCTCACAAATATAGTATTAAAAAATAAAATTAATTTAATTATAATTATTTAATATGATAGAATAATTAATCATTTACAGTCAAAAATATTTATATAAATTAATATTTAATAGTTACTTTATAATGATTATACTAATTTTTTTTTGGTTATATTATATTGAAATCTCTAGGCATCTTTTACATATATGTATGTAAGATATCTATACTAGTCTATTGATTATTTAAAAATAAATTGCCCTTGTATTGAAGGTGTTTTACATACTTTATTTATTGCTGGCATGTTCTTTTACTTGTAATCTATTATCACTAATGATGCTTGTAAATCATGATGAATATTGTATAGCATTAAGTAGAAATGCCATCTTCACTTCACGTGGTTTTAAGTAGAAATGCCATTTTCACTTCATGTGGTTTTAAGTAGAAATTCCATTTTCACTTCATGTAGTTTTTGTTCAATCACAGATCATCAAATATTGGAGTTTTTATATGCATAAAGTGCTCTGGTGTGCATCGAAGCCTTGGTGTGCATGTATCAAAGGTATCAATTGTGTATGATGTTTTTCCTTTTATTTAAGCTATTCATATCTGTATTCTAAATAATTTTCTTCTTTTCTTTTGGAAAGAGGCATCAAGATAGAGGAAACTATTTGTAAGATCATACCTTTGTTTGGAGCATGATAAAAATAAAAATTAGAATTTATTTAATGGAAGAATGATGTTTACAATATTTCCATAATATATCTATTTAGATATTGTTGTTCAATGATTACTTTCCCCAGGATGTGGCAGTTATATCTTTTTGTGACGATGCAGCTCACTCGTGACAACAGGAAATTATCTGCCCATTCATTGATGACTCTATTTATCATGCTTTATTATGGTTTAGAGCAAGCAAATTTTGAGAGACTTCCATTCTCTCCATACTATATTTCTAGAGTTTATTACCGTTTTCATTGTGGTCTTTGGAGAACTTCTTATAACCATAATAAGGAATTTATCATCAAGAAAGTTAAGATTGTTCAACATCCAATCATCATATGAGGAGATTGCATCAAGGTGGATCCTTGTCACATGGTGCTGTCAACTCACTGGTCAAGTACTGCATAATTTGGAAAATACTCCGGTTGGGGAGTATCACCCCTTATATGGAAAGAATTAATGGTTTTTATCCGACCTTATTGATGGAATTTTTAGCTAATTGGATGTTGGAAATTGTGGTCCATTGTTATTTTGTTGAAGTTATGCTTATGTCGTGTTTTATGATAATTGCCTTGTATGGTTTTTTGTTAACTTGGTTGTAAAAGAGTTGAGGCCCTTTGAAGGACCCCCATTTTACCTTTTATCAAAAAAATGTATATCTATTTAGAGATTTGAGTGTAATGTCTTCATTTTCGGGTTCTCTTGCATTGCAGTTGGCACTAACCTTTTGAGTTTGTGTCAATGTTATCTGAGAAGTTATTTGATGTTGCTAGTGAGCTTAGATTGTTTGGAGGAATCATATGCCACTTTTAGGGGTGATTTTCAGCTTCTGATGTGTTCTTCAAGAATCTTGGGGAGGGCATTTATTTATAATAACTTGTCTGCTTGGCTCCATTTATCCTTATTCGTCATTAGGATCACACGAGTGCAGTTAGTTTTCAATTCCGATGCATTCTGGTAGTTTTCACAAAATGGGTGTACTAATGGCTTATTTTAATTATTTTTACCAAGGATGCTTAAATTATATTAAAATATTTTATATTCACCTTAGCATTATAGCTCATCATCGGAATTGGAGTGAAGTATTTTAAATCTTGGATGTATAAAATAGGGACCTTGTGTGTCAACTTTACATATTTTAATAAAAAGGTCTTTTTTAGAGCTAAAAGGGAGTTTAAATGGTGCTTTCTGGAAGTTTGATGGGAAAAACGTATAAAAGGTACTTGGGAGGCTCATTTGGCAATAGGTAGATTATGTTATTTCTTTGTGGTGAAACCTTTGGGATTTTGGGAATCGAAATTGGTTCGAATCAGCCTTTTTGAGGTTGAAAACCTTCTGGAGGGAGATTGGCTACGGTGGTGAAAGATCCACCCTAGTTTATGCGGTGAGATTCGTTTTGGAGTCTCAGTGTGAGCGTAAAGATTACAGGTTTGATTAAATTGATAGAGGTCACTGGTTATTGTTCATATTGAAGTTTAATTAAGATTGCAGAGACTTTTGGAAAAAATCAAGGTATTGGTTTTGTTGTCTGGATCAATTTGTTTATCTCAGTTTATTCTTTATTGTGCCTTTAAGGATTCAATTAAGAAGCTTGAATAAAACAAAAACAGACTTCAAAATTAAGCACTAGAAGACAAAAAAGAGAAAAAAAATGGGCCTTAGTTGTTGGATGTATTTTATGTTCTTGAGCAGGTCAATCACACTATTGCAGTTAGTTTTTGATTCCGATGCATTTCGATAGTTTGACAAAATGGGTGTATTAATGGCTAATTTAATTATTTTTACCAAGGATGTTTAAATTATATTAAAATATTTTATATTTTTATATTCGCCTTAGTGTTATAGCTCATCGTTGGAATTGGGATGAAGTGTTTTAAATCTTGGATGCATAAAATAGGGACCTTGTGTGTCAACTTTTCATTATTTTAATAAAAAGGTCTTTTTTGGGGCTAAAAGGGAGTTTAAATGGTGCTTTCTGGAAGTTTGACGGGAAAAATGTATAAAAGGCAGTTGAGGGGCTCATTTGGCAATAGGCAGATTATGTTATTTCTCTCTAGTGAAACCTTTGGGGATTTGGGAATCAAACATGGTTTGAATCAGCCTTCTAGAGGACAAAAACCCTCTAGAGGAAGATCGGTTTTGGTGCTGAAAGATCCACCCTAGTTTATGCAGTGAGATTCATTTTGGAGTCTCAGTGTGAGCGTAAAGATTACAGGTTTGATTAAATTGATGGAGATCACTGGCTATTGTTCATATTGAAGTTTAATTAAGATTGCAGAGACTTGGAAAAAATTCAGGGTATTGGTTTTGTTGTGTGGATCAATTTGTTTATCTCAGTTTATTCTGTATTGTGTCCTTTAAAAACCAGTACTAAAAGACAAAAAAGAGAAAAAATTGGGCCTTAGAGTTGCTGGATGTATTTTATGTTCTTCAGCAGGTTGATCATTTCTTAAAGCCAACAAGAAGACATCGAATAAGACAATGTGACTTGTGAATAAAGACAAATTGCAGAAAGTCAAGGTTCCTTGAAAAAATGAATGGGGGAGCGATAGGAAAAGACAAGTGAATGCAGATAAATTTTAGTTGTCTTTTTTGAAGGGTGCATTATGTTTGAGGTGACGCTGGCTTAGTAAACAGAACTTTATGCTTGCTCATGGGAATTATATGAATAAATTAAAATGCTTGAAGCTAGTCAACTTGACCTTCACTGTGACTAGGTGTGAGAAATTGGATGGTCGTGTAGAGCAAGGAATTAGCCAAGTCAGTTAGCAGAGTTACTATTTTTGCATAGTCGGTGATTGTTTAAATTGATGATATCTTGGCGACATAAGGTGTTTTGAGATATTATTTTAAATAACGTTAAAATACTAAAATTAAATATTTAACTAACGTTATTTAATTTAATAAATTGACTTTATTGGCGCCTAGAAAGATATAAGGTATTGATTCTAAATATTAATAGAGTAACCTTCTTTTGGGTGCCTAGGGAGTCATACGGGGAATTTAAAATTAAATTAAAAGATTGCACAACCCTAATTAGGGCAATGAGCTTGGACTTTAGAAAAAGGTTTTGCTGAGCTCATTTGTAGTATCTTAAGTGTTTTTAACTTCGGCTGTTTTTTTTTCTGTCTTATATTTATTTGTATCTTTAAGGCAAAACATGCAAAAATGCACAAAACGAGATAACTGGCCTTGTTCCATACAAGTGAAAACAAGAATGCCAAACAGACATTCTTCCCTTTCTAAGAGGCAACATTGTTGTTTTCTAGGTTTTATCAGTGACACTGGACAACTGGACAGATAATGAAGTTGATGGTATGGTTGATGTTGGTGGAAATGCTGCTGCCAATGCAATTTATGAAGCACTTCTACCTGAAGGTTTTAAAAAACCTGGACCAGAAGCATCTTTTGAAGAGCGCTCAGATTTCATCAGGTAGCTTTTATTTGTATGCATATCTTCCATATTGATTTGGATAAATTTTTGGAAACAAAGTTGAGATCTCTTTCGCAGGAATAAGTATGAGCTGCAAGAATATCTGAAGCCCAGCTTGCGAATTGCATCTTCATTGTCATCCACTCATAGCGCATCTTTTCAATCTATGCCTTCTAGCAACAGCTTGAAACCTGGATTACAGCAAAAACATTCAAGCAAGCTGGTTTGTACTTATTTTTCATCTTCCATCTTACTTTCCAGAGATTTTGGAGATAGCTGTGATAGAGAATGGAGAATTTACCTGCAGTGCATGAGTGAAGAATAGTGAAAATCAATATTTAGTCTGGTCTACCTATTTACTTTTTGATTGAAATATTTCAGCTGGTGACAGTGGATATATTCTTTTCGTAGCAGGTGGCTATGGTGGAATTTACTGGTTTGCTGAAGGTTAAAGTTGTGAAGGGCACAAACCTAGCTGTGCGGGATGTGATGACAAGTGATCCTTATGTTGTTCTCACTCTTGGGCAGCAAGTCTGTTATATTTTTTACTCTTAACCTTTACTTTCTTGCTTAATACATTTGATAAAATTCAAACATTTGAGAACACTTTGACAGTTGGTTATATCGTCTTTTATGCCTTTTACAGACGATGAAGACACGTGTTGTGAAGAGCAATTTAAACCCAGTTTGGAATGAGGAGATTATGCTTTCTGTTCCACAGAGTCTATCTTCCTTAAAACTGGTGAGTAATGAAAATGATTAAGTTGTCTTCTTGTTGGAAGTGCTGTTTTCAGAAGAACTGAATATTTTCTTGAAACCATATTAATTGAATGTTTTTAAGTTTAATCTTATTTCATCGTTTCTTTTTTGAGCTAATATTTGTTTGCTTGCTATCGTTGTAAACTGTTGAATTACCAGTAAATTATAGTTTTGTAACAAAACTTAGCTCTCAAGTGTAAACTGTTGAGTTACCAGTAAATTATAATTTTTGTAACAAAATTTAGCTCTCAAGTGTTGTGAAATATGGATTAACATATAAAAGTTTACTTTTATCTTGAGCTAAGTTGTTGGCTTTGGTATCGGGTGTCAAAGATCTTGCTCCTGAGTGGAGGGCTGGATGCACTTGTTAACTGTAGCACCTAGTAATCATTGTAAATGCTGATGAAACCCAAGGTGGAAATAGTATTTTATATCATTGTTTCACTTTTTCCTTATCAGTTAGGGCATGATCAATGACTTGTTGAGAGTGAAAAAGGGTCATTCAAATTTAGTCTGTGATCAAATCCCTTGTACAACTCTAAGGTAAGGGTACAATGTTTTGACCAAATAAACCCTAGCTGGAGAGAAATGTTTAACTCTGAAAGAAACATTGAACAAACCTCTTCCAACAACTCCCAAATCAAATACAAACACAAGATTAATTTACAACTAACAACCTGTTGTGACCATTTCACACATCGCCCCATCGCAAATGGGGACCCCCTCTTTTTGCTTGTTTTTCGCTCGTTTTTTGCTTTCGTTTTTAGGGTTTTGCTAGTTAGTTAGTCGTCTGGATTTAGGGTCAAGCCTTAGGGTTTTAAATTTTGTCTTTTCAAGCCAAAATCCAGTCATTTTTGAGAGCTTTTGAGCTTCCTTTTCTAGGATGCAAATTTTGAATGCAATGAATTCGCCAAAATGGTCTAATTTTCAATTGGAATGTTGATGCAGAGCTTAAATTTGTCTAAGTGTTGACAGTCAAATGTGAATTTTTGTCCGATTGAATATTTTGACCAAATTTTGACTTTTTTGATTTTTGATCCTGGGCATTGGAATTGATTTGTTTTCACCTCGTGAAGTGTTAAAATGTGAAAAATCATGTTATCTTGGCCTGTAGGAGCAAAATCGCTCCTGTCCCTCAGTGAAGGACGGGAGCTCATTTTCAAATATCTCATCATCCCTGCAGAGTCCAGACAAATTTCGAGTTGGAAGTGATGGAGAACGGCGATATCTTTCCATTGAATATAAATTGAAGATTTTTATGAACACAGAAATGCCTCCAGGAGGAAAATCGCTCCTGTCCCTCAGTGAAGGACCGGAGCTACAAATCAAATTTCGCCTTGTCCTTGCAAGATTTCGATGACTTAACAATTTGAAAGGGTCCGAAGGAAGATGCTTTGCCAAATGAATATAATTTGAGATGCAAAAACGAAGGAGAATGACCTATATTGACCAAATCGCTCCTGTCCCTCTCCAAGGGACCAGGGCGAAATACCTTATAGCTCCCGTCCCTCTCCCAGGGACCAGAGCGATTTCCTTCATTAGACAGAATCCAGGCAAATGTCAAGACAAGTTTACGTTCAAAAACAAGGGAAAACATGAGATGGACGCATTGAATACAAATTGAAAATTTTTTGGACGTCCACGAAGGTCCTAAATGTCTAGTTCGCTCCTGTCCCTCAGGAAGGGACCATAGCGATTTTTGATATAATTGATTTTCTTGCAAAGTTACAAACAATGTCAAGGCATGAACGAATAGAGTGAAGAAAGACGAGTCCATTGGATATAAACTTGGAACCTGGCAAAGTGAGGTAAAGGCTACAAAAGGAGGATCGCTCCTGTCCCTCTCCAAGGGACCAGGGCGATACAATGGTGATGATACTTCCTATGCACGTTCAAGGTCGATCCAAGTTAAGTCAAGGTGGCGAGGGACACTTCAAGACTTTTTTAGCAAGCACAAACATTCAAAGGTCGTCGCAATGATGAAATTCGCACCCTATAGCCTAGATCGCTCCTGTCCCTCAGGAAGGGACCAGGGCGATGTTGAATGCATTGGCCATTTCATGCAAAATTTACGTAAGGACAAGACTTCGCAATGTTTTAGAGGGTCCAAGGCATCGTATGAAGATAATTCGCAAGGGTTTTCAACGTCCAAACATCGCCAAACAATGTAAAAGCCTCACATCGCTCCTGTCCTTTGGACAAGGACCAGGGCGATCTTATCAAAACACTTACGTTCCTTCAAGATCAAAGCAAAGCGAAGTTAGGTAAGGTGAAGGACGACGTTTGAAGGACATCACAACGAAGATCAAGGTTTAAAGTTGCCAAGGTCAAGGAAAAGAACATGGATCGCTCCTGTCCCTCTCCAAGGGACAAGGGCGATGACCCCTTAAAATGACCAAACACATAATGAAGACAAATGAATCAAGCGCAAAAGGAACAAGTAAAGGATGTTATTCGCCAACAATGAAAGATCGAGGAACAAAGATGCAAGATGAACGTGGAAACAAGAAGATCGCTCCTGTCCTTTGGACAAGGACCAGGGCGATATGCACTTAAAAGGCACTTAAGCACACATGCAAGATGATCAAATGCGAAGAACCTATCAAGATGATCGATTTTTAACGTGGAGATGAAGGAGTTGGACGTAAGAAATGCAAAAATCAAGACAAAATAATGGATCACTCCTGTCCCTCTCCAAGGGACCAGAGCGATGAGGTACGTCCCTTTGTCTTCCAATTTTGGCGCCAAATAAACAAATTTAAATTTCCTTAAATGCTAAATCGATTAAAAAATTGAAAATCCATTTTTATTTAGCATTTAATATGGCGTTATCTTTTATTAATTATTTTTTGCCTTTATTTAAAAATCGAAATTCACATTTAAAAAACGCAAGGCATTAATAATTAATTAATTAATTAATAAAAATCGATTTGGAGCGCTCAATTAAGCAAGTCGGCCTTGTTATTTTATTGCAAATCATTTAAAATCATTTTGAAAAATGGTTTTATTTATTCAAGTCGGCCAAAATGGGTAAAAGGTGTGAAGCACTATATAAGGGGAGTGGAAATTTTCATTTTCACATAATCATTTTTACCTTTCTTCATGCGAATTGAGGAGAGGCGAATATAGTGCGAAGTGTGTTCAAAGGTGGTGCGAATTCAAAACAAGGGTGGCGCTTAGTTATCAAAGGGTGGTGCGAATTTGAAGACCACACCAAATGCGAACTTGAGGATACATTAAGGCGAATTTACTAAAGACTTGGAGGATTTGTTTGAGCGATTTGTCAAGGGCAAATTTGAAGATCATTTAAGACCACGTCTAAGGCGATACTTGAAGATCACGTTCACTCCAAAGGTGGCAAAGTCAATTTTGTGGAGATCATATTGAAGATTATTTTATACCTCAATTTTGCCTAGGCAAATTTTGTTTTTGCATTCTAAAGTTAGCTCTCTATTGAGGTATGGCGATTTATTATTATTGCTTTATTCATTCATCGTCGTATTTCAAATTTTGAAATTTTGAATTTTGAATCTCTTAGCTCAATCGTTGTTTTTTTTTTAGGAAATGATAACTCGAAAGACTTATCATGAGGTTTCCTAAAAACTTTATCTCTCTAATCAACGTTATTTATTGCAAAATCTAGTTCTTATAATGAAATGTTGTGTAGGTATGGCGACCCCAAAGGCGGGAGCATCCACCAGCCGCTCAGCTCTCATGAAAGAAGATCAGAAGACCGAAGAAGTGGAGACCAAGATCGTGTCTAAGTGGAGCAACATTGGAGATACAAACCTGGGGAACTTTAGCACGAAGAAGTTTCGAGAGGTCCCTTACATTGGCAAGCCATCACCTATCGCCCGGAGAATAATAGAGAGTGGCATCATTAAGGCGGCCGGTTTTCCTCCAGCTATTCAGTGCCACGAGTTGATGATCGAGTGTGCCCGTCACTACAATCCACACTCCAGGACAATTGTGTCCAATGAGGGAAACACTTTGGCGTACCTTTCAGAGGAAGCCATAAGTGAGGCTTTCCATCTTCCAGAGCACAGGGACATGATATACAAGAGCATTGAAGGAGCCAGATCAGTGTACGATGATGATCCAGATGCTTGCTTAAGCATAATCAATAAGAATTGGCTACTTAAGAGTCGTCCCCGTCTGAGCAAAGTACCGAACACACCGCACAGGATTGATTTCCAGGAGGAGTACAGAGATTTAATTACCATGCTCAACAGAGTTACAGGAGCACCTCATGCCTTCTATTTTGAGAAGTGGATGTTTTACTTCATCCAGGTGATTGTTCAAGGAAAGGGTACGATACATTGGGCTAGGATAATTAGCCATTGCTTAGACGTACAGTTGAGAAGACTCAGGGCTACTAAGTCCTTCCACATGAGTTCATACGTCATCTATGCCTTAATCAGGAGCGTTGAGTACGCAGGACTATCTCACAGAGGAGTGATTGGAAGAGGACCCGGCGAGGTCAGAGCTTGTGAATCCTATACCTACTTGCATCATCCGCCAAGGAAGAACTACAAGTTAGTCAATGATACTTTCACGATGAACATCACAAGGACGTTGCAAGGTGGAATTCACAACAGATTATCTCAGGATGCCCAGGAGTTCATCAAGAGGTATGGTGCTTGGTTCATTCAGTTTCCCAAGTTCACTTACATTAGAGTGCATGGATGTCCTTTACCCCCATACATGTTGCCGAGGTATCCGACAGACAGAATTGTGTTACTTGAAGTAACAAGGCAATTGGCAGCATATGTGAAGGCATTCAGACACAGACACTAGAATGGAGTTCAGGTACCTATTATTCTGGGTAATTCAGTTGAGGTATGTCCTAATGTCTTAGCCATGGATGACGCAGAGAAGGAGTTAGCCTTGTATTCTTTTTCATCTTTTGCCTGGAGGAATAGTTTTGATCCACATGGACATTTAGAGGAGACAGTCGGTAGAAGATTTAGACATGAGCACCAAATTGAAGATTTTATGATGAACCTCCTAGATGATCTTGAAGTGAAACGTAAGATACATTCTAGATTGCCTTTGGATTTCATCAGGAAATGCAGGATTTACAGAGTGGCCGACCAAGCTCAGGACAATGGCAAGCACATCCAGTCTTCATATGATAGAGAAAGCAAAACAATAAGTTTGAATTGGAATGAGCCCGAGGTCGTGGATTTAGATGATTTGATGGCACCAGTCTTGTCTTGTAGTCGCAGATGGGTAGACGTTTAGCATCAGAAGTTGAGAGAACAAGGCATAGCTATATCTTTTACTTTGGAAGAAAAACCAGCCGAAGGTGGAGCAAGTGTTAGTGAAGGCAATCCTAATCCTAGGAATTCAGGTGAAGGTAACCTTCGATGTGCCAGTGAGGGCAATCTCCATTCGAGAGGTTCAAAGAGAAAGGAAAGATCAGAAAAGAAAGAGTCTTCCAAGAAAAAGCAAGGTGCCAACAAAGATCAAACACCAGGTACTTCTTCCAGACCAGAGGATAGAACAGTTCGAGTGGAAGAGTCCATGGAGTCGATGGTACAGAATGACAGACAGGAGGAAGGACAGGCACAGCATGTTTCATCAGATGGATCTCTCCAAGATTATGAGTTAGAAGAGGATAATGAAGTAACATCTCCTCCCAGACAAGAAGAAATAGTACACAAAGAAATTCAAGTTCAAGAGACAAGATCGAATATCCCAGATTGGTTGAAGGAAAGATTGACCAAGGTGATCGTAATTGAGGACGAGGACAATGCAATTGACTTAGAGAGCCTTGTTGGACGTTCACATGTGATAACAGAGAAGAAGAAGGCTACAAAGATGTCCAAGATGATTCGAGATGAGACTGGATCTAGAAAACTGCAGATAGCTACACCGGCAGCAGATAAATATGAGGGTGAGATCCTAGCAGAGGATTATGATGTACAGACTTTTGAGTTAGGACCATCCACAGCAGAGCAGACTTTAGATGATGCCACCGACACATTTGAGGCTTTGAAGGACAAGTTTAGAGAAGAAGTGGAAAAGAATAGAAAGCTTGAGAGAGAGGTCGGTGCATGGAGGACATATTTCAGTCACATCAATGAACCTTTGGGACGTCAGGATCCAGTTAGATCACCAGTGCAGGCATTGCCCCTTCAATCGATCAATGAAGCAGAAAGATTCAGGAACCTGGTCCAGCGTACATGTAGTTGGATGGATAGATCTCATACAGTGGCCATAGAATTTGTTACAAGGATGTCGAAGATCATTCATCAGGCTATCCAAGTCCTTGAGATTATCCACAGATTGATGGCAACAGTAGCTGCATTTGCCCATACCAAAGACGTTGTCATCCCTGTCTTGAAGGTAATAAGACATACATCCAGAAGAATTTTAGCGCAGGAGAGGATCTTAGAAGGTGATTCTCACAGTTTGTTTCAGTGGTCAACCTTACTCCATATAAAGAGTGTTCTCTTCGAGGACATCAGTGTTAGATGTGGTCAAGTTGAGGAGGTGATCAATCCGATCCAGGACAGAGTATTTGAGGTACTTCGTACCATTCTTGGCAGAAGGATCGAGGTCGAGACAGATGTGGATATCCAGGAATTTGAGGATAGAATCAAGATCATCTTTCGCAAGGACGCAGATGTTACAGATGAACAGTATGATCAGATGTATGCCACCATGCTCCTGATTGATAGAACAAAGGAACTTGAACCTACTTGGGACGCAGCTCTTCTAGATGCATTCGATCAGGTCATCCACTAAGAAGAGAGTATCAAGAATCTTCCCGAGATTCCAATCACAGAAATCGAAGGAATCGTGACAAAATTCATTGCATATGCTAAGAAAGAGAATTGGAAAGGGAATAAGATTCTAGATGAAAGGTTGTTACAGATGACATGACATCTTATTTCTCATTGGTTGATACCTCCTAGATTTTTGTGCCAAATTTAATATTTGGCTATGTATTTAATATTGTTCAGTAAAAAGGAGGTCATTTGTAACAAACCCTAATTAGGGTTTAGGTGTCATGATCTTGTCCGTTGATTTATTTTCAATCTGGACCTTTCATTGTAACTGGGGATGCTATTTATACCCCCATTTTTCATTTCATTTAAAAATAGTAGAATAGTTAATAGTCGAATAGTCAGATAAGAGTGAAATAGAGAGATTAGAGTTGTAAGCAATTTTTATTTTATAGCAAGATTGAGTCTTGAAGAGAGAAATTCAAGCAATTGTTGTATATGATGACTTGGAAATCAATAAAATATTGAAGTTATGGTGTTTTGTTGCAAATTTCTTAAGTTATCTTCATGGTTGTTGGATGTACTTGAATCACGCTCAATCAAAGTAGTTTGTTAATTTGAAAGACTAAGTGTGGGATTTGATATTTGGTAGGATTCGCTATCCAAACCACTAGCTTCTTGCTGATTGTAGGAACGCCTTGCGTGGTCGACTGGAGAACATTTTGAGTCCTTAACCTTCAAGCATTTTCGTATCTAGGATATGTACCTTCGTAGTAGTGTCCTTGGTCTTTGATGCATTGAACATCATTATTACCTTAGAAGATCGCACTAATTTCAATTGAGTTGTTATCTTATGGCAAAATTGAAGTTGGTTGAGTCTTGCCAAGTCTCGTCCATGCTAAGTCATTCATAGGGTTAGGCTAGATTAGACCTCTTAAACCCTATCTTTTGCTTTTTTTTTGAAAGTTCCTTTAGTTTAGTAAAATCTTCGAGCTTTGAATACGTAAGACCCCTTGGAGGAAACAGCAAATCACATCATACCACTAAAAGCTTGTCCACACGTGGAGACCCCACTAAAAGAACCTTGGAGTCCATCTAACTGATCCTTTTGCAGATCTTCAGCAGTTAGAGACTATTTTCTCAAGAGAGGATAAGATGCCTATTGGTATTTTATTTTGTGTATGATTGTGTACAAAATACACGTCAACAGAATTGGCGCTAGAAGGAGGGCTTTTAGTCTTCGAAGTTCGAAGTCCGAAGATTTTGAAAAAGGGAAAAACATTGCAAACATGATCATGAAGTACGATGGTGTTGCCAAATGAAGGACTGAATCAAGTAGTGCAACCCAATTTGCAAATAGGCAATACCCAAGAGGACATCATTTCCGAATTGAATCAAGTAGCTTGGAACGCAAGGAGAAGTCAAGTCGAATATAGCAGAGTTAGGATCATCTTAGAACAAGAAGAAGATAGAGCCGAAGAACATCAAAGGGTCATAGCTAGAGATCTTCGCAATCAAAGGAACCCACAATAATCCTTGCAAGACTTCACGCTGGATCGCATTGGTTCATTCTCGCCCGAGAAACATCAAAGGTTGTTGAGGTCCACACCAGGCATCAAAGATCTAAGTGAACTTCAGTTTACTTCCAAAGCAAAGCGAGTTAAAAGAGAGGACACTCCCAAAGAATTCGAACTAAGATTGGAAGGATCTCCTGAGTCATCACAAGTTCTTCAAGAACAAGTCCAAGCGGCGATCCAATCTAGTATCCAGGCAATTTCTCAAACAAAGAGTCAAGCTAGTTCATCAAGTTCAGCTTCAAAAGGTACGATGGCTCAACGTGCTCCACCTCCACCTCCTCCTCCTCATATACTTAATGGTGCGACTTGGCTAGTCAACAATCCGTCACCGTTGGAATTCGCGATTTATCATGATATGCCGAAGAATCCAGAGCACTTTTGTTCCAAGTTCAATGTTAGTGATTTCCATCGCACGGCAGAAGATCACATCAAAATGTTTGAGGACCTTCTTCGTAACAGACAAATTGAATATGGAGATGTGGCATGTAGGCTTTTTCCTTACTCATTGGGAGAAGAGGCATACTTTTGGTTTATTCACTTGCCTACAGGGTCCATCAGGACTTGGGACGCGATGAAAGACGCATTCATTGCTAAATTTGGCATCCCAACTACACCAGCGGAGTTATACAGATAGTTTGTTGAGGTTCGAAGGAGAGAGCATGAACCTATTACTTCCTTCAACAACAGATTTCACCGAGCATACACAATGCTACGTCCTCCTTATCTTATTGCAGATCTGTTGACGTGTATTTTGTACACAATCATACACAGAATAAAATACCGACAGGCATCTTATCCTCTCTTGAGAAAATAGTCTCTAACTGCTGAAGATCTGCAAAAAAGGATCAGTTAGATGGACTCCAAGGTTCTTTTAGTGGGGTCTCCACGTGTGGACAAGCTTTTTAGTGGTATGATGTGATTTGCTGTTTCCTTCAAGGCTTCTTACGGATTCAATGGTTCGAAGATTTCACTAATCTAAAAAGAACTTTCAAAAAATGGGAAAAGGGACAGGGTTTAAGAGGTCTAATCTAGCCTAACCCTATGAACGACTTAGCATGGATGAGATTTGGCAAGACTCAACCAACTTCAATTTTGCCATAAGATAACAACTTAATTGAAATTAGTGCGATCTTCTAAGGTAATAATGGTATTCAATGCATCAAAGACCAAGGACACTACTACGAAGGTACATATCCTAGATGAAAATGCTTGAAAGTTAAGGACTCAAAATGTTTTCCAGTTGACCACGCAAGGCGTTCCTACAATCAGCAAGAAGCTAGTGGTTTGGATTGCGAATCCTACCAAATATCAAATCTCACACTTAGCCTTTCAAATTAACAAACTACTTTGATTGAGCGTGATTCAAGTACATCCAACAACCATGAAGATAACTTAAGAAATTTGCAACAAAACACCATAACTTCAATATTTTATTGATTTCCAAGTATCATATACAACAATTGCTTGAACTCCTCTCTTCAAGACTCAATCTTGCTACAAAATAAAAATTGCTTACAATTCTAATCTCTCTATTTCACTCTTAACTCTATTCTCTATTAACTGATTATTACAAATGAAATGAAAAATGGGGGTATAAATAGCATCCCCAATTACAATGAAAGGTCCAGATTGAAAGCAAATCAACGGACAAGATCATGACACCTAAACCCTAATTAGGGTTTGTTACAAATGACCTCCTTTTTACTGAACAATATTAAATACATAGCCAAATATTAAATTTGGCACAAAAATCTAGGAGGTATCAACCAATGAGAAATAAGATGTCATGTCATCTGTAACAACCTTTCATCTAGAATCTTATTCCCTTTCCAATTTTCCTTCTTAGCATATGCAATGAATTTTGTCACGATTCCTTCGATTTCTGTGATTGGAATCTCGGGAAGATTCTTGATACTCTCTTCTAAGTGGATAACCTGATCAAATGCATCTAGAAGAGCTGCGTCCCAAGTAGGTTCAAGTTCCTTTGTTCTATCAATCAGGAGCATGGTGGCATACATCTGATCATACTGCTCATCTGTAACATCTGCGTCCTTGCGAAAGATGATCGTGATTCTATCCTCAAACTCTTGTAAATCCACATCTGTCTCGACCTCGATCCTTCTGCCAAGAATGGTACGAAGTACCTCAAATACTCTGTCCTGGATCGGATTGATCACCTCCTCAACTTGACCACATCTAACACTGATGTCCTCAAAGAGAACACTCTTTATATGGAGTAAGGTTGACCACTGAAACAAACTGTGAGAATCACCTTCCAAGATCCTCTCTTGTGCTAAAATTCTTCTGGATGTGTGTCTTATAACTTTCAAGACAGGAATGACAACGTCCTTGGTATGGGCAAATGCAGCTACTGTTGCCATCAATCTGTGGATTATCTCAAGGACTTGGATAGCCTGATGGGTGATCTTCGACATCCTTGTAACAAACTCAATGGCCACCGTGTGAGATCTATCCATCCAACCACATGTACGCTGGACCAGGTTCCTGAATCTTTCTGCCTCATTGATTGATTGAAGGGGCAATGCCTGCAATGGTGATCTAACTGGATCCTGACGTCCCAAAGGTTCATTGATGTGACTGAAATACGTCCTCCATGCACCGACCTCTCTCTCAAGCTTTCTATTCTTTTCTACTTCTTCTCTAAACTTATCCTTCAGTGCCTCAAATGTGTCGGTGGCATCATCTAGAGTCTGCTCTGCTGTGGATGGTCCTAACTCAATAGTCTGTATATGATAGTCCTCTGCTAGGATCTCACCCTCATATTTGTCTGCCGCCGGTGTAGCTATCTACAGTTTTCTAGATCCAGTTTCATCTCGAATCATCTTGGACATCTTTGTAGCCTTCTTCTTTTCTGTTGTCATATGTGAGCGTCCAACAAGGCTCTCTAGATCGATTGCACTGTCCTCGTCCTCAATTACGATCACCTTAGTCAATCTTTCCTTCAACCAATCTGGGATATTTGATCTTGTCTCTTGAACTTGAATTTCTTTGTGTACTACTTCTTCTTGTCTGGGAGGAAATGTTACTTCATTATCATTATCTAAATCATAGTCTTGGAGAGATCCATAGGATGAAACATGCTGTGCCTGTTCTTCCTCCTGTCTGTCATTCTGTACCATCGATTCCATGGATTCTTCTACTCGAACTGTTCTATCTTCTGGCCTGGAAGAAGTACCTAGTGTTTGGTCTTTGTTAGCACCTTGCTTTTTCTTGGAAGGCTCTTTCTTTTCTGATCTTTCCTTTCTCTTTGAGCCTCTCGGATGGAGATTGCCCTCACTGGCACATCGAAGGTTACCTTCACCTGAATTCCTAGGATTGGGATTGCCTTCACTCACACTTGCTCCACCTTCGGCTGGTTTTTCTTCCAAAGTAAAAGACATGGCTATGCCTTGTTCTCTCAACTTCTGATGTTGAATGTCTACCCATCTGCGAGTACAAGACAAGACTGGTGCCATCAAATCATCTAAATCCACGGCTTCGGGCTCATTCCAATTCAAACTTATTGTTTTGCTCTCCCTATCATATGAAGATTGGATGTGCCTGCCGTTGTCCTGAGCTTGGTCGGCTACTCTGTAAATCTTACATTTCCTGATGAAATCCAAAGGCAATCTAGAATGTATCTTGCGTTTCACTTCAAGATCATCTAGGAGATTCATCATAAAATCTTCAATTTGGTACTCATGTCTAAATCTTCTACCGACTGTCTCCCCTAAATGTCCATGAGGATCAAAACTATTCCTCCAAGCAAAAGATGAAAAAGGATACAAGGCTAACTCCCTCTCTGCGTCATCCATGGCTGAGACATTGGGACATACCTCAACTGAATTACCCAAAATAATAGGTACCTGAACTCCATTCTGATGTCTGTGTCTGAATGCCTTCACATATGCTGCCAACTGCCTTGTTACTTCAAGTAACACAATTCTATCTGTAGGGTATCTCGGCAACATGTATGGGGGTAAAGGACATCCATACACTCTAATGTAAGTGAACTTGGGAAATTGAATGAACCAAGCACCGTACCTCTTGATTAACTCCTGGGCATCCTGAGATAATCTGTTGTGAATCCCTCCTTGCAACGTCCTGGTGATGTTCATCGTGAAAGTATCATTGATTAACTTGTAGTTCTTCCCTGGTGGATGATGCAAGTAGGTATAGGATTCACAAACTCTGACCTCGCCGGGTCCTCTTCCAATCACTCCTCTGTGAGGTAGTCCTGCGTACTCAACGCTCCTGATTAAGGCATAGATGACGTATGAACTCATGTGGAAGGACTTAGTAGCCCCGAGTCTTCTCAATTGTACGTCTAAGCAATGGCTAATTATTCTAGCCCAATGTATTGTACCCTTTCCTTGAACAATCACCTGGATGAAATAAAACATCCATTTCTCAAAATAGAAGGCATGAGGTGCTCCTGTAACTCTGTTGAGCATGGTAATCAAATCTCTGTATTCCTCTTGGAAATCAATTCTGTGCGGTGTGTTTGGTACTTTGCTCAGACGGGGACGACTCTTGAGTAGCCAGTTCTTGTTGATTATGCTTAGGCAAGCATCTGGATCATCATCGTACACTGATCTGGCTCCTTCAATGCTCTTGTATATCATGTCCCTGTGCTCTGGAAGATGGAAGGCTTCACTTATGGCCTCCTCTGAAAGGTACGCCAAAGTGTTTCCCTCATTGGACACAATTGTCCTGGACTGTGGATTGTAATGACGGGCACACTCGATCATCAACTCGTGACACTGAATAGCTGGAGGAAAACCGGCCGCCTTGATAATGCCACTCTCTATTATTCTCCGGGCGACAGGTGATGGCTTGCCGATGTAAGGGACCTCTCGGAACTTCTTCGTGCTAAAGTTCCCCAAGTTTGTATCTCCAATGTTGCTCCACTTGGACACGATCTTGGTCTCCACTTCTTCAGTCTTCTGATCTTCTTTCATGAGAGCCGAGCGACTGGTGGATGCTCCCGCCTTTGGGGTCGCCATACCTACACAACATTTCATTATAAGAAATAGATTTTGCAATAAATAACGTAGATAAGAGAGATAGATTTTAGGAAACCTCATGATAAGTCCCTAGAGTTATCATTTCCTAAAATACAACGATCGAGCTAAGAGATTTAAAATTCAAGATTTGAAATATGACGATGAATGAATAAAACAATAATAATAAAATCGCCATACCTCGATAGAGAGCTAACTCTAGAATGCAAAAACAAAATTTGCCTAGGCAAAATTGAGGTATAAAGATAATCTTCAATATGATCCCCTCAAATTTGATTTCGCCACCTCTGGAGAGAATGTGATCTTCAATTTCGCACAAATAAATCACCAAGTCCTTAGCAAATTCGCCTTAGGCGTGGTCTTGGATAGATCTTCAAATTCGCTCTTGGTGTGGTCTTCAAATTCGCACCTCTTCAAACACACTTCGCACGCCTCACACCACCTTGGGAATGTCTATGCCACCATGGTTTGAAGTCGCACCACCTTTGGAATGTCTTCGCGCGCCACCCTTGGTCTTCAATGCAATTCGCACCACCCTTGGAGTGTCTTCGCCACCTTGGATAAATGAAACTCGCACTATATTCGCCTCTTGTCAACTCGCATGAAGGAAGGTAAAATAATGATGTAGAAAATGATAATTCTACCCCCCTTATATAGCGCTTGCATCCTTTACCCCTTAGGCCGACTTAAAAATAAAAATAAAACCATTTTTAAATGATTTGCAATGACATAACAAGGCCGACCTCCATATATGAGCGCTCAAATCGATTTTTTATTAATTAAATAATTAACTATTAATGCCTTGCGTTTTTAAATTGCAAATTTCGATTTTTAAATAAGGCAAAAATAATTAATAAATGTTAACGCCATATTAAATGCCAATAAAAAATGAATTTTCAATTTTTAAAATTGATTTAGCATTTAAAGTAAATTCGAATTGTTTAATTTGGCGCCAAAAAATATGTAAATAGAGGGACGTACCTCATCGCTCTGGTCCCTTGGAGAGGGACAGGAGCGATTCACCATCTTTGGCATGATTCTTGCGTTTTCGACGTTTAACTCCTTCATTTCCACGTCCCAAATCGATCATCTGGTGGTCTTTCGAACTTGAATTTCTTCCTTGTGCGAGCAAGTGCATCACATGGCCATTATCGCCCTGGTCCCTTGGAGAGGGACAGGAGCGATCTCCATGTTTTCACGTTTACCTTGTATCTTTGACCTTCGAAATATCATTGCTTGTGTCCTTTGCGCTTATTCCCATTCGCTTTCATTATGTGTTTGGATGCATTAAAGGGGCCATCGCCCTTGTCCCTTGGAGAGGGACAGGAGCGATCTATGTTTTCTCCTTAACCTTTGGCAATTTTAGACTTCAATCTTCTTTGCTATGTCTTCCAAACGATGTCCCTTGCCTCGCTCATCCTCGCCTAACTTTGATCGTGAAGGAACGTGAGTGTTTTTAATGATATCGCCCTGGTCCTTGTCCAAAGGACAGGAGCGATGGGAGACTTTTACCTTGATTAGCAATGTTTGGACGTTTAAAACTCTTGCAAATCATCTTCAAACGATGTCCTGGAGCATATGTAACCTTGTGTATCTTTGTCTTTACGTAAATCTTGCATGGATTAATCTAATATATCAATATCGCTCTAGTCCCTTCCTGAGGGACAGGAGCGAAGTTCATCATAACATGCTTGTTCTTGTTTGTACCAATTTGCAATTATCTTCATTGCGTGGAATGATGTCCTTTCGACCCTCTTGGTAACTTGAAACTTGTTTGCCTTTTGAAATTTACGCCATTATGTAGATATCGCTCTGGTCCCTTCCTGAGGGACAGGAGCGATCTAGGTTTTTAGAGTGCAAATCCTTCCATGTGATGACCTTTGCAACGTTGCGCTTGATGGAAATGCCTTGAAATGTCCTCGCCACCCTTCGTCCTGACTTGGATCGGCCTTGAACCTTGGAGGGACGACCTTGAACTTTGGAGGGACGCATCATCACCATTGTATCGCCCTGGTCCCTTGGAGAGGGACAGGAGCGAACTATCCCTTGTGGCTTTCATCTCACTTTGCCATGCTCTAAGTTTATATTCAACGGATTCGTCCTTCTTTACTCGATCCGTCCATGCCTTGACATTGTTTGTAATTTTGCAAAAAAGGCAATTATATCAAAAATCGCTCTGGTCCCTTCCTGAGGGATAGGAGCGAACTAGGCATTTAACAGTGGTATGGACGTCCCAAAAATCTTCAATTTATATTCAATGTGCTCATCTCATGTTCTTCTTCGTTTTTGAACGTAAACTTGCCTCGACCCTTGTCTGGATTTTGCAAAATGAAGGAAATCGCTCTGGTCCCTGGGAGAGGGACGAGAGCTACAAGGTACCTCGCCCTGGTCCCTTGGAGGGGGACAGGAGCGATTTAGTCAATATAGGTCATTCTCCTTCGTTTTTGCATCTCAAATTATATTCATTTAGCAAAGTATCTTCCTTCGGACGTCCTCAAATCATTAAGTTCTCAAAATCTTGCGAGGACAAGGCGAAATTTGAATTGTAGCTCCGGTCCTTCACTGAGGGACAGGGGCGATTTTCCTCCTGGAGGCATTTCTGTGCTCATGAAAATCTTCAATTTATATTCAAATGAAAGATCTTGTCGTTCTCTATCATTTCAAACGTAAAATTTGTCTGGACTCTGCAAGGACAATAAGATATTTGAAATTGAGCTCCCGTCCTTCACTGAGGGACAGGAGCGATTTTGCTCCTACAGGCCAAAATAACACGATTTTTCACATTTTAACACTTCACGAGGCGAAAACAAATCAATTCTGATGCCTAGGATCAATATTCAAAAAAGTCAAAATTTGGTCAAAATATTCAATCAGACAAAAATTCACATTGACGGTCAACACTCAGACAAGTTTAAGCTCTGCATGAACATTCCAATTGAAAATTAGACCATTTTGGCGAAATCATTGCATTCAAAATTTGCATTCCAGAAAAGGAAGCTCAAAAGCTCTCAAAAATGACTGGATTTTGGCTTGAAAAGGCAAAATTTAAAACCCTAAGGCTTAGCCCTAAATCCAGACAACTAACGGACTAGCAAAACCCTAAAAACAAAAGCGAAAACAAGCAAAAAGAGGGGGTCCCCATTTGCGATGGGGCGATGTGTGAAATGGTCACAACATCTGGCGACACCACTGAGAAATGTTGCAAAACATTTGGGAATCAATCTTTCTAAAGGAAGACTCAGAAAACCTCCCTCAACAAAACCAGGAGTTAAGAAACACTTACAAGAAGAGACCATCATATTGAGACAAAGTATCAAGTCCACAGTTACCTATGTGTGTGCAAATGCGTTAATTCCCCTCAACAAGACAATCATGATCTTCAAGTTCCCCTGTGATAAGCTACGTAGTTTGTCTAAACTCCAAAAGCATCCTGGATAGAGCCTCGCTGCCAGTCAGACGTCCATAGTCCCGACGAGGTTATCGCCGCAAGCTCACGAACATTGCTCCATTGCCAGTCAGGCGTCTATAGCCCCGATGGAGTTACTCGCATATTCCCTTTAGCCAATTTGATATTTCCTTTTAGCTCATTTCTTCTCTTTTGATTTTCTCATTTTTTCAACTTTTCTTTTGATACTGCTTTTCAGTTCTGTCAATTCTTTGGCTCGTGAGTAGTGAAACTCACTAGGGTTTGAGGATTGCGGTGGCGCTGAAGCTAGACTTTAGATTTTTCACTGATCACAGCTTCGCCTGTAAACCATAATGACTCGGAGATTATAAGTATGTGAAAATATAATAACTGGAGGACAAAAAATACGTGAGTTCAATAAGCTAATCTACTTCAATGCAAATACGTCCTGACTCAAAGCTTTATTAAAAGAAACTCCCTTGGTAATTCCAAAAGACCTCATGATTATCCAAATGCATCCAACAACCTAGCAGGAAGTCAGAGCGTTATATAACAAAATCACCCAATGTCAAATGGATACCCCTCAGGACAAAACAACTAACCTAAAAACAAAAGCACCTAAACTACAACAAAACGGAAACAAAACAAAACCAAAAAAAACAACGAAAGCAAACTAACTAACTATGTACAAGGGAAGGCCTTGGCATTTTAGGATTGGAAATAATGTTTGAGATATCTCCCGTTGACAGGCAACGGGATGTCCTCTCCAGTTAAAGTCTGCAACCTAAATGCATTTTCTCCCAATATCTCTGAAATTTGATAAGGGCCTTTCCAAAGCCTATCAAACTTATCATGTTCTCCTCTTTTCTCATGTGCTTTATCCCAATACAGGACGAGATCTGAAATTCGGAACGCCTTGACTCTTGCTTGTCGATCAAACCATCTCTTCACCACTCCTTGGTGTTTAGCAAAGGTCTCTAGTGCTTGATCTCGTTTCTCTTCTAAATTCATCAACTGTGTCAACCTGGCTTGCACTGCATCTGTGTCTTCCACGTACTCCTGAATGAATCTCAAGGTTGGAATCCTGAGTTGCATGGGGAAGACTGGGTCTTGGCCATAGACTAGAAAATAAGGCGAAATGCCTAATGCGTTCTTTGTTCTGATTCTGTCTGCCCATAAAGCAAATCTCAACTGGGTGTGCCATTCTCTTGGACTTCTCTCTAATAATTTCTTGATTACGCTGAGCAAATTTTTGTTGGTGGATTCTGCTAATCCATTACCCTGAGGATAATAATTAGATGAAAACTTGAGGGTTATTCCGTACTCAAAAGCCCAATTTGAGAATCTCAATGATGTGAATGCCGATCCATTGTCGCAAACCAACGCATAAGGGCATCCAAACCTTGTGATTATGTTCTCCTCTAGAAACTTGATTACAACTTCAGTAGAACAAACTTTAAGTGCCTGTGCCTCTGACCATCTGGTACAATAATCTGTAGCTGTAATGATGTACTTGTGTTGTGCTGAGGATGCGGGGTTGATGACACCAATAAAGTCCATTCCCCATTTAGCAAATGGTCTGACTTCAATCACGGGATTCAGCGGCATGGCAGGATTTCTCTCTCTAATAGCTGCGACTTGACATGTGTGGCACGTCTTAATGTGATTGGATGTATCTTTAAAAAGCGTAGGCCAGTAATATCCTGCTCTTAGGATCTGGTGAGCTGTGGCGAGGTTGGCTCCATGTTCGGTTCCAAACTTGGAATGGAAATGTTCAATTATCTGCTTTGCTTCGTCTTTGCCAACACATCTCAGGTACACTCCCTCATAGTTTTTACGGTATAAAACAGATCCTTGAAGCATGTAATGTTGACATTTTAATCTTAATGCTCTCTTCTGTGTAGGTGTCATATGAGCAGGACATTTGTGATTAAGCAAATATGTCACAATGTCTTTGTACCATTCATCAGGCGTGACATCCTCTAATTCGTAAATTTGTTGGACTAATCCTGGCCCATCTATTGCCAATGTCTGCGCCAAGGCTTGTCCTCGGACTAGTTTCATGGGCTGAATCTCAATGTCAAATTCTTGGATAATGGCGACCCACTTTCCTCTTCTCTCTCCTAATTCATTTTGCATGAGAAGAGTCTTGACTGCCGCATCAGGCACTATTGCATAAATCTTGGCTCTCAGGAGGTAATGTCTGAATTTCTTTACTGCCTTTACTAATGCGTATGCTTGCTTTTCAATGTTTGGATATCTGAGTTCTGCATCTTTCAACGGGGTGCTCATGAAAGCAATGGGATTTTCATCCCTCTCTTCACTTCTTTGGGTGAGAATGGCGGCACAAGTGTATTCGGAAGCGAAGGAATATAAATAAAATGGTTTGAGATAATCAGGACTAATCAAAACTGGCGCCTCCATAATTGCGGTCTTTATTTCTTCAAATGCCCTTCTGGCTTGTGGAGTCCACTCGACCTTTGCATCTTTCTTTAACATTTCATTCAATGGCCTGACAATCTCAGCAAATCCGGTAATGAATTTTCGGACGAAGTTGATTTTGCCGAAAAATGATTTGAGCTCTTTCTTGCTTGCTGGCAAATTGATAGTAGATATGGCCTTCACTCTTTCAGGATCAATAGATATTCCTTTCTCTGAGATGATATGTCCTAAAAGCTTTCCTTCTGTGACTCCAAATATGCATTTCTTCGGATTAAGGGAGACACCGTATCTTCTACATCTTTGGAAGACTCTTCTCAAATCGTCCACATGATCTTCTCTCTGCCTAGAGAAAACTGTGATATCATCCATATATATAATAATGCTTTTACCAATTAAATCTCTGAAAGCCATATCCATAGCTCTCTGGAATGTGGCTCCGGCGTTTATGAGTCCAAAAGGCATTCTCTTATAGGCAAATGTTCCCCATTTGGTGGTGAAAGCAGTCTTTATTCGATCTTCAGGTTCGACTAGGACTTGATTGTATCCTGAATATCCGTCTAGGAAGGACATCATCTGCGATCCATTGACGATCTGCAGTACTTCATCTAATGATGGGAGCGGATAGTTATCTTTCTCTGACGCTCTATTAAGATTTCTGAAATCCACACACAATCTGATCTCTCCATTTTTCTTTCTAACAGGTACCAGGTTGGCGACCCACGTCGAATGTCTTACTGGGAAGATGATTTTAGCTGTGAGTAACTTTTTCACTTCTTGGTATATCAGCGGTTCTAACAAAGGATTGACGGGTCTTTGTCTTTGCCTGAACGGCTTGCTTCCTGGCTTCAACGGGATTGTGTGAGTGATAATCGCAGTGTCGTAGGTCTTGAGATCTTCATAGCTCCATGCAATGACATCTGGGAAGTCCCTCATGTTCTTTAGGATTCCATCTTTTTCAATTGCTGTGCAGGACTTTCCAATGAAAACATTTTTAACTTGTGTCTCATCACCTAGATTGATCGCGTCGCACATATTGCCTTCTACACTGTGATTCTTCTTTTCTTTCAACTTGTCAGGATCAAAAATCCTTTCTAATTCAACCATTCCTTTCGGAATAGTGTTTGTCTTTAAGTTCAGGACTCCTTCGGCATCGAACTCAGCTTCACCCACTTCATCTTCATCTATGATCTGTGTTAAGAAGACGTCCGTGCTGGTTAGGAAGTCTAGAATGTGCTTGTCGTCTTCGAAAACTTGAAAATTGGTAATGTTATCTGGGACTGAAGGGACTGATATTAACTCGATTGTAAACTTCTTTAATCCTTCCATTGCTAATGGGATCAATGAGCTCGCAGCCTGTGCAAGTGAATTGGCCACTTGATTCTGATGTCTATAAATTGAATTGATATTGAAAGCTTCAAAACTTTCAATTAGATCCCAGACTCGATTTCTATACTTAGTTAGCCTTTTGTCATGGCAAACATATTGCTTCCTGATTTGCCTTATTGCGATTTCTGAGTCTCCGTATACTTGCAGTATCTTTGCCCCCTTTTGGATGGCTAACAGTAATCCATGAACCAAAGATTCATATTCTGCTACGTTGTTGGTGCAAGGGAACTGCAATCTGTGAGCGGCAAGGTATGTTTCTCCCTTAGGACTAATCAATTCATATCCAGCTCCGGATCCTTGTTTGGACTTAGAACCGTCGAATCTTAATGTCCATATCTGATTTTCTTGATTGTCTGTTTCTGGACTTTCATGACTTTCATTTGTTGTATCGGACGAAACTTCATCTTCTACAGAACTCTCGGTGTCTGTAGAGCTTTCATTCTCTGAATCTTGAGCTTCCTCTACAATTAGTGTCTGCGGGATTCTTTTGTTTACTTGCTCCAATGCGGTCTGGCATAAAGCACAAGATAATTCTGAGTGGACGGCATTGTGAATTCTACACCAATTCGGAAGGAGCAAATCTCGGACGGATGCTAGATTGCCAAGTTGCACACTTTGCTGGATGTTTCTTTGTACGAACCTTCTGAAGTTTTCAAACATCCCTTCGTCCTCTTGGTCGGATCCTTGATCGCTTTCAATGACAATCTCAGTTGACTCCATGACCTCTTGTTGGGTATTTTCATCTTGTATATCTTGTATCATCAAGATTTCCTCCACTTTGGGTTTATATGTTCCTAGGTCGGACTCTAAAAATAGGACTTCATTGTCCTCTCCATATTCAGTTATCATCAATCTCAACCTTGGGGTGCTATCAATTTTAATCTGGTTCGGGACTCCTCTCCATGGTAGCCACATGTGTGCGAAATCGGTCGATACATATCCATTCAATTTTCGGGACCAATCTCGACTTAGGAGCATTCCATATGAATCTGGAATATCCACTACTGATATATCTATAAAATTCTGGACTCTTGGGTCTGCGGCCAATTGCATGTGAATGTTGTTCAATTCCCCCATGACTGGAACTTCTGTCTTGTCAAGCTGAGTGACTTTTCTCTTGGTAGGTGTGGGAGTTATTCCAAGCCTTTGACAAACAGCCAGGGGCATGACATTGCTTGAGGCTCCGGAATCATAAAGGCAATTGTGTAATAGCTTTCCAAATATTCTGACTGATAGCAGGAACGGGGCCGGTTCGTCCTTTCCTTGAGAAGGCACTGAATTTCCTTCACTTGATTCTTGATGTTTAACTTGATTAATCTTTGAGTGATCTTCCTTTGCTGGGCTCTCCTCTTTCGAGTGACTGGCTTTGCTTGTAGATTTATCCTTTTTAACCACATCTTTCTTGCTTCCGACTTCCTTTTCGGGAAGAACCAAGTTAGTAGTGAGGTTTTCTTTGACTGTGGGCTGAGCTTTCTTTGTTTCGCCTCTTTTGAGTAATACTTTTCCTTCCAACATATCTTCCTTTTTAGCTGGGAAGGTTATAGTTTGAACCATGCACTCATTTTGCTCGGGTTGTTCTTGAGAATCGGCTTCCTCTTGAGTCACATTGATAGTGGCTTGAACATTTGACCCTGTTGCACTAGGTTCACCCAAACTGTTGATCACCGCCTCTTTAATTTCAGACACTTTGAGCAACTCATAGAGTGGTAAACTTACCTTGACTTTCTTGAGTTCATCTAACACCAAGGCGGCCAATCTTTTCATTTTATTTCCCGCGGGAGGTGAAATATTTCTTCTTTGTCTGTATTCTTGAGTGTTTTGTGGATATTCAGGGACGTTGCTGGCTTGGGGATCCGGCGGAGTCGAAAAATTGTTTGGAGGAATCGATGTTGTTAATGGTTCAGGATTTCTCTGATTCCTGTGATAAACTCTTTGGTTTGCACCTCCTGACGCTTGGTGGAATACTTCCTTGATTCCCTCTACTAAGACACTGTCGTTCAATGGTGGGAAATAGTATTCTGAATCCTCTACAGGTCCATTTGCAGATGCTGGCGGAAACTGAGATCCTGGTGGCACCATTGGTCCATTGGCCGATTCTGGAGGAAATCTCCCATTTTGTACTTGACTAATTTCTTCTTGCGAATATCTGCAGGTTTCAACGATCATGGCTTGACCATACTGCGTGGTTGGAACAATTTCGTACCCTGTGGTGGGAGGGTTTTCAGGCGGATTGGTAGTACGCATCTCTTGTTGGAAAATGTCGGCCGCAATTTTGAACTCAGGACACTGCAACTCGGAATGTTGGTTCGTGTTGTGGAGTCTGCACCAACTGGACAAGGCTGCTTGGGCTAAAAACACTTTGCTTGAAGAGGGGTTCTCTTGACTTTGCGCATTTGGTGGGTTGTCCAAAGGCGTCACCACATTTCCATTGTTCGGAGCTGTATTCCCTGGTCTTCTTTGGAAACTTTGATTGTTATTTCCTTGATAATTGTTTCTGAATCCTTGATTATTATTCCCTTGGAAATTCTGGTTGTTCGCGTGTTGGCCATGGTTGGCCCTCTGCATGCTCTGGAGTTGATTATTCTGGTTCCTCAGGTGAGTTACCTCAGTCGATAGCCTTTTGACTTGTTCAATTAGCTCTTTCATTTCGTCTTTCTCTTCTTGTGTCCTTGACGAATTTGTAGCGTTTTGCAGGTACACAGGTTGAGCGGGTGGGGCTTGAGAAATTGGAGCTCCTGGGTGAAGGACCAACTGATTCGCCGGCTGTACGTTGGGATATGTCGCTTGCGGAATTGGATTCATGACCGGAGTTTGGTTGGCCAAAGCCGTGCCAACTGCCTGCATCTGGTTAGGTGCTGCGACGGATCCCATATGTAGTAGTGGTCCAGTGATGTTTTGTCCCATGTGCTTACTCACTTCAATGGCTCTTGTATATGCCGCATTTAGATCATTCGGAGTTGGATGTGTCCTTACGAACATGGCTGTGAGATGATCTAAGGCTCCATAGTAAATCTCCCTTGGATCTGCAATGAGATAAGGAGGACGTAGCATTGTGTATGCTCGGTGAAATCTGTCGTTGAAGGAAGTAATAGGTTCATGTTCTCTCCTTCGAACCTCAACAAACTGTCTATATAACTCCGCTGGCGTAGTTGGGATGCCAAATTTAGCAATGAATGCGTCTTTCATCGCGTCCCAAGTCCTGATGGACCCTGTAGGCAAATGAATAAACCAAAAGTATGCCTCTTCTCCCAATGAGTAGGGAAAAAGCCTACATGCCACATCTCCATATTCAATTTGTCTGTTACGAAGAAGGTCCTCGAACATCTTGATGTGATCTTCTGCTGTGCGATGGAAATCACTAACATTGAACTTGGAACAAAAGTGTTCTGGATTCTTCGGCATATCATGATAAACTGCAAATTCCAACGGTGATGGATTGTTGACTAGCCATGTCGCACCATTAAGTACATGAGGAGGAGGAGGTGGTGGTGGAGCACGATGAGCCATTGTATTCCTTGAAACTGAACTTGATGAACTAGCTTGGCTCTTTGTTTGTGAAATTGCTTGGATACTAGATTGGATCGCCGCTTGGACTTGTTCTTGAAAAACTTGTGATGACTCAGGAGATCCTTCCAATCTTAGTTCGAACTCTTTGGGAGTGTCCTCTCTTTTAACTCGCTTTGCTTTGGAAGTGAACTGAAGTTCGCTTAGATCTTTGATGCCTGGTGTAGACCTCAATAACCTTTGATGTTTCTCGGGCGAGAATGAACCAATGCGATCCAGCGTGAAGTCTTGCAAGGATTATTGTGGGTTCCTTTGATTGCGAAGATTCCTAGCTATGACCCTTTGATATCCTTCGGCTATATCTTCCTCTTGCTCTAAGGTAATTCTGACTCTGTTATATTCGACTTGACTTCTTCTTGCGTTCCAAGCTACTTGATTCAATTCGAAAATGATGTCTTCTTGGGTATTGCCTACTTGCAGATTGGGTTGCGCCACTTGATTCAATCCTTCATTTGGCAACACCATTGTACTTCATGATCATATTTGCAATGTTTTTCTCTTTTCAAAATCTTCGGACTTCGAACTTTGAAACTAAAGGGCCCTCCCTCTAGCGCCAATTCTGTTGACGTGTATTTTGTACACAATCATACACAGAATAAAATACCGACAGGCATCTTATCCTCACTTGAGAAAATAGTCTCTAACTGCTGAAGATCTGCAAAAAAGGATCAGTTAGATGGACTCCAAGGTTCTTTTAGTGGGGTCTCCACGTGTGGACAAGCTTTTTAGTGGTATGATGTGATTTGCTGTTTCCTTCAAGGCTTCTTACGGATTCAATGGTTCGAAGATTTCACTAATCTAAAAAGAACTTTCAAAAAATGGGAAAAGGGACAGGGTTTAAGAGGTCTAATCTAGCCTAACCCTATGAACGACTTAGCATGGATGAGATTTGGCAAGACTCAACCAACTTCAATTTTGCCATAAGATAACAACTTAATTGAAATTAGTGCGATCTTCTAAGGTAATAATGGTATTCAATGCATCAAAGACCAAGGACACTACTACGAAGGTACATATCCTAGATGAAAATGCTTGAAAGTTAAGGACTCAAAATGTTTTCCAGTTGACCACGCAAGGCGTTCCTACAATCAGCAAGAAGCTAGTGGTTTGGATTGCGAATCCTACCAAATATCAAATCTCACACTTAGCCTTTCAAATTAACAAACTACTTTGATTGAGCGTGATTCAAGTACATCCAACAACCATGAAGATAACTTAAGAAATTTGCAACAAAACACCATAACTTCAATATTTTATTGATTTCCAAGTATCATATACAACAATTGCTTGAACTCCTCTCTTCAAGACTCAATCTTGCTACAAAATAAAAATTGCTTACAATTCTAATCTCTCTATTTCACTCTTAACTCTATTCTCTATTAACTGATTATTACAAATGAAATGAAAAATGGGGGTATAAATAGCATCCCCAATTACAATGAAAGGTCCAGATTGAAAGCAAATCAACGGACAAGATCATGACACCTAAACCCTAATTAGGGTTTGTTACAAATGACCTCCTTTTTACTGAACAATATTAAATACATAGCCAAATATTAAATTTGGCACAAAAATCTAGGAGGTATCAACCAATGAGAAATAAGATGTCATGTCATCTGTAACAACCTTTCATCTAGAATCTTATTCCCTTTCCAATTTTCCTTCTTAGCATATGCAATGAATTTTGTCACGATTCCTTCGATTTCTGTGATTGGAATCTCGGGAAGATTCTTGATACTCTCTTCTAAGTGGATAACCTGATCAAATGCATCTAGAAGAGCTGCGTCCCAAGTAGGTTCAAGTTCCTTTGTTCTATCAATCAGGAGCATGGTGGCATACATCTGATCATACTGCTCATCTGTAACATCTGCGTCCTTGCGAAAGATGATCGTGATTCTATCCTCAAACTCTTGTAAATCCACATCTGTCTCGACCTCGATCCTTCTGCCAAGAATGGTACGAAGTACCTCAAATACTCTGTCCTGGATCGGATTGATCACCTCCTCAACTTGACCACATCTAACACTGATGTCCTCAAAGAGAACACTCTTTATATGGAGTAAGGTTGACCACTGAAACAAACTGTGAGAATCACCTTCCAAGATCCTCTCTTGTGCTAAAATTCTTCTGGATGTGTGTCTTATAACTTTCAAGACAGGAATGACAACGTCCTTGGTATGGGCAAATGCAGCTACTGTTGCCATCAATCTGTGGATTATCTCAAGGACTTGGATAGCCTGATGGGTGATCTTCGACATCCTTGTAACAAACTCAATGGCCACCGTGTGAGATCTATCCATCCAACCACATGTACGCTGGACCAGGTTCCTGAATCTTTCTGCCTCATTGATTGATTGAAGGGGCAATGCCTGCAATGGTGATCTAACTGGATCCTGACGTCCCAAAGGTTCATTGATGTGACTGAAATACGTCCTCCATGCACCGACCTCTCTCTCAAGCTTTCTATTCTTTTCTACTTCTTCTCTAAACTTATCCTTCAGTGCCTCAAATGTGTCGGTGGCATCATCTAGAGTCTGCTCTGCTGTGGATGGTCCTAACTCAATAGTCTGTATATGATAGTCCTCTGCTAGGATCTCACCCTCATATTTGTCTGCCGCCGGTGTAGCTATCTGCAGTTTTCTAGATCCAGTTTCATCTCGAATCATCTTGGACATCTTTGTAGCCTTCTTCTTTTCTGTTGTCATATGTGAGCGTCCAACAAGGCTCTCTAGATCGATTGCACTGTCCTCGTCCTCAATTACGATCACCTTAGTCAATCTTTCCTTCAACCAATCTGGGATATTTGATCTTGTCTCTTGAACTTGAATTTCTTTGTGTACTACTTCTTCTTGTCTGGGAGGAAATGTTACTTCATTATCATTATCTAAATCATAGTCTTGGAGAGATCCATAGGATGAAACATGCTGTGCCTGTTCTTCCTCCTGTCTGTCATTCTGTACCATCGATTCCATGGATTCTTCTACTCGAACTGTTCTATCTTCTGGCCTGGAAGAAGTACCTAGTGTTTGGTCTTTGTTAGCACCTTGCTTTTTCTTGGAAGGCTCTTTCTTTTCTGATCTTTCCTTTCTCTTTGAGCCTCTCGGATGGAGATTGCCCTCACTGGCACATCGAAGGTTACCTTCACCTGAATTCCTAGGATTGGGATTGCCTTCACTCACACTTGCTCCACCTTCGGCTGGTTTTTCTTCCAAAGTAAAAGACATGGCTATGCCTTGTTCTCTCAACTTCTGATGTTGAATGTCTACCCATCTGCGAGTACAAGACAAGACTGGTGCCATCAAATCATCTAAATCCACGGCTTCGGGCTCATTCCAATTCAAACTTATTGTTTTGCTCTCCCTATCATATGAAGATTGGATGTGCCTGCCGTTGTCCTGAGCTTGGTCGGCTACTCTGTAAATCTTACATTTCCTGATGAAATCCAAAGGCAATCTAGAATGTATCTTGCGTTTCACTTCAAGATCATCTAGGAGATTCATCATAAAATCTTCAATTTGGTACTCATGTCTAAATCTTCTACCGACTGTCTCCCCTAAATGTCCATGAGGATCAAAACTATTCCTCCAAGCAAAAGATGAAAAAGGATACAAGGCTAACTCCCTCTCTGCGTCATCCATGGCTGAGACATTGGGACATACCTCAACTGAATTACCCAAAATAATAGGTACCTGAACTCCATTCTGATGTCTGTGTCTGAATGCCTTCACATATGCTGCCAACTGCCTTGTTACTTCAAGTAACACAATTCTATCTGTAGGGTATCTCGGCAACATGTATGGGGGTAAAGGACATCCATACACTCTAATGTAAGTGAACTTGGGAAATTGAATGAACCAAGCACCGTACCTCTTGATTAACTCCTGGGCATCCTGAGATAATCTGTTGTGAATCCCTCCTTGCAACGTCCTGGTGATGTTCATCGTGAAAGTATCATTGATTAACTTGTAGTTCTTCCCTGGTGGATGATGCAAGTAGGTATAGGATTCACAAACTCTGACCTCGCCGGGTCCTCTTCCAATCACTCCTCTGTGAGGTAGTCCTGCGTACTCAACGCTCCTGATTAAGGCATAGATGACGTATGAACTCATGTGGAAGGACTTAGTAGCCCCGAGTCTTCTCAATTGTACGTCTAAGCAATGGCTAATTATTCTAGCCCAATGTATTGTACCCTTTCCTTGAACAATCACCTGGATGAAATAAAACATCCATTTCTCAAAATAGAAGGCATGAGGTGCTCCTGTAACTCTGTTGAGCATGGTAATCAAATCTCTGTATTCCTCTTGGAAATCAATTCTGTGCGGTGTGTTTGGTACTTTGCTCAGACGGGGACGACTCTTGAGTAGCCAGTTCTTGTTGATTATGCTTAGGCAAGCATCTGGATCATCATCGTACACTGATCTGGCTCCTTCAATGCTCTTGTATATCATGTCCCTGTGCTCTGGAAGATGGAAGGCTTCACTTATGGCCTCCTCTGAAAGGTACGCCAAAGTGTTTCCCTCATTGGACACAATTGTCCTGGACTGTGGATTGTAATGACGGGCACACTCGATCATCAACTCGTGACACTGAATAGCTGGAGGAAAACCGGCCGCCTTGATAATGCCACTCTCTATTATTCTCCGGGCGACAGGTGATGGCTTGCCGATGTAAGGGACCTCTCGGAACTTCTTCGTGCTAAAGTTCCCCAAGTTTGTATCTCCAATGTTGCTCCACTTGGACACGATCTTGGTCTCCACTTCTTCAGTCTTCTGATCTTCTTTCATGAGAGCCGAGCGACTGGTGGATGCTCCCGCCTTTGGGGTCGCCATACCTACACAACATTTCATTATAAGAAATAGATTTTGCAATAAATAACGTAGATAAGAGAGATAGATTTTAGGAAACCTCATGATAAGTCCCTAGAGTTATCATTTCCTAAAATACAACGATCGAGCTAAGAGATTTAAAATTCAAGATTTGAAATATGACGATGAATGAATAAAACAATAATAATAAAATCGCCATACCTCGATAGAGAGCTAACTCTAGAATGCAAAAACAAAATTTGCCTAGGCAAAATTGAGGTATAAAGATAATCTTCAATATGATCCCCTCAAATTTGATTTCGCCACCTCTGGAGAGAATGTGATCTTCAATTTCGCACAAATAAATCACCAAGTCCTTAGCAAATTCGCCTTAGGCGTGGTCTTGGATAGATCTTCAAATTCGCTCTTGGTGTGGTCTTCAAATTCGCACCTCTTCAAACACACTTCGCACGCCTCACACCACCTTGGGAATGTCTATGCCACCATGGTTTGAAGTCGCACCACCTTTGGAATGTCTTCGCGCGCCACCCTTGGTCTTCAATGCAATTCGCACCACCCTTGGAGTGTCTTCGCCACCTTGGATAAATGAAACTCGCACTATATTCGCCTCTTGTCAACTCGCATGAAGGAAGGTAAAATAATGATGTAGAAAATGATAATTCTACCCCCCTTATATAGCGCTTGCATCCTTTACCCCTTAGGCCGACTTAAAAATAAAAATAAAACCATTTTTAAATGATTTGCAATGACATAACAAGGCCGACCTCCATATATGAGCGCTCAAATCGATTTTTTATTAATTAAATAATTAACTATTAATGCCTTGCGTTTTTAAATTGCAAATTTCGATTTTTAAATAAGGCAAAAATAATTAATAAATGTTAACGCCATATTAAATGCCAATAAAAAATGAATTTTCAATTTTTAAAATTGATTTAGCATTTAAAGTAAATTCGAATTGTTTAATTTGGCGCCAAAAAATATGTAAATAGAGGGACGTACCTCATCGCTCTGGTCCCTTGGAGAGGGACAGGAGCGATTCACCATCTTTGGCATGATTCTTGCGTTTTCGACGTTTAACTCCTTCATTTCCACGTCCCAAATCGATCATCTGGTGGTCTTTCGAACTTGAATTTCTTCCTTGTGCGAGCAAGTGCATCACATGGCCATTATCGCCCTGGTCCCTTGGAGAGGGACAGGAGCGATCTCCATGTTTTCACGTTTACCTTGTATCTTTGACCTTCGAAATATCATTGCTTGTGTCCTTTGCGCTTATTCCCATTCGCTTTCATTATGTGTTTGGATGCATTAAAGGGGCCATCGCCCTTGTCCCTTGGAGAGGGACAGGAGCGATCTATGTTTTCTCCTTAACCTTTGGCAATTTTAGACTTCAATCTTCTTTGCTATGTCTTCCAAACGATGTCCCTTGCCTCGCTCATCCTCGCCTAACTTTGATCGTGAAGGAACGTGAGTGTTTTTAATGATATCGCCCTGGTCCTTGTCCAAAGGACAGGAGCGATGGGAGACTTTTACCTTGATTAGCAATGTTTGGACGTTTAAAACTCTTGCAAATCATCTTCAAACGATGTCCTGGAGCATATGTAACCTTGTGTATCTTTGTCTTTACGTAAATCTTGCATGGATTAATCTAATATATCAATATCGCTCTAGTCCCTTCCTGAGGGACAGGAGCGAAGTTCATCATAACATGCTTGTTCTTGTTTGTACCAATTTGCAATTATCTTCATTGCGTGGAATGATGTCCTTTCGACCCTCTTGGTAACTTGAAACTTGTTTGCCTTTTGAAATTTACGCCATTATGTAGATATCGCTCTGGTCCCTTCCTGAGGGACAGGAGCGATCTAGGTTTTTAGAGTGCAAATCCTTCCATGTGATGACCTTTGCAACGTTGCGCTTGATGGAAATGCCTTGAAATGTCCTCGCCACCCTTCGTCCTGACTTGGATCGGCCTTGAACCTTGGAGGGACGACCTTGAACTTTGGAGGGACGCATCATCACCATTGTATCGCCCTGGTCCCTTGGAGAGGGACAGGAGCGAACTATCCCTTGTGGCTTTCATCTCACTTTGCCATGCTCTAAGTTTATATTCAACGGATTCGTCCTTCTTTACTCGATCCGTCCATGCCTTGACATTGTTTGTAATTTTGCAAAAAAGGCAATTATATCAAAAATCGCTCTGGTCCCTTCCTGAGGGACAGGAGCGAACTAGGCATTTAACAGTGGTATGGACGTCCCAAAAATCTTCAATTTATATTCAATGTGCTCATCTCATGTTCTTCTTCGTTTTTGAACGTAAACTTGCCTCGACCCTTGTCTGGATTTTGCAAAATGAAGGAAATCGCTCTAGTCCCTGGGAGAGGGACGAGAGCTACAAGGTACCTCGCCCTGGTCCCTTGGAGGGGGACAGGAGCGATTTAGTCAATATAGGTCATTCTCCTTCGTTTTTGCATCTCAAATTATATTCATTTAGCAAAGTATCTTCCTTCGGACGTCCTCAAATCATTAAGTTCTCAAAATCTTGCGAGGACAAGGCGAAATTTGAATTGTAGCTCCGGTCCTTCACTGAGGGACAGGGGCGATTTTCCTCCTGGAGGCATTTCTGTGCTCATGAAAATCTTCAATTTATATTCAAATGAAAGATCTTGTCGTTCTCTATCATTTCAAACGTAAAATTTGTCTAGACTCTGCAAGGACAATAAGATATTTGAAATTGAGCTCCCGTCCTTCACTGAGGGACAGGAGCGATTTTGCTCCTACAGGCCAAAATAACACGATTTTTCACATTTTAACACTTCACGAGGCGAAAACAAATCAATTCTGATGCCTAGGATCAATATTCAAAAAAGTCAAAATTTGGTCAAAATATTCAATCAGACAAAAATTCACATTGACGGTCAACACTCAGACAAGTTTAAGCTCTGCATGAACATTCCAATTGAAAATTAGACCATTTTGGCGAAATCATTGCATTCAAAATTTGCATTCCAGAAAAGGAAGCTCAAAAGCTCTCAAAAATGACTGGATTTTGGCTTGAAAAGGCAAAATTTAAAACCCTAAGGCTTAGCCCTAAATCCAGACAACTAACGGACTAGCAAAACCCTAAAAACAAAAGCGAAAACAAGCAAAAAGAGGGGGTCCCCATTTGCGATGGGGCGATGTGTGAAATGGTCACAACAAGATCCAAGGGAGATTTACTATGGAGCCTTAGATCATCTCACAGCTATGTTTGTAAGAACGCATCCTACTCCGAATGATCTAAATGCGGCCTATGCAAAGGCCATTGAAGTGAGTAAGCACATGGGTCAAAACATCACTGGACCACTGCTACATATGGGACCCGTCTCAGCACCGAACCAGATGCAGGCAGTTGGCACGGCCCTGGCCAACCAAACTCCAGTCATGAATCCAATTCCGCAAGCGACCTATCCAAGCGTACAGCCGGCGAATCAGTTGGTCCTTCACCCAGGAGCTCCAATTTCTCAAGCCCCACCCGCTCAACCTGTGTACCTGCAAAATGCCACAAGCTCGTCAAGGACACAAGAAGAGAAAGACGAAATGAAAGAGTTGATTGATCAAGTCAAGAGGCTATCAACTGAGGTAACTCACCTGAGGAACCAGAATAACCAGCTCCAAAGCATGCAGAGGGCCAACCATGGCCAACACACGAACAATCAGAATTTCCAAGGAAACAATAATCAAGGATTTAGAAACAATTATCAAGGAAATAACAATCCAGGTTTCCAAAGAAGACCATGGAATACAGCTCCGAACAATGGAAATGTGGTGACGCCTTTGGACAATCCACCAAATGCGCAAAGTCAAGAGAACCCTTCTTCAAGCAAAGTGTTTTTAGCCGAAGCAGCCTTGTCTAGTTGGTGGAGACTCCACAACACGAACCAACATTCCGAGTTGCAATGTCCTGAGTTCAAGATTGCGGTCGACATTTTCCAACAAGAGATGCGTACCTCTAATCCACCTGAAAATCCTCCCACCACAGGATACGAAATTGTTCCAACCACGCGGTATGGTCAAGCCATGATCGTTGAAACCTGCAGATATTCACAAGAAGAAATTAGTCAAGTGCAAAATGGAAGATTTCCTCCAGAATCGGCTAATGGACCGATGGTAGCACCAGGATCTCAGTTTCCGCCAGCATCTGCAAATGGACCTGTAGAGGATTCAGAGTATTATTTTCCACCATTGAACGACAGTGTCCTAGTAGAAGGAATAAAGGAGGTATTTCACCAATCATCAGGAGGTGTGAACCAAAGAGTATATCACAGGAATCAAAGGAATCCTGAACCGGTAACAACGTCAATTCCTCCAAATAATTTCTCAACTCCGCCAGATCCCCAAGCTAGCAATGTTCCAGAGTACCCGCAGAACACTCAAGAATACAGACAAAGAAATATTTCACCTCCCGCGGGAAATGAAATGAAAAGATTGGCCGCCTTGGTATTGGATGAACTCAAGAAAGTCAAGGTAAGCCTTCCACTCTATGAATTACTCAAAGTGTCAGAAATCAAAGATGCGGTGATCAATAGTTTAAGTGAATCTAGTACAACAAGGTCAAATGTTCAAGCCACTATCAATGTGACTCAAGAGGAGGCCGATTCTCAAGAACAACCCGAACAAAATGAGTGCATGGTTCAAACTATAACCTTCTCAGCTAAAAAGGAAGACATGTTGGAAGGAAAAGTATTACTCAAAAGAGGCGAAACAAAGAAAGCTCAGCCTATAGTCAAAGAGAACCTCACCACTAACTTGGTTCTTCTTGAAAAGGAAGTCGCAATCAAGAAAGATGTTGTTAAGAAGGGAAAATTTACAAGCAAAGCCAATCACTCTAAAGAGGAGAGCCCAGCAAAGGATGATCATTCAAAGATTAATCAAGTCAAACATCAAGAATCAAGTGAGGAAAACTCAGTCCCTTCTCAAGGAAGGGACGAATCGGCCCCGTTCCTGCTATCAGTCAGAATATTTGGAAAATTATTACACAATTGCCTTTATGATTCCGGAGCCTCAAGCAATGATCCAAATTATTCATGATTGCTATGAGGAATATGCAATGATCCAAATATCAATGATGTTATTGATTTGAATAGTGATGATGCTTTGATGCGGTGATCTGAATATATCATAAAGTTGGAAACATATAATATATAGTGGTCTATTCTTCTTCACTCATCGTGGCTCATATGCTTGGTATTTAGTTTGTATGGGAACACTCCCTATTACATTTTGAAGTAAACGTTTATTAAATAGTAATGCTTGATTAGAGCAGAATATACTTGAGACTTTGTTCAATTTCTTGATGATGAAACCTAAGAACAATGCAGAATACAAGTATCTAACCTATTGAACAGACATTATTCAGTTAGAATGATATGGGCGCTCCCACCATGGAGATTTTGTGGCCTCAGTTCTTTTTGGTATTTATCAATCATATGTTTGTGCTCAACTATACAATGTCTCTCTTCAATTGAGTGGTTGGTGCTAACATAATTATCTTGTATTCCTTTTGATTAGTTTTTCGCATTGGCTGGAAAGACAACTTGGCTTATGTACACTGTTTTTTGAAGACATACACTTGTTTTAGTTCTTCTGATCAGTCATTATTTTTGCAATTCAATAATATGATCAGATGTGATCAACATATGACATTTTTCAGTTCTTGCACAAACGCGGTTATCTTACTGTTATTTGTTCAACAATTTACGGAATGTTGTGTAGTTTTATATTATGATTGAAGGTATTTGAATTGACCATCTTAGAATACGACCTCATTTAAGAAGAGTGATTGATTACTAGAGAGCCACCAAATTTAAATTAAGGCAATTCACAAGGTTGAAGGGTGAAGTTACAAGCGACCCTTGCGTGTAACTTCAATATGTCGCCGCTGAGTTGAAGGTAGATGATATGTGATGGCAAGGGCCGAAGGCCACCCAGCCATCCCAGCCATTGGAGATCCATGGGCTTGAAAATGGAATAGCTTAAGAACGTTGGTGGATTGTGTGGGAGTCTAGCCAATAAAGAGATAAGTTCCTTTATATTTAAATCATGCTCATGAATTTTCATGTTATTATTAATTCATTCTATTGGGATGTTGAATCATGTTTGATTCTAACATTGATGTTTCTCTTTGAGATAGTCTTGAACTATTATGCTTCAAGCTTCAGAGGGAGCTTGGGAATAGACATGAGGGCCTATACAAGCTTTCAGCGCATTCCTTCACTTGAGAAGATGGCTAAAGGTGTGCCATGTTCATAATGATTGTGCTATGGGTCCTTTTCGTAGAAAGTGAAAGTAAGGGAAAAGGAAATTAGCATTTCTCATTCTGATTTATGAAAACTTATGATGGTTGCTTTCTTTAGTGGATTCTTATATTATGTAATCTTCATAAGATTTGGTCGTCATAGTTTATATTAAGGATTAAGAGGGAATTCTATGTTGCCTACAATCCTCTGTAAAATGCTTTGATGAAAGAATTGACAATATTCTATAAACTTAGGATTTTGTAAGCATGATACTCATCCTATCGGTTTAATGTTGAAATGCTAATTGTGATTTACATACGATTTCTAACTAGAAAGAGTGAGTTTCAGAATTTGGAATAAAACTAGGCCTAATGCATTACTCTCTAGAGTTAGAAGTATGCCAAGGATCAAATGAATTGATATCTTAAATAATGGATTGCAGTGTTTCTACAACTAACTCTGATTTTGTAGATCCATCGGAGTACAGACAACTGATTAGATCCTTGATATATCTAGACCAAATATTTGTTATGCAGTGAGTGCCCTTAGCCAGTTCATGAACAAACCGAAGCATGTTCATCTTGTTGCAACCAAGTATATTCTGAGATATTTGCGAGGCACAGTTGGCTACGGGTTGAAGTATCCAATCAACACTGTCATCACCTTGGAAGGCTACCTTGATTCTGATTGGGCAGGAAGTGTATTCGATAGGAAGAACACTTAAGGAATTTGTTTCAGTTTGAGTTCTATTGTTATCTCCTGGGCCAACAGGAAACAGTCCTCAGTTGCATTAAGTACTGTAGACGCTGAGTACATTGCGTCAAGTGTGGCGTCAAGAGAAGCAGTGTGGCTTCGCAAGCTTCTTGCTGGGTTGTTTGGACAACCTTGGGAACCCACTGTCATATATTGTGACAATCAGAGTTGTATTAAGATGTCTACTAATCCCATGTTTCATGACATGTCAAAACATGTGGAAACCCATTATCACTACATTCGTGATATGGTACAGAGAGGTGCCATTCATCTGAAATATGTCAGCACTGACGAGCAGATTGCAGATGTTCTCACCAATCCTCTAACTCATGTGAAGTTTGAATACTTCAGAGAGAGACTTGGAGTTGTTGAGAACACAACTTTGGTTGAGAAGGAGTCTCAGTTCGAGTGATGCACTAAGTTGCATCTTCCATCCTCTGCGGGCAATGCAAGGTGGAGTCACCTTCTACGGGCAGTGCAAGGTGATATTGGATTCTTCTCTGGGAGAAGTTGAGGTGAAAGACCTCTTCCACCCTTTGCGGGCAATGCAAGGTGGATCCATCCTCTGCGGGTATGCATGATGGGTATCATGGAAGGAGTCCATGATGTATATTGAATTCACCCTCTGCGGGGATGCATGGTGAATACCATGGAAGGAATCCATGATGTATCTTGGAACCATCCTCTATGGGAATGCATGATGAATATCATGGAAAGAGTCCATGAAGCATGATCACAGTGTAACTTGATTATTCAAGGAATCCTCCCTAGCTAAGAGGGAGTGTTGATTTATAGCTAGGTCGGGTTCCTAGCTTGGGCCGACCTAGCTCTCTAAATTGGCCTTTTGGCCTTAGCAATTTGTCATTGTGTTGACTGGGCCCTATTTGGGCGATTTATGTTAAATACATATGTAACATGCTGTGACTTGCATGTATAACATGTAAACATTATGTAAAATATGGCTTGGCATCAAAATTATGTAACTTGTAAATAGGTCATGGCCTATACTTGTAACTTGTAAAATGAAATTATTTGTTTATATTTTTGGCGGGAATTTTCATATGGCCGACCTAGAAAAGTTAAGGCATTGTAACTCATATAAAGTCTAGGCAAGTTGAAGCCTTTCACATAGATTCGAATTATCTTGAAGATCAGCGAGTCCTTGTGCAATATCAGTGAATCTTCCTTGGAGGTCAGTGAATCTATCCAAGGCTCAGCAAATACATATTGAAGGACAGCAACCATATCTTGAGATCTGCAAAATTCTTAAGAAGGCAAGCGATCAGCAGAGCAGCGATCAGACATTGGACATCAGCAGCGAATGTCATCTCAGTTGAGTGAGTTCATCCAATGTGAAACTCTAGAGACCTCTTATCAAGTATTCCCTACTTGGTGGTGAATTCTGAGTAAAGGATATCTGCCCTAGAGACTGCCCTATATGTGATTGGGATTTGGTCAAGCTCTGATCAGAACTTGTAATTCAGATAAGTTGATTTTCTCAAGCCCTAGGTGGGTGTACTTGTAATTAGTTACATTTTTTACATTAATATAATCAGATCTGAATAGTGTTGTTGGGTTTTTCCTCGAAGAGGGAGGTTTTCCCAGGGTACTGTTGTGTTCTTGTGTGTTGCTCTTATGCTATGATGTGTTGCATTCTCAATTTCTGTTATTTACTCTCAGTCTGATTACTAAAACTAACATTCCTCCTTGTATTTATCTTGTTAAATGTTCTTGTACTCCTTCCAAACAGCCATCCGCATTCTGCTTGGGTGGAGGGCACTTGACATTTTTAGCTTAATTAGAGAATGAATATGAGCATTTGATTTTAAAATGTCCCATAACTAATATTTTTGGATTTTACAACTATTAGCATGAAATGCAGATCCCTCATCACCCAGATCTTGATGTGGACAAGGTAAGAGCATATGGTTATCAGGACTCACACTAGTAGTGGCAAGGGACACAGTTTTCCAAATAATGCATTGTGGAAAAATTAAACATTTTACCTTGTCTTTTGCAGCATTGCCATTCAGACTTACAAATTAAAGCCAATCTAGCATGAATTGCACAGAGGATTACAATTTTCAATGATAAACAATCAATACTCTTCTAAATTCAAATCCAAGAATTTTGACAAAAAAATGTCTTAACAATTTGAAAGTAGACATTTTGTCAAACAATTGGAAAAATCACTGTTGAAACTTCTGAAATAATTGAATAATGATTGAACAGGTTGCTGCGACTGTAAGTCCCTTATCAAATCAATATTTTGTATTTATTGACTTGCAAATACTTCCAACAGTCTTAGAAATTCAAATAGCTATCATATATTCTGATTTGTAAAGCTTAACATAATACTTTTAATTGTTGAACAGCATTATTCAACAATAATTTCTGATCATTGATATATATCTCTATCTGTATCTATCTATATGTGTGTGTGTGTGTGTGTCTCTCTCTCTCTCTCTATATACATATGTATGTATGTATGTATGTATATATCAATGTTACAAGACTTGGACTCGACTTGATCTCGGCAAGCTGATTTTCGGACTCGGGCTCGGACTCGGTGCCTAGACTCGGCAAATTGAAAAACCCATGAAATTAAGAGTTTTTAAGGATTTAAAACTTGTTTCATGCACCCTTTAGTAAATAAAATTTGAAGACACAATAACCTCATCAAATATAAGCTACTTTGATTACATACACAACTATATATTAATCACATAAATATAAATGCAAATTTTAGTTGAAGGAAATAACACATTTAGATATATAAATATTGTCAAATGTATACAAGACTCGTGGAATATGAAATCCGTGGCATCAAAATAAATATCAAAACTGAAAATATAAGCCTATGGCTCAGAGGAGCTTACATTACTAATCCAAACATCATGGCAAGTTATGGGTTGGTGTCCAAGATAAGTCTTCGATGATGATGTAGCCATGATATTTTCTTGTGACTTTGTGACCGGCGTGTGTATTCTTGTGAGGAAGTATTGAAGTTTTCTTGATGTCTTCAAGATTGCATGTTTTGTTGTCAAGCTCATTAACAAAGGGAATGGCTATGTAAATAGATAAATAGTTATGTTCTAGTTTGATCTTAGCTACGATACTAATAAATTGAATTGTTTTATGAGTTGTTTGTGCAGGGCATATTGGTACATTTTTTGCATTATGAAAATGCCATTTCTTGCCAACTAACTTAACTTGTATTCAACAGTACAATGACTGTAGCATGCCAACTTTGCCTATGGCAGTCCTTGTATGCTAAACAAGTTGTCCAATGTATGAAACAGGATAATCCTTGATTGTGGCTTTGACTACGAGGATGCAAAAATTCGCAACGAGGGATATGTACTTTGTCTATTTAATGATCATGATTCATAATTGGCCTATTACTTGCTTAGACTTATAGTTTGATGGGGTTTGGGGCAACACCAAAATGAGGTTGAGGGTAGCACCCTTCACGGGGGTCCGAAGGTGAGAGGGAGGTTGAGAGATAGGTCTATATCTTTGGGGAGAGAGGAGAGAATGAGATAGAGAAACGTAGACAAAGGAGATAGAGGAAGAGTGATAGGGAGAGAGATAGGTCTAGAGTTCAGGTGAGATAAAGAGAGTTAGAGAGAGTGAGAGAATGCTGATAGGAGCTTGTTGATTACTAAAATTCGACCAAGTCCGAAAATTTATAAGATCTTCTAAAACCTAGAATCTGCATTTTAACTTCTAGAGATCTAAAACCCACTCTCAAACACCTTGCCAATATATACATGAAATATAACTGTTAAGTATAAGAAAGAAAAAACACATATTGAAATGTGACTTATATTTGAAAAATCCCTAATAACAACAGCATTGGGAAAGTCTTGATTTTTGAAGAGCTCAGCAGTGCTTTGGAGCATTTTGAGGAGCAAAGTTTCTTGGAAATTTAAACCAAAGTACTGAAATCTCAGGCTTGGAATTTTTTCTTTTCGTTTCAGGGTTTTTTTAATTTTAATGTAATCATTTCCCTCTTTTCCATTTGAAAAATCTTTCCTATATCTTGGACTTAAAAGAAATTCACATTTCAGCATTGACTTTCCGAAAGGGTTAGGTGCTTTTGACCTTTGAACGAGTCCTCACAACTTTGGCTCTTAGACACCTAAGGGTGTTAATGCATGATAGCTTCGGTAAGATAAATGATTGAATGAGAGATAAATGAAGTCTCTCATTCAATCATTAATCCTATCGATAAACTATTAGGAAAAACTTCAAGCTATTGTTCTTTCATTTGATGATCATTCTTCATTTGTATATGTTCAATCTACTTAGTTCGATCAATGTTCAAACTATCGATAATCATAGCATAGTATACCGATTAACATTGGTTTGCATTATAACTGTGATCACCGATTATTATTGGGCTAACAAAGTATCCTGATTTATATCAGTTGATTTATTGACAGTAAACTAATGATGGTTATCGGGTGGCAAAGCATACACCGCTTGGTATCACTTAAGCGATCACCAATTGGTATCGGTTAACAAGTTACGTAGACACCGATTGGTGTTAATTAACAAGTTACGTAGATACCGATTGGTGTTAACTAATAAGTTAAGTAGACCCCGATTTGTATCAGGCTGTTGATTAATGTATACACCGATTGGTAATTATAAAGTCAAAGGGTGCGATCAAGTAATGTCTTGATCGGTCATGTCTAAAGACATAACCGGTCAAGGCATTGCTTGATCCTCCCCTCTTGCATATATATATCAATCGATATTTGTGAGAAGGACATCGAAAATCAATAAATGCTCCTCTCACCTGCCATACAAAAGAAGATAAATCAGATTTATCATATAAATAGATAATACATAGATCAAGAAAATATAAACTAGAATATATCTTGCATATTGAATTGAGAATTGAACATCATTTACATGGTATCAGAGCTATAGTTAAATCGAACCTGAGGCTGTTCAATTTTGTGGAAAATTCAAAACAAACATATATTCAACATCACAATTATTCTAATGGCTAGCGCTATCAAATTTGAAGATAGACTCGAAGGAGGTGATGACTTCTCAACATGGAAGTTCAAAATTCATATGATTCTAAAAGAAAATAAAGTCGAATCATTTGTAAAAACTGAAATTGCTGAACCTGAGACTGAACCTGACAAAACAACTTGGAGAGAGGGAAATGAAAAGGCCATCAAAATCATAGTTGATGGGGTGAGAAATAATATTATGCCCATCATAAGGAAACATGAAACAACCTACAACATGTTCAAAGCACTTGAAGATGCATTTGAGATATCTAATGCCATTAGAACCTTGGCTTTAAAAAGAGAAATAAATCACATAGCCATGATCAAAGGAGAATCAATCAATGCCTACTTCATGCGAATATCAACCCTAAGGGATGAACTAGCAACCCTTGGGTATGAGATCCAAAGCGAAGAATTAACACTCATTTCTCTAGATGGGTTGCCTAGCATATGGGAAACATTCGTTCAAGGCATCAGTGCAAGGGATGAATTTCCAAAATTCGATAGGCTAAAGGCTGACTGTCTCCAAGAGGAATCAAGGTAAAATAAGAAAGGGATCAAGCAAAAGAATATAGATGTTGATCTCCAAGTTCTAAATACAAACTCAAACAAAAAAAGCAAGCAGAAACAATCTAGAAAGAGAAAGGGTCGTCACGGCAAGAACACCTTCAAGAAGGACCTTTCTCAGATTCAATGTTACAGATGTGACAAATTTGGGCACTATGTTGCCAAATGTCTAGAAAGAACTAAGCAACAAGCCACATTTGCCAAAACAGGAAAATCTAAAAGGGAAGAGGACCCCGAGAAGTATGTACTCTATTCAACACTCACAAACCAAGCATCAAACAAAGTTAACTCCTGGGTGATCGACAATGGCTCATCCAGACACATTACAGGATTCATAGAAGTGCTAGACTCCATGAAAGAGGAGAATGATGAGGAAGTGACTATCGGAGATGACTCTACACATCCAGTCAAAGGAGTTGGAACCTGCACCATCAAACCAAAGTTAGGTGTATCATTACAACTTAAAGGAGTACTATATGTTCCAGGCATCAAGAGAAACCTAGTCTCAATATCAGCATTGGAGGACAATGGATACAGAGTGACCTTCATGGACAACAGAGTGTTAGCTTCGCCAAAGAATTCATCCGTCAAGAAAGCTAAAACTATTGGTCAAAGACAAGGCTACTTGTATGAGCTATGCACAGAGCCCAACTTAGTCCTAATCCATGAAACTACAGATGCTAATGAAGTCTGGCATAAAAGACTAGGCCACCTGAATTTTAGAGCTTTATCATCAATGGGAGACCTTGTCACAGGTCTACCTAAGTTAAAGCAATATCATTCAGGGGCATGCAAAGGATGTGCCCTAGGTAAAAATACTAAGGGTGCTTTTCAAAATAGTACTAGGAAAACAAGTAAAATTTTAGAGTTAGTTCATTCTGATGTATGTGGACCCATGTCCGTACCTTCTTTGGGGGGATTTTTGTATTATGTAACATTTGTTGATGACTACTCTAGGAAAACTTGGACCTACTTTCTGAAATGTAAAGAATCAGAAGAGATCCTTAATAGGTTTAAATAATTCAAATCACTAACAGATAACTACTCAGGAAATAAAATTAAAACCCTAAGAACTGATAATGGGGGGGAATACACATCAGAATTATTTAAAAAGTTTTGTAAAAATTCAAGGATTAAGAGGGAGCTAACGATACTTTATAATCCTCAACAAAATGGGGTAGCTGAGAGGAAAAATAGGACAATTGTTGAAGCTTCCAAAGCTATGATTCTTGATCAGAATCTAAATGTCAATCTTTGGGTAGAAGCAACTAGCACTGCTGTATATATTCAAAACAGATGTCCTCACTCCCATCTTGAAGATAAGACCCCTGAGGAAGTCTTTACTAAATCAAAACTAGATATCAGCCACCTTAGGATATTTGGATTCCCTATATATATTCATGTACCTAGGGATAAAAGATTAAAATTAGAGCCTTCTGGAAAAAGGGGAATCCTTGTAAGATATAGTGAAACCTCCAAAGCCTACAAGATCTATATACCTAGTTAGAAGAATCATAGTTGAAAATCTCGGACTCGCCTCGGACTCGGCAAACCAAAATTTTGGACTCGGACTCGAACTCGTGAAAGACTCGCGAAAGACTCGGCAAAAAAAAAAACCGTAGTTTTACAAAAAAACATAAAGAAATTAATGCATTTAGAGAACATAAGTGCCATAATTGAAACATTACACATGTCATATGATCTACAAAGTACAAACACGCAATATTTGAAATTTCATCATTCATGGCAGCATATTCAAGTTTCAAGTTTCAACCCTAAAATGTATAATACTATAATGGCAGCATAAGTATATAAATGTTCACAAAATTACATATAATGATATGTCCAAGTCCAACTGCAAATGTGAAAAACAGCAATGTGAATGAACAAACCAAAGAGAAGACTACATCTTCCTCTTTGTATTTTTCCTAATATAGCTCAATTTTTCAGGCCTTGAGCTAGAAGTAGTAGCAGTGGGTGTTGTGGTATCTAAATGGTGAGATGAGTCTTCTTCAAAGTCATAGTCCTCATCATCATCCTCATCTTCGTCCTCATCTTCATCCAATCTTGCTCCTTCTGCATCTTGTGCTGCTCCTCTCTCTATTTCTGCAATTTCTTCTTCGGTAAGGAGGACATCATCACCATCATTTTGTTCATTCATGGTCCAATCACCATATGGATCAATTTCATCCAAGTCAATGGCCTCATGTGAAACACCCTCCACCTGTCTAACTCGAAGGCGAAGGTTGTACCGAACAAATACTAGATCATTGAGCCGCTTTTGTGACAATCTATTTCTCTTCTTTGTGTGAATGCTTTCAAAGACACTCCAATTTCGTTCACACCCAGAAGCACTGCATGACTGAGACAAAACACGGATAGCTATCTTTTGAAGATTAGGCGTGCCGGCACCATAATTCTCCCACCATAAATCTACAAAAAACATTTAGAAATATTAGAATTGAGAAAAAAATGTAACAATCAAGTTTGTAGGTTTTTTCTTGCACTGTTGAACTAAGTTACTAAATGTTTTACCTGGTTGTTGTTTTCCTCTCCTATCAATTGCTAGTTGTGATGAGAAGAGTCTCCCCTCTGCACTTTTGTAGATCTTGAACAATGGAATGAACATTTCCAAATTCAGAAATAGATACTAGATAGTCAAAGTGTCAAACTCAAATTCAATAATGAACATTTCCGAATTCATAAATAAAGATAGAGCAATTGCAAATGTCAAATCTCACCTCCAACTCATCAAGAACCTTGTCTCTCAACTCAGGATCAGGTGTCATCTTATCAATGCATGTAATAACACCTGCCATGACCTCCTCATCAGCCCTAAATGAATCAGAGAAGTAGAATTTCGGGTTCAAAAAGTAGGCGAAGGCATGTATCGGTTGGTGGAGTTGGTTTGTCCACCTACGATCAATGATGCGCCAAAAGATTTCACATTTTCTTGCATTTCCACGATAGTAATGTGAAATGGCCTCTTTGGCCCTATCCATGGCCTCATAAATGAAACCCATTGGCATGCCCTCTCCATCCACCATACGAAGAACCCTCACCAAAGGTTCTGTCACCTAAAAAAATTAAAACAAATTTTAAATTAATACAAAATCAACCCCTAAAAAATAAAATCAGCAAATAGACAAGATTGTATAAACTTTACTTTTGTGTTTGTTACTTACCACAGTCAACTCCTCTCCACTTTTATTGAACCCATCATCAAAAACAATGGTCACAATCTTCTCTGCTTCAGGTCTTTTGGAGTATGCAGACCCCAACCAAGCATCTGACACAAACATCTGCTTAAGATGAGGAATGGCACTAAGAATGCTCTGCAAAGTGATGAAGTGGCTAGCAAATCGTGTCACTCCAGGTCGCACAAGGTCCTTGCCATTTGTGTATTTTCTCATCAAAGCAAGCACCCAAGTATGGTTGTAGATGAATTTGGTGACACTTTTTGCATCTTCAACCACCTTCTTCACCCATCCAATCTTCCCAATGTCCTCTAGCACCAAGTCCAAGCAATGTGCAGCACAAGGACTCCATGTAATCGAAGGATGCCTCTGCATAAGCATTCTACCTGCAGATACATATGCAGCTGCGTTGTCCGTGATAATTTGGACAACATTCTCAACTCCAACTTCCCGAACCACACCATCCAACAGATTACACAAAGTCTCTGCATTTTTTATTTCATTTGAGGCATCAACAGACTTTATGAATACCATTGCACCATTTGAAGCCACCAAGAAGTTGAGAAGAGTCCTATTCCGTCCATCTGTCCATCCATTAGATAAAATGCTGCATCCTTTTCTCTTCCAATACCTTTTTTGATCATCAACCACACCTTCTGTATTTTTCACAGCTTTCTCTAGCAATGGCCCACTGAAGTCATGACCTGTTGGGGCCTTAAACCCCTTACCTGCCACTGTACATGCATTAACAAAACTTTCCCAATACACATTGTTTGCTGCATTGAAAGATAGATTATTGTAAAACCAAAAGTTTGAAGCTGCTATCCGTGCTTGTTCATGCTTCTCTTTATTCCATCCTGTACCTTCAAGTGAAGGTTGTGCACCTGGAACATTGCGTGGTACAAAAAAATTAGGGTCTGATCTAACAGGAGTGCCACTAGCCTCACCCTCATTGTCACCAAAAGATGAAAGTGACTGACGACCCCGACTATGACCAATGGGACCCGAAGTGGACAATGTGGGATTCATTGCAGCTGCTATGGCTTCTCTTGTTTTTTGCCTTTCTTCCTTATGCATATCATTCTCAGCAAGAATGGCCTTCATCTCTCTAATAATTTCAGGAGTTGATTTGGGGCATGCCTCCACACCATATCCAGGTATTTGTGCAAGGTGGTATTTTAATCTATTGATTCCACCAGTCATCCATCTTGTGCATTCGGTGCAAGTGACCTCCCCCTTTTTGCTTCCTGCAATCCCATATTTCCAAGCTTTATCTCTTTGTCTTCTTGACCTTGGGGTTGCCCTTGGAGTTGAACTTGCCATTGCTGATTTAACATGAAAAAAAAAAAATCAGCAGGGTTTTATGGAAAATCAACAAAAAAAATGACAATGAATCATTTGGGAAAAATAGCATTCAAAAACAAGAAAAAAAAAAGAGGAAATAACTTAGGAAAGAAAATAGAAAAAAATTTGGCAGCATATCCCTTTGTTTTTCAAGATTTTTTTCAGTTTCAAAACAATGAAATGATTCAAATGAAAAAAAAAAAGAAGGAGAAAAATCCTTACCTAGATCTCTCTTGCTGATTTTTCCTTCTTCCCTCTACTCCTCCAAACCCTTCTAACCTGCTCCAGCCAAAAAAAACCCAAATTGAAGTCAAAAAATGAAAAAAAAATTGGTTTTAAGCCCCACGGGCGCGTTTTTTCTGGGCCCGCGAGTCCCTGTGAAAGACTCGCGAGTCCGAGTGAAAGACTCGCGCGAGTCTTTGCGAAAGACTCGCGAGTCTTTCGCAGGGACTCGCCTGGACTCGCCACGCGAGTCCTAGGCGAGTCGACTCGGCTCGCCAAAGGACTCGCGAGTCCGTGGCGAGTCCGAGGCGAGTCAAAGAGTTTTAAAACTATGAGAAGAATATTGAACTAAGTAGGGATGTGATTTTTGAAGAAGACAGCCTTCAAAAGAGCCCAAAGCTCACTAGAGCCTGAAGTCTATATCCCTACCCCTAGCATAGATGAAAATCCTCCTCCTGAGCTTCAAAGGGAGAATCTTGAGGAAACTATAGGTGAAACTCAAAATCCACCTAGAGAAAATCTCAAGAAAAGACCACTATGGGCCACCAAGACTGTAGTAGAAGCTCAAAAGTTTGTTGCTCCTTCAGGAACCTTCCGAGAAAGCAAAAGGCCTAATAAATTCACTAGCTATGTTGCCCTTATGAATGATCTCTCTAATTCCGAACCAAACAATGTATCAGATGCACTTGAACATCAAGTATGGAAGGATGCCATGTCTGAAGAGTATTAGTCCATTATGAAAAATGATGTTTGTGAGATTGTTCCTAGGCCAACTATGAAATCCGTTGTTTCATCTAAAAGGCTTTTCAAGATCAAACATGCTACAGACGACAGTATTGAAAAACACAAGGCCAGATTTGTAGCTAGAGGGTTCTCACAAAGGGAAGGAATAGATTATGAAGAAACTTTTGCACATGTTGCCAGGTATACATCAGTAAGAGCTGTATTAGCCATTGCAACAGCAAAGGGTGTACACCAGATGGATGTTAAGACAACATTTCTAAATGGTGAGATCTCAGAAGAAGTCTACTTAGAGCACCCTGAAGGGTTTGAAATTTATGATGCAGAGTCTCATGTGTGTAGACTCAAGAAAGTTCTCTATGGGCTTAAACAGGCTCCCAGGGCCTGGTATGAAAGAATTGACATCTATCTCTCAGGACTAGGCTTCTCCAAGAATGATGCAGATCCTAATCTCTACTACAAAAGAAATAAAGGTGATATGCTAATATTGATTTTATATGTTGATGACTTATTAATCACAGGAAATGATCACCTTATAGATCAATGCAAGAAAGGTCTATCCAAAGAATTTGATATGAAGGACTTGGGACTCCTTCATTACTTCCTAGGATTGGAAGTATGGCAGAATTTTGACAACATTATACTAAACCAAGGAAAGTATACCTTGGACATTTTGAAGAGATTCGGAATGCTAAACTATAGGCCCATGACCTCTCCTATGGAAACCAATTTACATAAACTTAAAGAAGCAGCAACAGAGTCACAACCCACTAACCCTACTCAATACAAACAGATGATTGGGTCCCTGATGTACTTGGTAAATACAAGGTCAGATATATGTTATGCAGTTAATGCTCTAAGTCAGTTTATGTATGAACCTAAGGAGATACACCTGGTTGCAGTAAAACACATTATGAGATACCTACAAGGTACCCTAAACCTTGGTCTCAAATATGAGAAAGTTGATATAGACCTACATGGATTTACAGATTCGGATTGGATTGGAAGTGTGACTGACAAAAAAAGCACTTCAGGGTGTTGCTTCAGCCTAGGTTCAGCTATGATATTTTGGATCAGCAGGAAGCAGTCTTTTGTAGCTCAAAGCTCCACCGAGGCCGAATACATTGCAACTTCTATGGCTGCCCGAGAGGCAATATGGCTTAGGAAGTTGCTTGTGGGGTTGTTTGGAGAGCCTATGAAACCCACTGTTATACATTGTGACAATCAGAGATGCATAAAACTTTCAGTGAATCCAGTGTTCCATGACAGATCCAAGCATATTGAAATTCCATACCACTATGTGCGAGATATGGTAGACAGGAATGTGATCCAATTTGAATATGTTTGTATGGGAGATCAAATTGCAGATATTCTGACCAAACCTCTTTCCAGAGTGAAGGTTAATCACTTTAGAAAAGGTTTAGGTATAATAGAAAGGTAATTTGTTTTGTAATCTGTATTTGCATATCAATAAGATGTTTAATGTGTAAACTTCTTTGTCATGATAGGACATTTTGGATTTTATCCCCTGGGTTCATATCTAAGAGGTGATGATCTCTCAAGATAATGAACACTTGTATGTAGACATTATAAGGTGACGATCTTATGATGTCCAAACCAGTTATCATGTTGGATCTCTGGTGTGTCATGGATATGCCATGATTGTGTTGTGGTAAAACATTTGTATAAGGTGTTAGTGCACATACCACAAGTTGGATAAGACGAGAATTTAATCTTTCTCATATGATTACCCTTAAGTATTGCGTGTTTAGGCAATACTAATGTCACATGCTTAGGTGATATCTTGTCATCACAAGATTGACATGATGGACATTTGTATCACGTGTTTAGGTGATACTTCATATCATGTGATTAGGTGATATGATTTTCTAGAGTCAGATTGTGTAAAGGATACTAACCATCATTTGAATTGTGATGCTTGATATATTGTTTGCATTTATCTTACCTAGCTAAGAGGGAGTGTTAATGCATGATAGCTTCGGTAAGATAAATGATTGAATGAAAGATAAATGAAGTCTCTCATTCAATCATTTATCCTATCGATAAACTATTAGGAAAAACTTCAAGCTATTGTTCTTTCATTTGATGATCATTCTTCATTTGTATATGTTCAATCTACTTAGTTCGATCAATGTTCAAACTATCGATAATCATATCATAGCATAGTATATCGATTAACATTGGTTTGCATTATAACTATGATCACCGATTATTATCTGGCTAACCAAGTATCCCGATTTATATCGGTTGATTTATTGACAGTAAACTAATGATGGTTATCGGGATTAACCGATTGTATCGGGTGGCAAAGCATACACCTCTTGGTATCACTTAAGCGATCACCAATTGGTATCGGTTAACAAGTTATGTAGACACCGATTGGTGTTAACTAACAAGTTACGTAGACACCGATTTGTATCGGGTTGTTGATTAATGTATACACCGATTGGTAATTATAAAGTCAAAGGGTGCGATCAAGTAGTGTCTTGATCAGTCATGTCTAAAAGACATGACCGGTCAAGGCATTGCTTGATCCTCCCCTCTTGCATATATATATCAAAGTTCCCAAACTCGGACTTGGCTCGGACTCGGCAAGGCCAACTCGACTCGTGACTCGGCTATGACTCGGCAAAATTAAAAAAATCTTGAAATTAAGAGATTTTTAACAATTTAAAACTTGTTTCATGCACCCATTATTGAATAAAGCCCAATTATAATGTGTGCTAGCTTGTTATGCCATGAAAGGCATGCTGGTAGAGTATCTACTTGTTTGGGGCTTCTGTTTAGTATTTTCTTTGGCCAAATTGAAATTTTGGGAGCACCAACATGAGACATCATAAACATCTTCACTTGGGAACTGTAAGGAATGCTTGTGTATGGTAGCATTAAATAGTGTGCTTTTTGAACTTAGGTTTTACCTTGGGACTATAGTTGACCTTGGTCTTTCTTGGACCTCTTAGTTTTTAGGCTATATATATGTTAGATGGAAGGGGGAATTGTGAGACCAGAAGGGTTTGAAATATGCTCCTCAGAGACATGTCCCTTGCCAAAAATAACCTTGTGCCCCATGGGGGGATTTTTTGGGATGTGGGGATAGGTAGGAAATATCCCCAACTCAGCCCCTTTTTTCAAAATTTTAAGAAACATCCATGTTGTGAGGTACTCACACATCACCCCATTGCAAATGAAGACCCCCACTTTTTGCTTTCTAGGGTTAGCTCTTTTAGTTTTGTTGTTGGTCGTTTTAGTGTCTTAGCCTTTGCATTGAAGGGATTGAGTTTCTCAAAGGTCATCAAATCAGGTGGATCTCCTCAAGGTGGAGTGAAGGAGGTTAAGTCAGTTGAGTGATTAGGGGTTATTTAGATCATTCCTATTGTTTTTGTGTACTATCTGGTCACGCTTCAAGTTGCTAAATCAAACCTTGGTTGAATGCATAGTGTCCTCCTAGGTCCCATCCCTTACATCAAGGTAAGAGTGAACTCGCCTTAAAAGTTTGGAATGTCATCCTGATCCTGAAATAGCCTGAAATTGGACTAAGTTTGGAAATTTGAAGGATCCTCCAAAAACTAGATTTTGCATTATAACTCATGGAGGTCCGAAACCACTCTCAAACGTCTTGACAATATATATGGAATATAACTTAAAGTATAAGAAAGAGAAAAGACATAAGGAAATGTCACTTATACTTAAATGTTATATTCCATATATGAATCCTGACGAAGATACTAACTTGTCAAACAAGTCAAAACATTCACCTATGGTGGCCGAGTTTTGGAGCTTGGACTCGGCGAGTTTTGCCATAACTCGCCTGACTCGCGAGTCAGGCGAGTTTTGGTCAAAACTGGCCGAGTCCGAGTCCCGAGTTAGCAAAACTCGTCAAGCTTGGCTCGACTCGCCAACTCGGCGAACTCGCCTGACTCGCGGTGAGTTTGGGAACTCTGATATATATCAATCGATATTTGTGAGAAGGACATCGAAAATCAATAAATGCTCCTCTCACCTGCCATACAAAAGAAGATAATCAGATTTATCATATAAATAGATAATACAGAGATCAAGAAAATATAAACTAGAATATATCTTGCATATTGAATTGAGAATTGAACATCATTTACAATGGGGACCTGCTAAAAAATTAAATATAATATCATCGTGTTCAAAGATTAAATCTATTTTAATATATCACGCCAATTTGCTAAATATGTTTTTATGTGTAATGCTGTTAATAACTGGGTGATCTAGTTGTAAATTTGTAATGGTTAAGGGCGAATGGTAATGGTAATTCCTGCTCTACATTTGGCAATATTTAGTTATTTGAATTGAAAATATGTTGACTTTATTTTCTTACATGTTCTATGGGTGGACGCTTGTTTCAGATTTTGTTGGGGTCCCAAAAATTGTAATAAACTCGACGAAATGCATACCAGACAAAACAGAACCAGAAATATTCCAGCAACAATTTTTTTTTTTTGAATTTAATTCACACACAACTTTGAAATACACTAAATTGATGCAACTCATTGGGTACACCCAGTATGAAAATTTGACGTCTAAATGATCTTGGACACTTTACAACAAATCTGAATGCCTAAATGATTCTGGACTCACTGCAACCTGCAAATCTTGATGCCTTGATGGTTGGTGTGACTCTATACGATCCTGCTGTCACTCTGCAATACAAATTGCTTCCGGATGGTTTCCATTCTCAAGAAATCAGGTTGACATGCTTGAAGGGTTGTATGTCCAAACGCCACCAGTTGCTGTGATGGTGTCACAAGTGAGAATAAATTTGATTTTTGTTCTCAAATTTCTGAGATGTGTTGCTTTCTCTTCGCAGCACTGCCTATATACTTTATGCTTCGTAAATCTTAGGCAATTCAGTCCTCAATCAATGGTAATCTGACTAACAAGTTCTTTACTCAGTTGGCAATTAGTGGACAAATTTGTCGTTATTCGACTGATCTTAATTGACTCATCTGCCCTATCTCCTTATTTAACTGACCTTAGGTGACTCGTTGGCCTTATTTCATGATTTAACCGACTCTAACTATTCCTGTGTTGCCTGTCCGCTCACTCAATGCTACTCCTACACTGCTAGCTCAAAAAAGGGAACAATACAAACAGATATTTACCATATTTCAATATTTATTTTTTGTTAATTTGGGGCCTGAGAGCACAATGAAAGTGGGCCAATAGGTCTACAAGATCCATGTCACATGCCATGTTGAACATATGGAATGCATATTATGTTTTAAGGAAGATAAATGTCCGCTTCTTATTTTGTTTTTGCATTATACTTATAAATACATTTCCAAAGCTCATTAGCAATTATTATATGGAAGATATTTGATCTACATCTTTTCGCCTTTAGGAGACTCAGATTCGATGTTTGTGTGAGATTTCTACACCATCGCAAACAGTTGTCAATAGGTTAAAATGTAACTGGAATGTGCGTTTATTGTTTTCTCATGGTCAAACAGTTTTTGTGTTGAGTCTTACTATGTATAAAAATTCATGACCTTTGTCAACACCTCATTGCAATTAGTTTGTGTTTATGCTTATACTATCAATCTAAATTGTGTTTTATCTTTTGGTGGTTTAAAAGGAATTAGATTCCTATGTTATACTCCAGGCCCATTTTTTTTTGGTATTTGAAGCAGTGTTCCTAGATACTTCCCCTCCCTCTCTAGATACATACAGTCGATACTGGATATAGATACAATACTTCCAGATAGGGGTGTCCAAACATATTCATATAAGAGCCTATATTTGGGTCGTATCTGATGTCTTAATAGGGTACGAGACCACCCTGTGTTGTATCCATTTTAGATTTTATAGAGAATCATTCATTCAAAAATTTCAGAAAGAATAAAACATTAAAAAACTGTTCGTGCACATACACACACACATTTGAATCGCATAAGATACAAACATGATAAAACAGAATAAATATTTAACTAAAATATAAACACATATACACAGTTATATTTTATATTTATATATAATTGAATATATTTATACTTTTATAATTGGCGTATCAGCTTCCATATAACTCTGGTTTGAAGTGCTGTAACTTGTTCTCTGACAACAAACCAATTAAATGCTACCTATCAAGGATTATTCTAGTTTGTGAAACAGAGCTTCCAAAATTTGAAAAAGAATTTGATAATTATCTAAGTTTTGTTTTGCCCTTCCTTGGCAGCAAGTCTTTGATCAAGATTTCTTATCGGCAGATGATATCATGGGTGAAGCAGAGGTTGATATTCAACCATTACTTTCTGCTGCAAGTGTATTTGAAAGTGCAGGTATCTTTGAGAACATGCAGATAGGAAAATGGTTGGCTACCAATGACAATGCCCTTATAAGAGATAGTATAATTAACGTGATAGATGGAAAAATAAAACAGGATGTATCTTTGAAGCTTCAAAATGTCGAGTCGGGGGAATTGGAACTTGAACTGGAGTGGGTTCCTCTTGATCAATAGATAAAATTATTATTAAACAGCATGCTTTTAAGTTGGCGTATTTTCAAAAATGTTTGGTATAATACCTTTTACTTAAAGGTGTTACATGTAATTCTTTGAATAGAATTTTAGCAACAGATTTCTACATTTGCTTTCTGCATTGGTGGAAAGAATAATAACATTCTTGTATTGTAAATAGCCAGGTTTCTCAAACTAACAACGAGTGCTTGTAAAGTAGTAACTATTTATTGAACAGTGCCAGAAATATTGGGGTATCGAATGTAATTGAGTTAAAAACACAAGAATTTCTTACGTGTATTAATACAAATCATTGATTCATAAAGACACTAGGGAACACTGTAAATTTGTGACTTGAGCCAATTGAATGTTAGCTGGGTAACTGCATGATATACATATGCTGATAAATAAATTATTAACTTCACATCATTGTCAGTATGCTATTTTTATTTTAAAAATCTTGAGCAGTGTTGGCTGTAAAGGAATCTTTGAGACAAATAGAGGACAATGAATTCAGTAGAAGTAACTTTTTCTTTTCTTTTTGAATTGGTCGATAACAAATAAACCCATCAGATGATAAAATAGATTGATAAATGTATATTATTTAAAAAAATAAATTTAAATATCAAAATTAAATTATCTATCATTGTATTAGATGAAAGATATAAACTGGTAAGCTCTGGAATCTTTTAACTTTATATTTTGTTTTATTTTGACTATAAAATGTTAATAATTGAAACTTATTTTACTATTTACAGTTCTATTTGATAAATGATATTATTTTTTATTTAGAAGTATGTGGGAATGAATATAGAAAAAATATAAAAGATTGTGATTAAAATAATTAATAATATAAATAAAAATTATATTTATTAATTCATTTTTTTTTAAATCAACAATAAAAAATAATATTTAATAAAAGATAATGAATAACTAACATTGTTAAATGCATTGAGATTCATATGTTATTACTAAATTAAATCATATTTAGAGCATTAATTCTCATTTGGCATTGTCTCTTTTTGATCAAACATTTGCACATAATTTTAGTTCTTGTTTTAATTATAATGGGGTTCAAATGTAATTATTAAATTTCATCATATTTAAGAGCTTTAATTTTCATTTGACATTGCTTTTCTTTGATCAACAATTGCAACATAATTCTGATTTTTGTTTAATAAAGTTGATTTATTCTAAATTTTAAATATTAATTATAAGTAAAATCTTGAAAGTAGTTTGACAAATTAAAGCTATTAGGTTTCCACAATCCATTCTAATATTCACTTATTGCTTCTTGATTTGATTGTGTATGCAATTTTTATCATCAACGAATCCTAATAATGAATCAGTGATTCAAGTCTACTAATGTTTCTAATGACTTGAGCACGATTATATACAAAATAAAATAGTCATTTTCTATGTGACAAGGTAATATGAAAATAAATTTTTGTTTTAATAAAATAAATTTTCTCGTTAAAATGTAAGATCCCTTAATTTATTAGACATAACAAAATTTAATTATAACACAATATGTCTCGTCTCTTGTTTAATTATTTATTTATTGATGGTTGGGGTGTAATTTGGGGGTGCATGCAATAATTTGTTTTAGAATTATATTTTGTTTACTAAGTTAAATTATCAAGAAAAAAAAGGCGTTTTACCTTTTGAGATTACTACTTGAATTATTTGGCTTTTACTATTTTCCTTCTAGCATGATATTTAGTAAGAAAGACTTTGTGGAAGTGATCAAAATAATATGTTAAAAGATGCAACTTATGGATTGCTTATACCACCATGCTATTTGATTATGTAATTTTAAAAATAGCTTTGACAAGATGGTCTTGTATTCAATCAATATTATAAATTTTATAAATTATTTTTGTATTGAATTGTAGGCAAAGGACACAAGAAATGTCTTTTACTAGTCTTGACTTTAAACAATTATATAGCTAACAAAATCATTTCTCGCTTCTATTGACAAATGTTCAACGTTTCTTCTATTTAGGTAGGTAGTCTTTTTAGATAATTAGATGGATTCTATTAGAGCATTCATCATTAGAAAGAGTACGTGAAAGAGAACACAAGTCAACACACACTACCATACCGGGTACACCAACATGTACAAAATGTGAGATTAAAACAAAAACAACCACCAAACATTCATATCATCAACAAAAAAGGAAACAAAAAACTCATCATTTATAACCTTATACCACCCCATCATTTCCCCTTTCTCATAGGCTTCTTTGCCATAGGCATAAACACCTCTATAATAATAACTTCCCAAGGGCTACCATGGTCATGCTAGAAGTTTGGACTTGCGAACATTATAAATCAAATGGCACTATTGAGCTTCCTTCTATGTTGTGCCTTATTGATTGAGCCACTACAAAATATAGGCACCATATAAACATTGATTACCTCAAGCCTCCCATTGTCACAAGAAACATGTAAATCTGCTATCACCTAGACCATGCCACAACAATAAACCCTCAAATGACCAATTTCCCTTTTCAACACAATTGTTTGCTCCTTTCTTCCCTTATGCATTGGAGAGGATGCCAAATCTTCACGTTCTACAATGTGGATTACCAAGGTCTTTGTGGGTCCTATCTCATCCACGTCTTTCACTAGAATCATGACCTCAAATTGATCAACAAAAATAGTTTTAAAAACTACAAGTGCAAATTTCCATCGTCTACAACTTCCAAGGATAGCCAAGCTCCAAACCTCCACCCCCCCTCCACCACCCTCCCCAACACTCATTGTGCAAAGACTAATTTTAGATGAGGATCACATGAAAGAATTTACAAGTTAATATGTTTATTTGTCAAGGAGCCATGGCCCTTCTCCTTAGTCTTGCCAACCCTATTGGTACTTGACATCCTATTCCTCTCCTTAAACAACCCAATTGCATTCAAACAAACCAAGCATAAGATGCTACTAATGCACCATAAGCCAAACATATTCTCATTGAGCTCACTTCATAATAATATAAACTTCTACATAAGTATACACTAAACTGCTATTAATGTAAAGTACCACCACGCCACTTTATTGAAGCCGTATCAGCTTGTATTTCTAATACCACCATGCCAATATACAATGGTGAATCCTCTCTTACAAACATCTCAACACAAATAATACATCTTCCTCGACTAATATTAATAGGAGTGGGATGATATGTAATATGTTGCTCTAAATTTGACCAAATAGACAATAAATGACTATATAGGCAATTAAAGGTTCTTGATGAACAATAGCATTTGCTAGGTAATCTACCATGCTAGGGTCAGTGCAAGAAGATGAGTCCACTTTTTGGCCAAAAAGTGGAAGTGTTTTCCCTGTTTTTCAGATTTTGTCTCACTTGAGCTTAAATTTTGAAACACTTAGAGATTGAAACTTGGAAAAAGTCAGTAATATAAAAGATAGCTCTCTGAGTGTACTTTTCAAATATGTAATTTATTTTAATACCCACATAATAAAAAATAACTTTTTGAATGGAGTTCTAAAAACTATGTTTTAAAAATACTTGTTTCAGGACCATACCATGCATGTGTACGACCCACACTTTTTGACACAATTAAAATTATTTTCTCAAACTGTTTTGGGAAATGGTTTGTAACACACTGAAAATTGATGTGCATATTTTTCTGTATTTTTTTTTCAAATATATATTTTTTAATTAATTTTTTAATGGCCGTAATTATCTTTTTAAAAATTTGACGTGTACGACCCACATAATTTGACGTAAACTTAGCATTTTTTGAATTTTTTTTTTTTAAATTGAAATTTTTTTTGTGTAGATTGATGACATGTAATTTTTTTTTCAAAATTCATTAAAATAAAAAAGTTATTAAATTAAGAAAATTAGTTAATATTTCAAATTTATGGACCTGATTTAGTATAAATTAAATGAAAAATAGTTAAAATAATCAATTTTTAAATTAATTTACATATTTAGAATCTAAACAGTATAATTTGAAATGGGTTTCAATTTCGTATAAAAATTATCTGATTAGAGGCACGTAAACTATTTCATTTCATCATATTTGTGCTTTCATTCATGGAGCTTTGAATTTGCAGGTTCATGTCTCAGGTGTGGCCATCCCAGGCCTATCTCGGGCCTAATCCGGAGGCAAGTGGTGGGTTGTGAATTCAAATTTTACATAACGGGCCCCCATTTTATAAACGGGGGCCCGTTCCATTTTTTGCCCGTTGGATTTAATAACGGGCCCCCGTTTCTAAATAACCGTTAATGTAAAAAAAAAGATAGATTGCATCGATTTACCACACTATCATTGAAATCCGTACTGACAAAGATTTTTTATATCATTTGGCAGTACTTTTTAATATTTTTTACACGATTTTTTGAAGAACTTAGTAAAAAGATATTATTTTTTGAAGACGAGTTTGTAAAAATGGGTTCTAAGCAACGTCAAAAGATAAAAAAGAGGACAATGACAGTGGACGAAATTCAAGCACAAAGAGAGAAGGAGGCAAAACGCCAAAGAGATCAAAGATCACAACAACAACAATTGAATAACACTTCTGAAGCATCTAGTTCAGTGCCTGTTGTAGATGAGACCATTGAAGACATCATGATGGATGCAAGAAATGTAGAACCACACACGGGTATGACTGTTGATGCAAATGTTGATGTGGATGCGAATCCTGGTATGTTTTTAAATCCCGATGACTATGATGCCAATCAAATTGCTGATTTAAATGAAGCTGGATATAAATTTCATACACCAATACGAAAAGAAATAAAAATTGAAAATATTACACCACCCTCTCTGAAAGAAAATGAATGTAATTTGTTTACTATTGATAGCAATGTGCTAGATAGTCTTAATGGGTTAGTTTCTTGGAGACAAATCAGAACACATGCGAACAGATTATATAAACAATTTTTCTATAATAAAAAGTTAGGATTCCAATGTCAATTAATGCTACAATTAATAAAAATGTTAAAAATGCGTAAAGTCATGAAAAAAATAGGTATTTATGCAAAACCAAAAAGAAAAGATGAATCATATAAGCAAGTTGTATCTACTATTGCCAGTCCCATCGATTCTATAGGAAAAACAAGTCGATCTAAAGATAAGAATGCAACACGTAGAGTTATAACGACTGCTATTGTTGACAAAATGATTGTTAGTAAAAGAATGTTAAGTGATATAAGTGGCTATTTGAACTTACATCGTAGAACCTTGTCAAGAGCGGCCAAAAGAAGAGACACAATTGAAATTGATCCACTAAACCATTGTTGGAGTTTTAGTGGTAGACTTCAAAGGTCGGACATGAAATTAAATGATGAAACTAAACAATTAATTGCAAAATTTTGGCATGATAACACTAGAGTTTCATCAAATGCTAGAGATGTTTTAAAGTTAAGGGTGGGATCAAAAATTCGTGATCCTCATCCAAAACATCTTCTTGACATGACTCAAACTGAATTCATTAAAAAATTTAGTGATGAATCTGTGTTATTGAATTTACGAATTAGTCAAAGATCATTTGAAAAATGCAAACCCTGGTATGTTAAAATCAATAAACAAAGAATATCTTGTTGTTGTAAAACTCATGTTCAGTTTCATTACTATTATGATGTTTTTCGATATATACGTTGTATGTTGCATGGTAATGATCTTGTGCAGGATTGTGGTGTTTATGTTCCACCTGAAACTATAAAAGATTTTATTGGAAGTTTATTTTGTAAACCACCTAATGAACAATTATTTCTTTCCAGTTCATGCATTTATGGCCTTTGCAATTTATGTGGGAACTATTTTTCGATAGGTGAATGTTTGCATGAACATGTTTCATCTGAGTTTGGACAAAAAATGGTTGATGTTAGGAGATTTACAAAATATAGAATACCCTCTAAAGGATGGAAAGATGGGGAAACGTTTAGAATTGATTACAGAACAAAATAGTGTGAATGCATTTATTAGTGAGTTTAAAACTCATATTGTTCCAAAATATGTGAAACATTCCCAACATGCCCGATGGCTTGATGGACAGTTTCGCATATGCAAGAACACATTTCCAGTTGGAACAATAGTATCAGTTGTGGATTTTGTAGAAAATTATACTCTAAAACCACAAGAGGAAACTCAATCACAATACTACAACTCAGTGCAAGTGGCCATATTTGTGCACATTATATATAGACATGACCATGACAGTACAGAAGATAACAGAAATTTTTTGAGGGAGTATCATTTCTATGTTAGCGATAATCGATTACACTCTTCAAAGTTTGTTCAACATTGCTTCGAGGTATTTTATGATAATCTTAAGGAAAGAGAAATTGACATGAAACAACATATGATATGGTCAGATAACCGCACTAGACAATTCAAAAATGCAAGAATGTTTTATTGGCTATGCAAAGTTCACAAGATAACCGATGTCGAACATTTATGGAGTTTTTTTGAAGCGGGACATGGTAAGGGGGAACATGATGGAGCCGGTGCCTGTATAAAAAGAGCTCTTGGTAGAGAACAATTAAAATTCGAGGATGCAGTGAAATTCATAGATGCTCGTGCAGTTGTAGATTGGTGCAATTCAAAGTTGTCAAAAGGATCAACTGAAAACTCTGCAATTCGACGTTTCTTCTAGTTGATAGAGGAAGATAGTATTCCTATTCGGTATGATTGTAATACCATCATTGGATCAGCTAAATGGCATTCGTTTAAGAGTTCTAATTCAAACACATGGACTATATAAGGATTGATGATAAGTGCTTAAAATAAGATATTGAAATGTAAGATCATTACGCTCTATAAACCAAGATATGATCATAAGATCGTCATGTGAGGCACAATCATATGATATTAAGATGCAAAAATGCGTGATCAAATAGTGATAATCTATTATATTCTCTATAATAATAGGCCAATGTATGAACATAAGATAATACTTTAAGAAGATAGATTAACCAATATACAAACATAAGATAATGCTTTAATAAGATAAAAAAAACACTAAATATGAACATACATGTGAAGCAAATAGTCTTGAAGATCATAAGCTAGAACAAAGATTAAAGTATAAGACATCAATCATTCTGGGAAATCAGTAGTTACTAATAAAGATTAGATTTAATGTAAAAATAGGAGATAAAACACATGAAGTAAACATAAAATATTAAATCATGTGATATCTAGTGGTTTCTCTTTTATGTTATGTGTCACCTCAATATGTACATTCATTTTGTTGGTGCATCATTATTTTCTTGCATTTACCTAACTATTGTATTGCATATTTGCACCTAGAGGATAGGATAAGATTACTTGGGTAGATATCTAGACCTAGGTAGGCATCACATGTTCAACTCATACTCCCTACTTTGGTAGAGATGTGGATATATGTTACTCATCTTCTCAATTTTTTTGTAACAGTTCTCTATAAATAGGATTTTATATATTAGAATTTTCCTAAAACATGTCTCAAAATGATTAAAATACTTGAATCAAGGTCAAAAACTAGGAATGTGAGATACATGATATGGATGATGACAAGGATGGTTGAGAATAAAGAGAATTTGAATGGATTGTGGTATGCTCCAAGTGTAGGGTACTTTTTAAAAAAATTATACATGATGCCAAGGTACTTGTCCATGGTATCATAAGAATGGTTTTCACCCATGAATAAAAAAATTATGTTTACTTTTCTCTCTTTTTTAATTTTTATGCAAAACCAAATCCTTTAGGTGTGGATATATGTTAAATGATACACAGGATATTTATACTAAGTAAACATGTCAAATTAGCATAGTTTCAGTGTTGGAGATGAATTAGATGATGAAGTTGGCAATTTTTGAGAAAATCATGTCATGTTGTGGCTTAATAGGTCCTATTATGGACCTGTTATGCCATGATGGCATAATAGGTGGACTATTATGCAATGTCATGGCATAATAGGACCTATTATGCCATGATGGCATAATAGGTCCTATTATGCCATGAAATGACATAATAGGACCAATTATGGATCCATTATGCAATGTCGTGGCATAATAGGACATATTATGCCATCATGGCATAATAGGTCCATAATTGGTCCTATCATACTAAGTAAACTTGTCGAATTAGCATAGTTTCAGTGTTGGAGAGGAATTAGATGATGAAGTTGGCAATTTTTTAGAAAATCATGTCATGTTGTGGCTTAATAGGTCCTATTATGGACCTGTTATGCCATGATGGCATAATAGGTGGACTATTATGCAATGTCATGGCATAATAGGACCTATTATGCCATGATGGCATAATAGGTCCTATTATGCCATGACATGACATAATAGGACCAACTATGGATCCATTATGCAATGTCATGGCATAATAGGACATATTATGCCATCATGGCATAATAGGTCCATAATTGGTCCTATCATACTAAGTAAACATGTCAAATTAGCATAGTTTCAGTGTTGGAGATGAATTAGATGACGAAGTTGGCAATTTTTGAGAAAATCATGTCATGTTGTGGCTTAATATGTCCTATTATGGACCTGTTATGCCATGATGGCATAATAGGTGGACTATTATGCAATGTCATGGCATAATAGGACCTATTATGCCATGATGGTATAATAGGTCCTATTATGCCATGACATGATATAATAGGACCAACTATGAACCCATTATGCAATGCCTATTATGCCATCATGGCATAATAGGACATATTATGCCATCATGTCATAATGTGTCCTATTATGCCATCATGGCATAATGTGACCTATTATACCATGACATGACATAATGTGTCCATAATTGATCCTTTTATACCATCACATGACATAATAGGACCATAATAGGACCTTTATGCCATGACATGGCATAAACCTAAGCCTAAACTTTGATATCTAAAATTTGAAGAGTAATGTTAATTACTTTTAAGGTTATACTAATTTAGTGGTAACTTTTGTATTGCCTAATGAGGATTAAGAACAATTTAGGTACACATGTTCGGTTTTATTTCAATTTCATTTTCGAACGTTTTTGTTTTTGTTTCCATTTCATTTTCGTTTTTTTGTTTGTGTCGATTTTGTTTTGTTAATTATCTAGGTTTGGTTTTGATTTCTAAATTTGTTGATTACGGTTTAGGGTTAACTATTCAAAAATATTTTAGATCAAAATCAAGAATTTACAAATATAAAAAATAATTTATTTATAGGCTACTATAAAAAAAAACTAAAATAATACAAAAAAACTAAATAATACACAAAAAAACAAGAAAAATATACAAGAAAATTATGAAATGTGAAAATAGATAACTGAATGTGTACTTGGGATAGTGGTGGAGGCTTGAAGTGGAAACCACAGCATGGGGGCCCGTTTTTTATCTCTTCTTGTCAATTAACTGTTACAGTGAAAATGAAAATTTTGCCCAAAAAAATGGTAAAAATAGAATTTCTAAACGGGGGCCCGTTTTATTTGGCTTCGGCACCCCGTGACCTTTCGGCTCGGGAGGTCGAACCATTAACGAGCCCCCGTTTTCAAAAAACGGGGGCCCGTTTTGCTGAGCACGTTTTCCAACACGCAGACTTCCACGAATTTGTGACTCATTAGCTTGCACATACCCGCTACATTTAACAATCTTTTACAATGATTAAAGTTGATCTTCACAAAGTTTGGTTTAATGGCCACCACTTCTTGCACATATTTATTTAGTATCCAAATCAAACTCTTCACTTTTCTAATAGCTTGAATCACAATCGTCAAATTGCCTTTCACCTTTAACATATAGGCAACTTGAGAGAAGTGGCCATTGTGAGGCCAATATCTTCCTAAGGGCATTGATGCGGTAGGAGTTATAATACTCATGGGTTTGATCCTTATGTTTTTTAACATAGAACTTGTGGTCATAGTGTCCATGAATAGTCCCTAGTTTCTCATCAGCCTTTAATTTCCTCTCAACATTGTGACAAAAGTGCCTTAGGTTGGTTAGATAGTGACAAGTTTCCTCGTCTTACACTAGCCCTTTCTCTTCCTATGGTTCTTATTGATCATCATCCAGAGGAATTGCAAGATTAAAAAATCAATGATGATGGTTTGTAGTCAATATGCCCCATACATATGAAAACAATAGATTTGAAATGTGGGAATTGTTGTTGCATACTCTCAATGAAATTCGATTTCACCATTAAGACTAGAACTTGCACCCCAATGAGGTGCAATGGTTACGTCGATATCAAGATATACTTTAGTAATATATTGAAATGCAAGGTAAAAATTGTAAGAATTGTAATTTGCTTTTCTTGAGACAAACTATGTATAGTAAAAGTGAGAATGGGTGTGAGAAGAATTGAATACGAACAAATGAAACTTAATTTAAATAGGGATGTTGTGCTAAATGATTTTACAACATAGCTTTTTTTCACAATGCAAGTAAACTTGTCATTCATTAATAATGTAACTTAATTTAAATTGCATGTTGTGCATAATATTTTTATAATACAAAATTCTTTTATGACACATGAAAATCATTAACTTGAGAGATTGGTTATGCATAATACATTTATTGTTGGTCATTGAAGTATCTTATACACAACTTGCATAATTAAAAAAAACATAGAAAATTATGTGTGCTTAATTTTATGAACATGTAGTCTTTTTCTGCAATATATTTATGCCTTTTTCATGATAAGGTCCTATGATATATGCCATTTGTCTTCAAGACCTGTAGAATAAAAGCAATGAAATATTTAGATGAGTAGATTAGGTGTCATATTTTGAGAGAAAATTTGTCGCTTGAATAAATAGCTAAAATGCATAATTATGTAAGAGGAAGATTAGACAACTTTATACTATACTATTATTACAAAATGATTTTGACAATGTATGAACACAATTACTAAAATAATTTAATTATATTGGATTCATTTGTTTTGTGTAGTCGATGTCATCCTTATTGTTGAGTGGAGTGTGGTTAATGGCGTTGATTGATATGTATACTTGTCTTGATACTGCCTCGCAATAGTTGATTTTGTTGTGGCTTGGAGTATATTTAGGCAAAAGAGATGTGAGGGCGAAAGGACTAAGAGTTGTGTACCTTCATGCATTAGAGACATAGTTTTTGTAATCAAGCTTTCTCTTTTTTTCAACATCTTAACTCTAGATATGATTGTAAATGTTATTCCTTGCCTTTCTGTTTTTCCAATGTCAATTGTTGATTTTTGTAGTGTTAGGCCTTGGGATTTGTGTATGGTAATATCCCACACCATTATAAGTGGTATCTACCTTCAGTTGCCTAGTGATATAGGTACTATCAATATACTTTTGAGATAATTTTGGTTCCATGGTGCCCTCCTATAGTTATCGATCCTTGATAGCAACAACTTCCTATTACAATTCAACGTTGTCCCTTGAATTAAGGAGTTGTATTTTTGGCAAGATCCTCACTCAATGTTTAAATTTAATATTGACCTTGATAATTCTAAACCAAATCTATTGGTTAACTAACTTATCAAATTTGAATCATTTTAAATTATCCCCCCCTATGATTTAATTAAGTTCATTTTAAAAAAATACTTTAATTCATAAACAATATTATTAAATGGTAGCGTTATTATCATTGTTGTAATTGTACTAGTATTAAAAATACTATTATCCATAATATTGATAATATCCGTATTGCCATCTCAATTATTCATATGATAATTTACTCTTAAAAATAAAACTATTATTATTATTCAAAAGATCCATTTCGTATTATTAATCATTATTTTATTAACAACATTAATATTACATCCAATGATAATATTATTGTCATTATCATAATTTTATAATAATCATGTGTGTCCAATTAATCTCACTCTTTTTGCACTAACATTATTGTTATTATTATTAGTTTTAAAAGATCAATACCATATTTTTACTAAGATTAGTGAAACCATTGCTGCATCCATTTCTTACAATATTAATACTATCCTTTAAACAAGAGAACCAACTTTACTAACTAAAAGAAATATAATAATATTAAACTATTCCATCTAAAATGGAATTGAAATAAATGAATAACTTTCATGACTGCAACACAAGTTTAAGTTTTGTTATCCATTGTTCAACATTTCTTCCTCCACTAAATTAATTTTTCAGATCTAAAAATAGCCGACCAAACATAAGTGAAACTCTAATTAATGAGATAGATATTCATATTAAGTGTTAATGATAAGCATATGTATATATAGTAAAATTCCATTATTATTTGATCAACTAAATGTAATGGGAAGTCCTTTAATTGCACATCATGCTGCACATGTATATCTTACTTGCTCTTATTAAATATATTGACATTTTAAGTTGGTTATCAGATTCTCAATTTAATTAGTATTCTTCTTAATGATGATCTAAATTAGTGAATATATTTTTCAATTAATTAAATTATACCAATTTTCAATTAATTAAATTATGGCAAACCTGAGACTTAAGCCTCTTCCGCTGATCAGGGGGCGAACCCCTAAATTAAATCATTCTATTTAGGTAGGTAGTCTTCGATGCACCCTGTAGACGTATAAAAATGACCATATTCCTAAATGAATATCTTATGTTCATTTCTCTATTTAATTAAATCCAATTTAATTGAATTACTCACATTCCTCTATTTAATTAAGTAAATTACTCCATTTATTTAAATTAAATTCACTAGACCTCTTTTACCTTTTAATAGGATAAATCATTTTATTCAATTAAATCCCCTATCCACTTTTTAATTAAATTCAAAATTAATTAAATAGTTTTTCCTAAATTGAATAAATCTAATTTATTTAATTTTCTCAATTACAACCAAATTGAATTAAATTTATTCAATTAAATCCTATTATCCCTCCATCCACTTGCAAAGTTCTACATCTCCCACTTGCTTCCTAAACCCTATTCATAACCCCCCTTCTAGACTCTTCTAATCGCTTCCAATTAGCCTAAACCATCTCCTAAACTTTGTCACATCCCTAAGCAAGGGGAAGTCACTTCTCAAACCCTCAAAGTCTTTGAAAACCCTTAAAGGCTTCAACCACTTAATTTTGAAAGTCTCCTAAACCATTAATGGTTAACTCAACCCTCTAGCATGATTAAAGAATTTCCCTAAACTCAACCTCCATGTAACCCAAGGGTCTCATCAAACATTTATTGCTTTGACCATGGTTATCCTTAATCTTTTGCACAAGAGTTTATCCTTTGGATAAAACCTTTATCCATTGGATAACCCTAACCTAACCTTAACCTAACCTTAACCCTTACCCCCTAAGGTAACCATGAGGTCTTCTTAGGCATTTAATATCTCCAACCCCTTCTCTCAACCAATCTTATGTTAACATTTGTCACCATTTCATTGGTGCCAATTGCAAACATGGATTCCCAACTTTCAAACTCAACCCTTGATTAAATCTTTCAATCTTGGCCATCCATTGCCCTATTTTTGCTATAAATAGAGCTCTCATTCCTCCATTTTCATAATCCAAGTCTTTAGCATTACACTTATACTAAAATCCATTCAAGCTTTCATATATCATTTTGTGCTCATCATTTAGCCTCTCTTTTAGATAGGAATTAATCTAAATATGCTTGTTTAGAGTATTTTCCTTATCATTTAGCTCAATCATAGACTAATATATCATGCTAGGATAGTCTTACTACTAATCTTGTCATCTTATAATCTAGTTTATTACATTTGTAAGATCATGTATAGCTTAGGATGCATTTCATCTTAAAATCAACCAAAGCATCCCTCATTCTTGCATTTGTCATCCCTAAATCACTTTGCTCAGTGATCTGAGAGCAAAGACATTGATTTGAGGGACCTTGTGAGATAGAAAACCATGGAACCAACCTTGGGAAGCTGAGCCATACTTCATGACTCCATAGCTTGCACCAAGAAGTCCTGTGGGTGTGTGAGCAAGGCTCCTTAGGCTTCATTTTTCACATTTTAAGTCGTATCGACCCGCTTTTCCCGCATACATCTCTGTCGCCCACCGTGTGGCCTGACCCCATATATCAAATCGGTTTTTGAATTTAACCACTTTTGTAGGTCCGTGGAAAACAAGAATCAGTGCGTGGGAAACATTTCCTAGCGCATCCAGTTAACAGTCTAGCGCATCTCACTTTCTGTTTAGCGTGTGGGGTTCATCATCTAGCGCGTGACATCCTTAGCTTAGCACATCGTCCTCACTAACATTTTCCTGTAGGTCTCAGTGCAGGAGGAAAATAGAGTAGCGCATCAGAAATACAGAACAACGCATTAGAGAAACAGAGTAGCGCATCACAGTCATCTTGTAGTACGTACAATCTACTCTGTAGCGCATCGCAGACAGAAAACAAAGAGCTAATTTGTAACAGAAATTAAAATTTAGACTTGTTGAAGTCCACAGAATTCACCTTTTGCTAACTAATTGACTTGTTTTCTGCAGGTTACTAACATTTGATTGTAGATTTTGAATCTATTTAGGCTAGAATTAAAGTAGTTTAAATTTTTACTAAATTTTTTAAGTTAGGCGAAATTCAAATTCTTTTCTTTTCTTGTTTAAATAAAATTGAACTCACTTTTATTTTGGGCAAGTAAAACGAACAACAATCAAAATTTTTCTTGCTTTTCTAGGAGAAAATTCCTCAATTTGGGCTATAAAAAGAACAATACAAATTTTCATTTTTGCAAAGGGCTTAAAAAGAATTTCACCATCCTTTGGTGCATAAAAGGATCCATCTTTAAATTTGGGCAAAGTAAAGAATCACACCAAGTCACAAAAGTCAGTTACAATCAAAGAGGGAAGTTATTCCCCTTTTGCCAATTTTCTTTTGTTGACCAAATCGAAGTTTTGCTTTGTTGACCAGGTTCTTTTCCTAGATTAGATAATCACTGATTTCAGGAAATAAAGTAAACACCATGTTTTTGTGGAGCAACATCTCCATATAGATCTTAGAAAATCACTGAATTGACAGGATAAAAAGAACAACTTGATTGCCTTGTCTTGAAAGTAGAAGGTATATGCTCTCCGCTTAACTGGGTGATAAAAAAGCCAGACTACTCTTACGCTTTCAGTCATTTAAAACATTTACATCCTTTAGCAGGTCTGCCTTCCCGAGGGGTTGAAAACAACTCTTAAAGCCATTTATGGCCGATGTGAGGGCAACAACCTAAGTGGGAAACGACTTTAACGCCAAGTGTTCCAACCCACTATAATCAAAAGTGGAAAGTGATGAAAGTCCTTTTCAACAGTTGCGTGCAACAATTAGCTTTCCTCCAGTATCCTCGAGATACGTAAAGCCTTTGTTCTAAAGGTTGGGAAGCCTCCTGAGGGAGTTTATCACTGACGGCTGAACAGGAAGCTTGATTATGAACCTTAGAAATAGAAACCTTGAGCCGAGTCAGTAACCAGACATTTGTAATATCATAGTGCAAGGGTGGGGAAGAATCTGCCCCCAAGATCGCTCAGCATATATCTCCCAAGATAACTACTCAATTGTGAAGCAATTCACTTTGAGTGGGCGCCCTCTAGGGGACACGGCTGTTTAAGCTGATGGAGTATCGAGACTAGTGGGCTATGGTATTACTTATGACCCTTCAATAAAGAGTCTTTTTGAAGTGTATTCATTGTAACCAAACCTGTTAAAACATTGGGGATTTGAACACATCCTCGCAGAATATACACTTACTGTTTAGATTAGTAAAAAATGGTTATGTATTTTGTGTTGTGTTTGCATTTGTTACTTCAGAAAATCATCCATCAACATTGAAAACCTAAGGCAAAACACCAAAATCACAAAAAAATAGTCAAAGCAGGGCAGTTTAGCGCATAAGAGCAACTTCTTAGCGCTTTGAAACCATCCTTTAGTGCATCAAAGCCTATCTTTAGCGCGTAAAGTATTCACAGTAACGCTTCATCAAAATTTAGAAATAGTCATAAACAGTTAGCGTGTCCGGAAAACAGCCTAGCGCGTTGAAACATCAGCTTAGCGCGTAGGAGTCAAACACTAGCACATAAGGTTTATCAGTTAGCACGTGGAAGGCCCATATTAGCGCATGATCTTTTAAGCAAAAATAGAAAACAAATTTTAACAGTCTCAACCAACTAATGCGTAGACCGGGGCAACCTAGCGTGTGGGGTCTTTTGCCTAGCGCATCAAGAAATTTTTGTAGCGCATTCAGCCTATGTTTTAGCGTGTGATCGAACCCAGAAAAACAGGGGGCAAAACAGTGGAAAATTTTGAAAATTTAAAAAGCATTTTTGGAAACAGCCTTTCATCAGCTTCATCTTCATCAAACTAGAGTATAAAAAACAAAGCTTTAAAAACTATTTCTTGAGCAAATTTTGTGTCAAAACAAAAGTTGTCCAGAATCCAAAATTGATCGTACGATAAACATATCTATCCTATCAAAATCGGGAAACATCATCACACATGACGAATAGGTCCTTTATTATCTCACGGATTATATCTCAAAAACACTTGTTCAAAATCTCAGGTTGTCAAATCAAGTTTCCATATCGGGAGACTTTATCCATATCATTTGACATGCTTTGTCGTGAGGGGGCATCTAAACGTTCACTTTGATAAAGTAAAACTTGAGTTTTCAAAACAAGATCAAATAAATCCAAAACAATTCAAAAGAAACCATTGAATCACTTATGCATGACTAATCCCCATATTCTGAGAAGAAATAATATTTATCGTAACACCACGTTGAAGAAACAACAACCAAGCTTTTCCAAATTTGTCAAAAGAAATAAATTTTTATACATCAATCGTCAACTCTTCAAATCTCATCGAACATTCCTTCATCACGTCAAACTTTATATCCAGAACAAATCCAACGAATTTGACAAAGAGCCTTTGAAGACTACGACATATTGTCAAAAATCCGCATTTAGTCAAATCATAAACCGTGGAGGAAAGATCAATCCGGCATTCTTTCCTGACGAGTGCATCACTTATAACTTCCCGAGATTACCACCACCAACCCTCGAACAACATATCAAAGAGGATTTTGTCCCCTTTGTCACAGAAAGCTTCTACTAAAAAATGCTTGTTACTCGCTCTCAACAAAACAAACAAAGCGAGGCACAAGCAGAATCTAGTATGAATCGGAGGTTATCAAATCCTTTTGAAGGTCCGCATCTAGAGGATACTGAAATTTCTGAAGAACTTCTTCAGGAATGCCAAGAAAGTGCTTCATTCCAAAAACTTGTGGAAAGACTCATGGAAAATGACAAGGAAAAATACTTGCTCATGCTCACAAGCAAAGGGGTTAAACCCCCTGAAGACTTTGACATAGACATGTTTAGAACAAGATCCCAACATTACGAATATCAAGAACGACAACAAGAAGGGGAAGCACGCGACCCTGAACAAGAAATTCCTGAACAAAACATACCGGAACAACATACACCAGGGCAAAACATCCCTGAGCAACATATCCCCATGCAAAACATACCATTCCATACACCATTTCAACCCAGGATTAATGCAAGGGAAGAACTCTTCCCTTGGCAAAACAATGCGCCTTTGGTTGCCCTTACTCAACAAATGCAAATGTTACAAAGACAAATACAAGATATGCAACAAGGGACAACAGTACGGTATTCACTAAATAAAATGTGTCCTTATCCATTTGACAGAAGATTGCACATGATCCCTTTTCCTCCAAACTCAGATGTTCCTAAATTTGACAAGTACGATGGAAAAAGCAATCCCCGTGATCACGTTAGAGAATTCTGTACCATGAGTCTTGAATTTGCTCATGATGACACCTATCTGATGAGGTTGTTCCCAAGAAGCTTGGGAGGACAAACAATGGAATGGTTATCCAAAATCACACCTCCTGTCAGATCATTTGACGAACTAGTCAACAAATTCATCACCCAATATTCCTATAATATTCAACATGCTATCACCATGCTAGATGTTTGTAACACCAAACAGAAAAACAATGAAAATTCATGGCATCCCTTCAACGTTGGCAACATATGGTTTCACAATATCCTCGAGATATTCCTGAAAAAGAGAAAATGGAAATTTTCATCGACAACTTGAATGGTGAGGTGAGTTACATGCTCAAACTCCAATGCATACCGTCTTTCGCTAAACTGATTGAAAATGTCATTCAAGTAGAAGAAGCATGTGTCAAGAAAGGAACGCTCAAATTCTTCAAAGAAGGAACAAGTTCATCAAACTACAATAACCAAAATAACACCAACTTAGACAAATCTAGATTATGGACTCAAAACAAAAACAATGGAAACAAAGGAGGCAACGAACCAAATGATCTAAAATCTAAACAACCCGTGCTCACCTTATCAGTAAATCCTCAAACTACCAAGAATCTTAAAGGTGCTAACCCAGAAATTAATACTTATACACCGAGTACTAATCAAGGTCAACCCAATACCAACAACACCAATAACACAAGTAATGCTCAAAACACTAACACAAATCGAGGACCTAATAACAATTCACGGGGTAACACCAACAACTTTCAAAAGCGTGTCTACACACCATTAGGGCAATCACTAGAGTCGGCATTCAGAGAACTTCTGGTGAACAAAGTTATCTCATTACCAGCAATCGACAACTATGAACTGCAAATCAAACCACCCTGGTGGAATGACTCACACTTTTGTGATTTCCATTGCAACATAGGGCATCAAACAAACGATTGCATGAGATTGAAGAACATTGTTCAAGACATGATTGATAGAGGTGATTTAATAGTAGATGGTCTCAAGACAAACGGTGACCATGGGGCTTTTAAAAATCCTCTTCCCAACTACAAGAAGGATGGAGCTTCGACCTCAAACGATACTCGTGGAGCTCGTATTAACCACATCTACAATAACACTATCAATCACATATCAACTTCAGACAATCAAGTAAACGGTATCACTATCCGGGACCAACATGAACACAAATCCATCAACAGAACAACCAGAGCTCAGAAATATGTCTTGAAAGGACATATGTCAACAACAAACACAGTACCCAAGGTTCAATATGATCTAGTTAGCCAACTACACAAAAATCCTACGCAAATATCTATTTTGGAGTTGCTAAAACTTTCACCAAAACACAAAGACATATTGGAACAAGCGTTGTTGGAAACCAAAGTGCCTTAAGATCTAGATGCTGACAAATTCCAAGCCATGGTCGCTCATATGACAGGGCCTACTAATCTCACTTTTTCGGAGCATGATAATATTTCGCTAAGCCATCCGCATAACACTCCTCTCCATATTGAAGTCATAGTCTATAAACACTGAGTAAAATGAGTCTTGATAGATGGAGGAGCTGGACTTAATATATGTACCTTAAAAATTATCTGTGCATTAGGCTTCTTTGAGGAGTCTATTGATCCATGTAAAAAGATTACCATAAAAGCATATGATGACGAAGAAAGGTCATCTAAAGGAACTGTGATGTTACCCATTCAAGTTGGACCAATACAAAAGGATACTATGTGTCAAGTCTTAGACATAGACCTCACATACAATATTTTATTAGGTCGACCCTGGATACATGAAATGCAAGCAGTGCTTTCTACGAATCACCAGTGTGTAAAATTTCCTTACAATGGACAAGAAATTTCTATATCAGCTGATCACAATCCATTTCAACATTGCAACGCAATGGGGGCAGCCTGGGATAGTTTGGTTCCCCATAATAGGGAAAAACAGAAATCCTCAACATCAGATCTACAGAAGACAAAGTTTGAATCATTACCTAGAGATTTCAAGCAGAAAATGCAAATCAAAGAACAAGGAATGGGGGAATACTCTTTGGAACCCATGTGTTTGGCCAACTTACCAACATCACCCAAATCTCATGGATTACCTACAACATCAACACATCAGGTAACTCAACCCATCACCAAATTTGATGGTACCTTCATCCAACTCGGCACTCTAGCACATGAATCAGAGGAAAAGGACATCCTTAGCTGGTTATACAAAGATGAGGAAGAAGATAACAGAGCAGCTACTCTGGACATAGTTCTACCAACACACCTATATGGAAAGGGCTACTTAATCATGCAACAAATGGGATACAATGGTAAAGGACCTATTGGAAAACGCAAAGAAGGAGTCACTGAACCAATAGATCTTCCTTCACAGCTCAGTAGGGACAAAACAAGATTAGGCTGTGACCTCACTTTCCTACCAAGAAAGACACCACGCAAGAATCCAAAACCTCAATGGAAAGCAAAGAAGAAGTACAAAGAAGAATCCTCGCAAGAAGCACTATTTGAGTCAGCTGAAACAATCCGTAAGGACCGTAAATGTCAAGAACAGAAGCAACATAAACTCCTCATTCACAAGAAGGCCATATCTGCAACAGTAGCTCATATTCAGGCACCAATATCTAAAAAAATAGAACTATCTCTTGATACCATTATTCCACCCCAAGGAGGAACAGTATATGAGCAAATACAAAAGGTAGAAGAAGGATCTGACACGGAATCAGAGAGAACTATCAAACTGGTATCAATCATTAAGGACCTATTCTCACCATACAACATACCAGTTCACAGCATTGATAAAATCTGGGATGATACCTCTGAGACTGATTCAAATGAATACGAATGGGTAGTTGTTCTAATATTCCTGATGATATTGCAAAAAATAGCAGTCATACACCCATTTCTAAAGAAACATGTAGCACAGAGTATCGGCCACTTGAATTTGGTCCACAAAATATCTATGATGCCACACCAAACGAGTAGCGACATTATGAGCAAGTCTATACGAAAAATGATACTATCGAAGACCTCGACGAAATCCTTGACTTGTTTGAAACCAAAACCAATCACGATGAAACCTCCATCTTGACACTTATAGTAGCCAAACTTGATCCACCAAATGATTCCTTACCACTTATCTTTCCCAACCTCATTGACTGGGATGAACCCGAAATACCAATTTTCCCAGACGATGAATCTATTATCCACTACCTATGTACCATTAACCCGGAAACAAGCTCTACCAGTGAACAAAGTAACGATGTCTGCAACCAAGGGAGTGCCAAGTCTCTCATTCGCAAAAATGAACCAAATAAAAGATCCAGTGTTGAAAACCAGTCAATGGCAGCTCTAGATCACAAAAAAGTAAAAATAAAGGACGCATTTGAGGGTGAAAACCTTTTTAAGGCACCTAAAGATGGGAGACTTGACACTCTTCCTGAACATTTTCATGAGCAATCACCCATATTGATTGAGCCCACTCAATCAATCAACATTGGTGCTACAAAAGCAGCCAAAACATACACCTGGTAGAATCTCTAACAGAGGAGGAAAGATCAGCATTTATCATTTTTTTTAAAGAAAAGCAAATTAACTTTGCTTGGTCATACACAAATATGCCTGGAATTGATCCACATTTAATCATGCATCACTTGTCCATCTCTCCAAGAGTTAAGCCAGTCAAGAAAAAACTACAAAAGATGAATCCACAGGTAGCACTCATGGTCAAGGCTGAATTGAAGAAACTATTAGATGTCGGATTCATCTGACCCATCGACTATGCAGAATGGATTTCCAACATAGTACCGATATCAAAACCAGACCGCAGTATCAGAATCTGCACCAATTTCAGAGATGTCAACAAAGCCTGTCCAAAGGATGACTTTCCTTTTCCCAGTATCGACATAATTGTAGACCTCACAGCGGGCCATGCAATGCTCTCACTAATGGATGGTTTTCAGGCTATAATCAAATAAAAATAGCCCCAGAAGATCAAGATAGAACAGTGTTTACCTGTCCTTGGGGAACGTACTGTTGGAATGTTATGCCTTTTGGCTTAAAGAATGCAGGAGCTACTTATCAACGAGCAATGACAACAATCTTTAATGACATGATGCATACCTTCATGGAAGACTATGTGGATGATTTACTAGCTAAATCCTTCACCAGAGCAGAACATCTAAGCATCTTAGAAAAGATCTTTGATCGATTGGAAAAATTTCAAGTCAGACTCAACCCTAAGAAGTGTGTCTTCAGGGTTACATCAGGTAAGTTACTAGGCTACATAGTCTCAGCTAAAGGTATTGAAGTGGATCTAGCAAAGGGACAAGCCAATATGGAGATGCCACCACCAAAGAATATCAGTCAGCTCCGCTCTCTACAAGGACAACTTCAATCAATCAGGTGATTCATCGCTCAACTAGCTGATAAAAGTCTACCATTCAATCACTTGCTATATAAGAATGTGCCATTCAAATGGGAAGACAAGTGTGTTGAGTCCTTCTATCAAATCAAGCAATATCTGATGAACCCACCAATTCTAGTACCACCAATAGCAGGGAAGCCACTTATTCTCTACATTTCAACAACAGATGTATCACTGGGGGCACTATTGGCACAAGAAGATCAACAAAGAAAGGAACAAGCCATATACTACATCAGCAGGACATTGAATGACTATGAACTCAACTATACATTCATTGAGAAGGCTTGTCTAACAATAGTCTTCGCTTCCCAAAAGTTCTGACATTATATGCTAGCACACACAATTAAGCTAGTAGCAAAAATTGATCCTCTCAAATATCTACTCAGCAAGGCAACTCTTACAGGCTGATTGACTAAATGGGTCATGATTCTCAGTGAATTTGATATCCAATACATAGAACAAAGAGCTATCAAAGGACAAGGAATTGCAGATCAACTAGCTGAAGCACCACTACCAAGAAAATAATCTATGGAGATTGAATTCCTGGACAGAGACGTTCTTGCTATTTCTACCAAACAATGGACCCTATACTTTGATGGATCCTACACACAACATGGTTCAGGTGCTGGCATTCTATTCATCACTCCTGAAGGACACACTATACCAAGATCATATAGGATTATGTTTCCATGCACAAATAATGTGGCTGAATATGAGGCATTGGTTATAGGCATCAAAATGGCCATAGAATGGAAAATCACAGAGTTAAAGGTCTACGGAGATTCACAATTAGTCGTCAATCAAATCAACAACGACTATCAGACAAAAGATGACAAGCTGCTACCCTACAAGCGAATGGTGGATGACTTCAAACAGTATTTTGTACACATCACCTTTGAGAAAATACCAAGGTTGAACAACAAAGCAGTCGATGCAATGACTACTATCGCTTCATTACTACAGATTCCAGAGCAACAGAGTCGTTATGAGTTTCTGGTAGAGCAACTGTTCTCCCCAGCCTATGACCACTCTGAATCCCATGTTATCTATGCATTGACTAGTTCAGACTCCCCTTTGTATGGACCGATATATGATTATCTTAAGAACAATATCCTACCCATTGACTTATCCCACAACCAAAAACATAATTTTATTCGACAAGTTGCCTGTTATACCCTTACTGCTAATACTTTGTATCATCGAGGTCTAGATGGTACTCTTCTTCGTTGCCTTGATCGTAATGAATTGGATTCCGCTTTACACGAGCTTCATGAAGGTATCTATGGCACACATTCAAGTGGGACTACTTTTGCTAAAAAGCTTTTACGAATGGGGTATTACTGGCCGACAATGGAAAAAGATTCTTACCACTTCGCCAAGAAGTGTCCTAAATGCCAGATCCATGGCAATCTAATACATGCACCAGCACAGGAACTGCAGCCATTTACAACATCCTGGCCCTTTTGTTAGTGGGGACTCAACTTGGTCGGCAAAATTCATCATTCATCTTCACATGGACACAAGTTCATTATAACCGCAATAGAATACTTTACCAAGTGGATAGAAGCAGTCCCCATGACCACAATAACTGGAAAGCAAATTGCCTCTTTTATCCTAAACTATCTGATCTGTAGATATGGTATTCTAAGCTCCATCATCACAGATAATGGACGACCGTTCAAAAACTAAGATGTCCGAGAACTATGTGAACAATTCAAAATACAACATCGGTTATCTACACCTTACTACCCACAGGGGAATGGTCGAGTAGAAGCATCCAACAAAACAATCTTGAAAATCTTAAAGAAAACAGTGAATGATGTTGGCAAAGATTGGCATGTGCAACTCAATCCAACACTTTGGGCATACAGAACTAGCATCCGCATACCTATAGGAGCAACACCATACTCATTGGTCTATGGATCAAAAGCTATTTTACCCCTGGAGGTAGAAATTCCATCTCTCAGAGTCTCTCTAAAAGGCTTAATCCTAGATGAAGAGTATCGAGTCAACCGACTGTAGGAACTTGAACTATTAGATGAAAGATGTCAGCATGCTTACACTCATCTCAAAGCATATCAGCAACGTATGTGCAGAAGCTAAAATCACAAGGTCATTCCCCGAAATTTCAAAGTTGGTGACCTAGTCCTCAAAGAAAATCCAAGAATTCAGTAAGATCAAGAAAAGAAAGGGAAATTTGAACCTAACTTGTTAGGTCCAAATGTCATCATATCAGTCTATGGATCAGGGGCTTATTAGCTAACAAATTCAGAAGGAGATGTGCCCGATGAACCAACTAACAACATTCATCTGAAGAAATACTACACTTGAGTAGTCTAATGCACAAAAAAAGTCAAAAACAATAAATTTTTTTTAAAAAAAAATCAAGAAAAAGCAAAAGGTACAATAAAAGCAACTGGTGAAAACCTGGTAACAGGGGCTATTGTGAGAGGATAGCTCCTCTATCTATATCCATATCCTTATCTCCATAGTAAATCACTATCGGCCATCGCCCGACACTTAGCAAATATCCATTCAGGACATACATAGCATAGTCACTATCCTAATTTATTCGTCCAAACCTTTCACTACACTTTACCATGGCTTGGTAATCACTGTACATACCCGCATCGAGAGGTACACTTAGCTAGAGACAATAATCATCAAAACTTAAAAGCACGTTCAAACCGTCAAAGACTATTTGCAAAACTCAGAGCATCATGTCCAACAAAGCAAAAACTTACACAAACCCAAATCAAAACATTGATCGATAACAGATTCACAAGAGATATACAATGGATGATTTTCTAAAGTACCAAATGTTGCATTTTGCATGAAGTCTTGACTATTTTTGCATTTAAACTTTTTGAATTATTGGATTCTCTAAATTTTCTCAACAATGCTTCCAAGCTAGAGAACATTGAGAAACTCCAAAATTTTCTTAGTCTTCTGTCTATGAGGCGATCATTTGTACTGTGTAGATATTTGTCTCGAAACGTGATTCACAACATATCACTGAAGACATGATTCCACTTTACGCATACAAATGATTTAATCTTGTTTGTTTATATGCAATCCGCACTCTGGTCGTCCTGGTTCAAATATACCTTGACGCTTGTGCTATCTTGAAAAATCAAACATCATGTAAATTTTTCTCAGGTTATCATGGTTCAATTATACCATTATGCTCGTATAAATTTTCAACATATCCAAAAATCAATCCATGCTCAATGATGATACATATATCGAAAGCAAATAACATGTGGTTATATCAGATGACAAACACAGAATGAGGGTGCTCCAAAAACAATTAGTTGCATATCATTTTACAATTGGTTGCATATCATTTTATAATTAGTTACATATCAAATCATACATCTCATTTTCAAGATACATCTCACAGCATATCAAATCATACATCTCATAAACATCATACATTTACATCATTTCACTTCATCATAACATTTATCTAAGCATTCCATTATCATAAAATAAACACAGGCATATAGAAAATGCATCCATAACACATCGCATGATCAAAGAAAATAGTGTCATATATATATCTCAAATGATCAATATACAAAATAGGTCATGTCTCGGCCAAATACAAATGATCAAAATACAATAGAGACATCGTCTCTCAAGTATGACTATCTCCTGAGGGGGATAATCTTACCGCGGATGTCCCAACCCTTGGATCTCCAGGAGGATCCTGTCTCGAAGGCCCCGTTATGCCTCTGCTCTCTGACCGCGAACTAGTCTCTCGAGATCGACTCAATCTCGACTGCGTAAATCTCTGCACTTTGCGCTCCCTGGGCACCGCATCCTCATAGTGGCGCCAATAGTACTCTGCCTCCCTGACTCTCAAGGACAGCTCTCTCATGATATCTCTCATAGGGCCCCCTGCTGCCGCTCTCTGCAAGCTCCCTGCCAACTCCTCTGCGCGACCCTGCCACTCTATCTTTGTATCACGCTCTACGGTCAGCTAGGTCATTTGACGCTACTGTGCCAATAGTTGTGCCTACAGCTGCTGCACTGTCACCTGTAGGGTCCTAATCTAGGCGTCCTCCACATGAGTCAGAATTCAGACCTGTAGGGGTACCCCCTGTCCCTCTGCATGTCCTCAGTGCTGGTGGAGGTAGCACATCAGTCCTCCTCCTCTGAGCTGGTTGTCTCACCTCATCAGTCCCTCCCACTGCTGCTATCACCTCTCCTACCATCCCCTCACTCCCTGCTCCAATTGCTAATCCTCCTCTCCCTCTATCTATCACAGCTCGTCGAATTGCTCTTTCCACCCTTCTATCACCACCATCTCTACCCCTGTCTCCTCTCCTCCCCCGATCTTTTCTCCCTCGTCGTCCTCCTCTACCACCTCCACCATCTCCCTCGTCCCCATCTCCACCTCCCTCATCCTCATCATCATCAAAAGCAGGCCGCATCTTCGTTGGATCCGATATCCTTGCCACGACACGAGCTGCAAACAATCTGGCAAACTCATCCGTCATCCCAACATCCAAAATCTCTGAGGCATAGTCCCATATCTGGCCCGCTAACTGCACAAACTCCTCTACAGGCGCCGCACTGTTAATAGTCGGACCCCAATCTGGTATGTCCTGCCTCTGGTGCGCATACAAACAGGTCCCCTGTGGTATCCCTTGTTGTCGACCAAACTGCCTCAAAACTCTCATAACCAAAAATCTCTCAATCACAAACGGGGTAGAACCTATCAAAAATTGGGTCATGAAGACATATGGCATCTCCAACCCATCCTCGACCCATACATCGCAACCTGTATACGGACAACCATATCAATGTTATCCAATATCCTCCTCCAATGCTCCAGTTTGCCCAACTTTCGCTAGACAACTAACCCTCTGTATCCATATGCTAAGGCACGCCCAATAGGCTTATCTCTGTCCACCAATGGCCTAGCTACGAGAATGTGCTCCCAACACCATACCTGTAGAAGTGTCATGCCAGCTGACAAACTATCGTAACCCAGGTATACTACCTCATGCAAGTCCCTGTACAAATGGGCTAGCATAGTCGATCCCCATGCGAACTTGTGACCCTGTGTCACCATCTCCTCCAACACCAGTCCCCATCCCATAGAAAGTCCCTTCGACCTACGGTCGGGACATAGAAAACCACCTATAAAACCTGCCAGTACCGATGGAAGAGGCGCATAGTCCAAATCCAGAAACTCCTGCCACGGAATCTCATATCCGCACACTATATCATCGTGAAAAATCTGACGAAGTGCCTCTGTCCCGCCCTCCTCTGACTGCTCATAAGGTAGTAGTGCACCTACTACAGGTATGTGCAAGATCCAGTAACAATCCTCTGGGGTCACTATCATCTCCCCTGTGGCAAAGTGGAAGGTGTTTGTGTCACTGTGCCATCTCTCTACAAGCGTTGTAAGTAAACCCCGGTTCACAGTAAATCGAGGCATATCCAATAGGGAAGACATGTCTCATTTCTCAATAATGTCTAAATCAACCTATGCCAACCGTGACATCAATGCCCATGGTCTCGAGAACTGCTCGCGTGACTGAACCACTCTCAATCGCTCTTGTCAAATAGCAAAACAAGTCCAATATCAGTTTCCTCATCAAAACATAGATATCAAAATCAAAATCACATCATATCTATCCATATCAACTTGTAACACAACTCAAGTTTTCAAAAACCATATCAAACTTGTAACACAACTCAAGTCCCCACATCACATCAACTTGTAAAACAACTCAAGTTTTCAACCCATATCAACTTGTAAGACAACTCAAGTTCCACAATCATATCAGTTTGTAACACAAATCAAGCTCCACATATATTAACTTGAAACAATGCACATCAAATCAAGTTCATATCAAATCCACATTAATATCTATACATAACTTGAAAAATCGCAAATCAAACCAAGTTATCTTGAAACTCATATTGGACAAACTAGCAACACCATGACAGCAAACACAGAAACGAACAATTTACACCTATCCTGACAAGACTGACCTTATCTTATAAATTTTCCTCATTTCACAAATCATCCTATCTCACAAAATTTTCTCGGATGCGCTAAACAGACTTGTCTACGCGCTGAAATCTTACCCACGCGCTAAACTGTTTTTCTCATGCGCAATCCTATCTACCCCACGCGCTAGACTAACTCTACACGCTACCCTTTTTTCTCCATGCGTCAACTAATCTACCCAAAGCGCTAAACCCACCCCATGCGCTAACATATCCCGCATCTGCGCTACCTATCCAACCCTATGCGCTAGGTCAAACCTACGCGCTACTTACCCCTTCCCATGCGACCCCGTGTACACCCTATACGCTAGGTTCACCCTAAGCGCTACTCTGTGTCCCTAGTGCGCTAATCTACATCTATGCGCTAACCTAGCAAACCTACGCGCTAACCTAGCAAACCTACGCGTGCGCTACCTTGTGTCCCTGATGTGTTGATCTACGGCTATGTGCTAACCTAGCAAACCTACGCGCTAACCTAGCAAACCTATGCGCTACCCTAAAGTTGACTTACCGGTGGTCCATATGCGGCAGGCCTCCGATACCTCCGAACGTGCTCAAATCAATGTGTAAAATATGGAATAGGCATTTTGTCTTCTCTCCAAAAGTCTTTCTCTCCAAAGTCAACAAGCACAAATGAGACAAAACAATGCACTTTTCCCCTTTTATAGGGTGAAATAAAATTAGGGTTAGGGGATTAAGCATGTAATTCGCTTGTGGTCTTCCTCATACCCTCGCCCACGTCAATTATCGGGAGATGAATCAATTTAAGCATTCCACATAGCCAAAATTTTGCAAAGCAAACACAATTATCTCGGGAACCGCTCACGTAACTGAACCACTCCCAATCGCTCTTGTCAAACAGCAAAACAAGTCCAATATCAATTTCCTCATCAAAACATAGATATCAAAATCAAAATCACATCATATCTATCCATATCACTTGTAACACAACTCAAGTTTTCAAAAACCATATCAAACTTGTAACACAACTCAAGTCCCCACATCACATCAACTTGTAAAACAACTCAAGTTTTCAACCCATATCAACTTGTAAGACAACTCAAGTTCCACAATCATATTAGTTTGTAACACAAATCAAGCTCCACATATATTAACTTGAAACAATGCACATCAAATCAAGTTCATATCAAATCCACATTAATATCTATACATAACTTGAAAAATCGCAAATCAAACCAAGTTATCTCAAAACTCATATTAGACAAACTAGCAACACCATGACAGCAGACACAGAAACGAACAATTTACACCTATCCTGACAAGACTGACCTTATCCTATAAATTTTCCTCATTTCACAAATCATCCTATCTCACAAAATTTTCCCAGATGCGCTAAACAGACTTGTCTACGCGCTGAAATCTTACCCACGCGCTAAACTGTTTTTCCCATGCGCTATCCTATCTACCCCACATGCTAGACTAACTCTACGCGCTACCCTTTTTTCTCCATGTGTCAACTAATCTACCCAAAGCGCTAAACCCACCCCATACGCTAAGATATCCTGTGTCTGCACTACCTGTCCAACCCTATGCGCTAGGTCAAACCTACGCGCTACTTACCCCTGCCCATGCGACCCCCTGTACACCCTATGCTCTAGGTTCACCCTAAGCACTACCCTGTGTCCTTGGTGCGCTAATCTGCGTCTATGCGCTAACCTAGCAAACCTACGCGCTAACCTAGCAAACCTACGCGTGCGCTACCCTGTGTCCCTGGTGCACTAATCTACGTCTACGTGCTAACCTAGCAAACCTACGCGCGCGCTACCCTGTGTCCCTGATGCGCTGATCTACGACTATGCGCTAACCTAGCAAACCTACGCGCTAACCCAGCAAACCTATGCGCTACCCTAAAGTTGACTTACCGGTGGTCCATACGCAGCAGGCCTCCGATACCTCCGAACACGCTCAAATCGATATGTAGAATACGGAATAAGCATTTTGTCTTCTCTCCAAAAGTCTTTCTCTCCAAAGTCAACAAGCACAAATGAGACAAAACAATGCACTTTTCGCCTTTTATAGGGTGAAATAAAATTAGGGTTAGGGGATTAAGCATGTAATTCGCTCGTGGTCTTCCTCATACCCTCACCCACGTCAATTATCGGGAGATGAATCAATTTAAGCATTCCACATAGCCAAAATTTTGCAAAGCAAACACAATTATCAAATCAAATCAAATTTTCCAAAATTTTGATTCATCACCCGAGGGGGCATTATCAACATCGATTATCAAAACTGGGGCATGACATATCTCAAAACAACATAAAAAAATTTATTTGATCATAAATCACGACGCCACATCATTTTCTTTGAATTAACATGTGCACACATGTCACTTCAAAGAGGGGCAAAATGTAGACGTATAAAAATGACCATATTCCTAAATGAATATCTTATGTTCATTTATCTATTTAATTAAATCCAATTTAATTGAATTACTCACATTCCTCCATTTAATTAAGTAAATTACTCCATATATTTAAATTAAATTCACTAGACCTCTTTTACCATTTAATAGGATAAATCATTTTATTCAATTAAATCCCCTATCCACTTTTTAATTAAATTCAAAATTAATTAAATAGTTTTTCCTAAATTGAATAAATCTAATTTATTTAATTTTCCCAATTACAACCAAATTGAATTAAATGTATTCAATTAAATCCTATTATCCCTCCATCCACTTGCAAAGTCCTACATCTCCCACTTGCTTCCTAAACCCTATTCCTAACCCCCCTCCTAGACTCTTCTAATCGCTTCCAATTAGCCTAAACCATCTCCTAAACTTTGTCACATCCCTAAGCAAGGGGAAGTCACTTCTCAAACCCTCAAAGTTTTTGAAAACCCTTAAAGGGTTCAACCACTTAATTTTGAAAGTCTCCTAAACCATTAATGGTTAACTCAACCCTCTAGCATAATTAAAGAATTTCCCTAAACTCAACCTCCATGTAACCCAAGGGTCTCATCAAGCATTTATTGCTTTGACCATGGTTATCCTTAATCTTTTGCACAAGAGTTTATCCTTTGGATAAAACCTTTATCCATTGGATAACCCTAACCTAACCATAACCTAACCTTAACCCTTACCCCCTAAGGTAACCATGAGGTCTTCTCAAACATTTAATATCTCCAACCCCTTCTCTCAACCAATCTTATGTTAACATTTGTCACCATTTCATTGGTGCCAATTGCAAACATGAATTCCCAACTTTCAAATTCAACCCTTGATTAAATCTTTCAATCCTGGTCATCCATTGCCCTATTTTTGCTATAAATAGAGCTCTCATTCCTCCATTTTCATAATCCAAGTCTTTAGCATCACACTTATACTAAAATCCATTCAAGCTTTCATATATCATTTTGTGCTCATCATTTAGCCTCCCTTTTAGATAGGATTTAATCTAAATATGATTGTTTAGAGTATTTTCCTTATCATTTAGCTCAATCATAGACTAATATATCATGCTAGGATAGTCTTACTACTAATCTTGTCATCTTATAATCTAGTTTATTACATTTGTAAGATCATGTATAGCTTAGGGTGCATTTCACTTAAAATCAACCAAAGCATCCCTCTTTCTTGCATTTGTCATCCCTAAACCACTTTGCTCAGTGATCTGAGAGCAAAGACATTGGTTTGAGGGACCTTGTGAGATAGAGAACCATGGAACCAACCTTGGGAAGCTGAGCCATACTTCATGACTCCATAGCTTGCACCAAGAAGTCCTATGGGTGTGTGAGCAAGGCTCCTTAGGCTTCATTTTTCACATTTTAAGTCTTATCGACCCGCTTTTCCCGCATACACACCCAGTAGTTGTTTGTTTTTTTAGGTGTCACGTCTATGAACAACTCCTCGGAGAGATGGGTGGTTTTTCATGCATTCATATTAAATGCAATGAATTGGATAAGCAATAAATTAGACTGAGACTAATTCCCGTGGGGAGAAAATCTGAGACTTAAGCCTCCTCTGCTGACCAGGCGGGCTTTGGGGCGAACCCCTAAATTAAATCTTTCTATTTAGGTAGGTAGTCTTCGGTGCGCCCTGTAGTTGTTTGTTGTCTTAGGTGTCACGTCTGTGAACAACTCCTCTGAGAGATGGGTGGTTTTTCATGCATTCATATTAAATGCAATGAATTTGGGACTACCTACCCCAACTACGGAAAAACCTCCATGAGCGTTTTGTATGGTCATAGTTATCCTCGTGTGTTACAATTCTCCCTTACCTCTTATTCAAGTACTACAAGCAGTGTGGGAGGACACGAAAACAAAGGACATGCAAACAATTTATGTCCCGCCAACATCTTTTTCAGCTACAGAAAAAAAATGTCGACGTGACACTTGATGTTTCTGGTGGCATTCTCAAGAAGAATAGCCTATCGGCTAACTAAAATAGAGCTAGTATAGCCATCAAGATTGATATACAACCAATATAGTTTCATGGTAGAGTAAAGTTCAATCAATTGGTTGACACAACCAAGACAAGGGCAGAGATTCTCTTCTAAATCAAACACATTTACAAATATTACATTATTTTAAGTTAAAATTACAACAAAAGCCCCTTATTTGTATTTGTTAGATGTGACAACTTTGCACAAATTTGAGATGGTAAAAAAAAATGTTGTTAAAGAAGGTTAGACTGCTTTTGAATTCAACTACATAATATTTTAAAATAATTCATAATTTAAGATAAAAATAAAAAAAATATAATTGAACTAAGAAGCACTCTTACTCTTTTTATCATAAATTTGAAAAAAAAACTACATCACATTATTAAAGGCACCAGATTTTTAATTATAAAATATTTTTCTAAATGAGACCAAAATTTTCAAAAATAAAATATTTAAGTAAGTGGCCTATGCAGGTTTCGAACCTGCGACCTTCGCGTTATTAGCACGACGCTCTAACCAACTGAGCTAATAGGCCACTACAAAGTTTGCAGTTAATATTTTATTTTTTTAAACATATCAAGAATCATCGCCCAAAAAGAGAAAATCTGGAACGTATTCATTTCAACCAACCTCTTATCAATCCGCAAATGAAGACTGGTAAGAAACAGCAGAGCAAAAGAGCCACAAAAACTTAAAGTAACGCCCACCGTGGGGCTCGAACCCACGACCACAAGGTTAAGAGCCTTGCGCTCTACCAACTGAGCTAGACGGGCAGATATTTTCACTTTCAGTCCTTTGGATTTTAATCAGAAATATTACACGCAACAGCTTCATCTTACTGACATTCATGTATTCTTTAAAATTCTACGTTGTACCTTTATTATATAAGATTTATTTGTGTATCATGTGGATAGCTGTAAGTTTAGTTGATAAGGTGTGCTAATGATAATGATGATATGAGATTATATTAAAATATGTTAGTATTTATATCAAAAGGAGGTGTAATAGTTACGTTGATAGTAAGATATATATTAACTAACATATTAGGACACAAATCAAAGAAAGACTCTAATTGAATCCTAACTCTTAATGTTATCTTTAACTTTATGAACACCAACTACAATCCTAATTGAACCCTAATGCTAACCCTCATCTTAATCCAACTGTAACTCTAACCCCAAGCTTTATCTTAGGATGTTAATCTTGTACTTGAATTCTAATGTTAAATCTAATCCTAATTGAGCCTTAATACTAACCATATTCCTAATTTAACATTAATACTAACCCTATTCCTAACCTAAAGTAACGGTACATATTATTTAATATTTATATTAGATTTAAGATCATGATTCAATTCATAAAATATGATATTTTACATATTGTACTAACTTAATTTAATACTTTTTCTAATCATTTTTTATTGCAAAATAATTTAAAATTTTTACTCTTATTAATATTTTTTTACAAAACTAAATTTTGTCATAATAATCTAAATTATTATTTATAAAAATAATAGTAAGACAATTCAAATATTGTTAAGGTAAACATAAAATAATTGTTTAAAAAGCAAAAGTATAATATTATGTATTTTCAAAATTTAGAAAAGTAAAAATGAGAAATTAATATTATTTTCATTACGTCAAATTTGATTAAATCACCATATATTATGTTATAATCCATTAATTTAAAGAGTTTTTTATTAATATTAAAATAATATTTTACTAATATACAAATATTACATCATCTTAAAGTTACCAATATTTTTAATATATTTGACTTGTCAACCAAATTAAAAAATGAAATAGTAATTTATAAAATAATTAACAAATTTAATTTATTTTATTTTAAATATAAAATATATAAATTATAAAAAAAATTACACATTGATTAAAAAGGTGTATGGATATAAAGTAGTATCTCAATAATCCATACAAGGTTACACTCAAATCAACTTTATTTCAACTAGAACGTTTTTCAAATGACTCCAATAATTAAGTTTAAAAAAATTGAAAAAAAATTGTACATATAATTTTCTAAAATGACAACACAATTGCCAAAGACAAGTGCTTAAAGTTAAATTCAATGTGAGAAATTATATTACAAATTTCTTAAGGTGTGGCATAATAACCAATTATAGTAAAAAAAATATCAACTAATCAAAGGATTGAAGGTTCATTTCTAATCAATGTTCTATTAGAATTATTAAAATATAAAAAATATAGATTAATATAGGAAAAAACTTAAAATTAAAAAAAAAATCACAAAAATCACAAAAATTATCATATACAAGAAAACTAATATAGATATTTATAAATAATAAATAATAAACTTGAAGATTAATCCCTTTCTCGTATCTTCAAAATGACCTCCAAATCTTTTTGGTCAGACTAATAATTCTTTTTTATTCTTTTGTTAGAATTCTCTTAAATATAAAATGAGCAATAGCTAAATGGAAAGTTATCACACCTTTTCAAAACCCAACAATAAAATTAATTAATAAAAATATTTATATAAAATTAAACAACAATGTAATAATAACTCCAAGCATCCCATGCTTCAATAATTTTTAGAAATGTATTTAAATGATTTCCTAAGCAATGTGAAGACCAAAAACTCACAAAACAAATTTTTAAAATACTTGTAAACATCCCTAAACAAGGAAGTCTTTCACAAAGAATAACCAAAAAACAATGAAAAGGTAGGATAAGAAATCAATCACAAATATTGGACATAACAAGGGTGGCAACAAAATAGGAAATATAGAAAATAAAAATGAAATGTTCATCATTCTTGCATCAACATAAATTAATTCACTTATTCTAATCAACTTTGGAATTTTGAGCATTTTCTACAAAAAAATAAAAATAAAAAATAAAAATCTATCACTTGTTCCAACTATGTACTTCTCTAAATAATAATTTAAATGTGAAATTTATATGCTCTCATCTTGATTTATTATTAATTTTGAATTTAGATAGTTGGGTTTTGATCTGGGTCTGTTGAATGAAGATCACATAATTAATTATGTACATGTTCTAGATTTTGTTGTGCTTATTGCTTCACATCACATCATTGTATGTTCATACAAACTATTGTATATGAATAATGAGGTGTCTGCAAAGCTTGGATAAGGAAACGAGTAAGTATTTGAAGGTAGTGTCCGACAAATTTAAATGACATTGACAAAAAGTTTCCAACGTGAGACATCACACAAATTCGGTGGTGTTCTCCACAATAATAGCTTATCACCTAATTATTTATTTTATAATCTAATCCATCATTTAAGTTGGTTATACACGATATTCATATATTATAAGAATCATATTTGTTAATGAAGTGAACCACCTACATTTTGAAACCGATGGAGTTTAATATTGAGGAGGAGAATGCAAGACTATAGAACTAATCTCAATTGTATGCTTAAATTTATATTTAGTTTTTTTTTCTTTTAAAAATATGCCTAGTAAACCTTTTAACATAATCAGTGATGCTAGCATGACACAACCTCTGACTCCACATGAAACGCTTTTAAGCCGAAGCTATGAACCGATGAGGCCACAAACAAAGGACCTCGTCGGGTCACACTTTGCTTGATCAAACCCACGAGCCCAACGACCAATGAAAGCACAAGGCATGTGAGTTTAATGGCCCAACATGATTTTGAACCTTGGTGGTCGCTTCACTAAGGAGTGTTTTAATCGTGACACTACACGTCTGAAGACAATTTGTATTAAGTTTAAAAAAAATTAGAAAAATAATATTTATAAAAGAAAAAATGTTTAATTATTTTCTTTTGATATGAATCGCTTTTAATATTATTTTTTAAAATTTATAAAAGGCAAATAAAAGATATTAAAAAAAAAGAACTCACTTTATTTTTCTTATTCTTTTTTAAGGATTTTTTAAAAGTTTACTATCTATTTTATTTATTTATGCTTTTTGAAATTACAAATAATAATTAAATATTATTAAAATTAATTTGATTTATAATTATTTATCTTATTAAAATTTGAAATATTGTATGCTAATTATATTTGAATTAAAATACTTCTTTTGTTACTATTTTCTTTTGATAAGATGCTACCTTTTTAATATTTTGTCTTGTTTTTAAATATATTCTAATTCTTCTACTTCAATTTCTTCTTCTTTTAGGGACAATTTTTTATTGAGTTAAAATTTTGTTTTAATTATTTATGTCTTTTTATATAATTAGAAATAATAATAAAAGATATTAGAGTTAATTTAATTTATGTTTTTTATCCTATTAAAATTTGGTTTATTGTAGAATAATTATATATGAATTTTTTTTATTTTTTTTTTATCGGTAATTTTTGTGTTATATTGATTTCCAAAAAAAGGCTACAATAATCCGAGGCCATATAGATTTCAACATCGGCCCAAAAAACTAACAGTCCTAGCCTACTATGAAGAGCGTTCAAGCTAAAACGGAAATAAAACTAGTATTGTGCATTTATGCACTAAATATTATAGTCATCCATAAAATATTGTTTTTTTTTTAAACCCAGCAACTAGCAAAAAGCAAAAAAAAAAAAGTTTTGAGCACCGTATCCCCTCAGTCGGTATCACTCTGGTTTGTTTGCTTCTCCTCTTCATCTACAATGTCTGTCGGAGCTTTTCCTTTGGCTGCTTTGGTCTTCATCTTCGAGATGCAATCCAAATTCCCAAAGTCTGGGTCTCCTTCTAGACTTGCTAAAAACTAGACCGCTCGCCCTTCCTCAAACCGGTCTCGCAATTCTCTTCCCACCTCCATGCGTGCCACCACCTTGAGGGTTTTCAGTACCTCATCTCTTCTTATGAGTTTGACGCAGAGCTTCATGGCTTCCCAGCCTATGCGAGCTCCCTCTTTGCATTTCTCCTTTATTTGATTCTTTGGCCCGCGAACAAAGGGTAATATCTCCTCCTCAACATCTCCTTCTCGAATGCGGATTCTAGTCTGAGGGATCACCCACTCCAAAATGGAGTCAAGGTTGATCAAATAGTCCCCATCGATCAACTTTGTCATTGTGAGCTTAATTTTTTCCACCTCTGGTTCAAATTTGCATGCCCAAGCCATAATCAAGGAATAAACCTCCATATTCGTCCTGTACTTGAAGTGAATGTGCACCAACTCCTCCCCCAGCATTAGATGCGCTGGACTCCATAGTTTCTCTTCCTTGTATTTGAAGAGTCCTTGCATTCTTTTATCTGACACTGTTCCCAGAAAAGGAACCAGTTTCTTCTCGGTTCTTAGGGTAAAATTGCCTCCATTAAACCTACTCAAAACTTGTTAAATCCAAAAACTACATTGCAAAAGACACAAAAACTCACATTAATCTGATTCTTTGATAATACATTGCTCATAAACCAAATTGATAATTCATCCACCATCGTTTTCGACGGGTCATAAATGCATAATCAATGATATAAATGGAAAAGGATTTCATGGCAAATTTGTTGTCCTCTGCCATTGTCTCGAACAGATACTTTGTACTCGGTAACTGCCTCATTAATTGCAGTGCCTTTGAAAGGGTGTCCTTGTCCTTACAGACTGTCTTGTGTGCTTATTGATTTTTTCATACTTCTAGGACTACATTAATTCCACTTCCACACTTTGCCATCTCCCTTCCACCACTTGGCCATTTGGCTTGTCATGTCACATCCGATGTTGGAGAGGAGGTCCGCCACTACGTTGGCACCTCGCCTGACATGGGAGACCCGAAAATCCTCAAAGGAGTTGAGTTTTTCTCGAATGATCTCCGCCCAATGGGATAGTTTCCATGATGGGGTGTTACCCTTCACTATTGCATTGATAATCACTTGGGAGTCTCCTTTCAGGCGCAACTTTGGGATTTTCATGTTTATAGCCAATTCAGTGGCCATTAGTGTTGTTTGTGCCTTTGCTTCGTTATTTGTTCCATCCTACAATCTTCTTGCACCCTTGAAAAGGATGACCCCCTTATCATCTCTTGTGACTACTCCCACTCTTGAGGTTCTCGGGTTTATTAGCATACCTTTCAAAAAGAGAAATACCCCAAATTTTTCTTATAATTTTCAAAACATATGATAATTCCTTTTGACTAAAAGGATTGGATTACTATTGCTTAAATACACTCATCAACTTAATTACAAACTTAAATTGATAAATTTGTAATTGATAAACATATGATAATTCCCTTTGACTAAAAGGATTTGACTATAACAACTCATCAAGTTAATTACAAACCTAAATTGATAAATTAGTCCATACTATTGCTTATCTTGAGTAGGGTTCACAAGACAAGCAAATGGAAGCACTCTACCCCAATAAAAAAATTGTGGAAAGAAAGAGAGTGTCGCCTTAACTATACCTATCAATAAAGGAAAATAGTGTTGAACATATATTTAATGCATAATCCAATGCTAAAACTAATCCCATATATGATTACCAATTGACAAGAAAATATTAAAGCCCTAAAACAAACTAATTCAATCACACACTTGCTATCAAGAATTCATCATAATGAAAGTAGTGTAGCCCCAGATGAAAAATGAAAGAGAAGGTATATATTCTTATTTCAAAAAGAAACATTGACTCAACTATAACCATATTTTCATATAATTTAAGATTAAAGTAATTGATACAATGTTTACTTACTTAATATAATTGTCAAGCACTAATTAAATGAACATAAATAACTCCTAAACAAGCTACAATAGAACCCACAACCTCACAAAATTTTAACACAATGCTTATAGTCATGCTTACAAAAAGAAACTCTACTCATAGTTAGCATAACCCAATAAAAGTCACTATTATTTTGCCCTCTTTTACAATACAAAAATCCAAAATGAGTTACTTTGATTTTGCTCAAAGTTTTTTTCTACTCCATAGATTTAGAATCTATAAGGAGGCTTATAGCTATGCTTAAATATCACTTATTTCAATGGTCAAAAATAAATTATAAGACCACTCTTTAATAGAAAACTAATATTGATTGTTTAACTATTGAAAAGTGAAATATTTAATAAAATAAGATTTTTACTTCAATAGAACAATTATCTAATTATCTATTTTTGTGATGGATACATCACCCATGAAAATTTCACCCTCAACTTTTAAAAGTCCCTAAGAACTTAGAATTGTCAAGAATTGTCATTTGGATGACATTCAAACCCTTAAAGAATCTTTGAAGCCACCAAGACACTTTGAACAATACAAACCTCATAGACTAGGATTAATGTCCAAACAAAATTCACTTATATGACATTTTGCATAAACAACTAGCATTAACTAAGAAAAATAATAAAAAGATATAAGTCAAGGCTTGAAGGAGAATCAAAAGGTGGTATGATAACGAATTCGACATTAACATAATCCATTAGAAAAATACATTAAAAATGGCCTATGCAGGTTTCGAACCTGCGACCTTCGCGTTATTAGCACGACGCTCTAACCAACTGAGCTAATAGGCCAATGCTTTGAATGGAAATTTAATCAAATTTATCTCATTTGAATTCTACCATTAGTGAAAGAATGCGGCCTGGAAGAAAAATATTACACAAAATATCTTAAGTATCGTTTAAAGGTGTAAAGAAAAATCTGAAAATAATGTACAATGTAATTTATCCCTTATCGCTAAAACAAGTACTCCGCCACCCTTGAATTATTTCCAAAATAATAAACGATGAGACAACAGGATTAAATGTAATTTTGCGCCCACCGTGGGGCTCGAACCCACGACCACAAGGTTAAGAGCCTTGCGCTCTACCAACTGAGCTAGACGGGCTATGTTAACATCATTGAATCAGAACTAATTAATTTTCATAATACAGTGCGTGTATGGCATTCTCTCTGCTTATAGTTTCCTCTTGTTGCGTAATGGATGGAGAAATAAGACTGGTATTTTATCACGTCTTATAAAGGTCAATCCAAAAACATCAACGATATTTTATAATCTATCATTAAAATGAAGTAGCCAGATAAAAGAATAGGATCAGAAACATTGTGATCATTTTTTTTCCCCTGAAGGTACTGACCATTTTTATGTTATATTCAGGGTGTAAATTTTTTTTATATACATTAAATTATATATAATAAGATAGAAGAAAAAAGTGCATGAAGGGCATTTGGTCTAGTGGTATGATTCTCGCTTCGGGTGCGAGAGGTCCCGAGTTCGATTCTCGGAATGCCCCATATTTAACATTCAAAGTTTTCACCATACAGCTTCACCCTTTTACGATGTTGAAAGTCTGTGCTCGAGACTACAAAGCGAAATCTATGGTGAATATTTCTATCCAGAATACCAGCTGCTGGCCGATCGTCCCCAAGTTAATTAATAAAATGCAGTCCAACGTTATTATATAATTCAGGGATCTACAGAACAGCAGAGTGCCCCATTATTTGACGAGTAGTGAACACATATCGTCAACCATGGACATTTTTACTGCATTTCGTTTCGTCATCTAATCATTTTAGATTCCTCACAAAAAAATTCTATAGAATGCGATGAATTAGACAGGGGAAAGGCTAAACAAGAAAAATTCAAGAAGATGATCGCTGTGACATAAGGTTAGTACTACACAATCCTTTAGTAATACTTTTCAAAGGTAGTAATCAAATCATAATCAGAAAGAGTGTTGATTTTGTCATGATTCCCAATAGCTAAATCGTTAGAAATTAGAATGTATTTTGAAAAATTAGAATTAAATTATAAATTTTTTTAAATAACTTTTAATAACTTGTTTTTTATAGTAAATAACATTTTTGAGAAGTGATCTTTATGATGTCGAGCATAACTTTTTTGATACAAAGGATAAAATACTCTTTTTTTTAAATATATATTTGTTACACCAATATCTAACACTTGCATTTTGTTTCATAATGCTTTGTTGTGTATTCTTTTAATTAATTTTTGAAGTCAAACTAACTATAATTAAGACATGGGTGTATGACATTGTGCATAACTTGTTTTGTATGTATCAATTTTATTTTATTTTTTGTTATGTTATTTTTGAGTTTGATTGTGTGATAGTTTTTTGCATCAACATTTCAAATCACACTACATGATCCATCATTAGGATGAAGAATGTACTAAATCATGTAGTGTGATTCAAAACGTTGATGCAAAAGAATGTCACACAATCAAACCCAAAAATAGCATAACAGGTCTATGGATTAAGGAAACCTCATATCATCAATTTTTTTTGCTAGAACAAGGACATCAATACTTAATGCATAGATATTTTTTAGTTTTTTTTCACTAATTTACTATTTTTTCACATGTGTAGAACAAAGAACTTGATGCTCATTGAAAAACCTACATTCAACAAGGCTTACAATGATGTGTCCTTATATAATATTTAAGATGTCAAGTCTCTTACATAAAAATGTTGATACTCAACTAAAGTGGAAAGATGTTAATTGCTTATTTAAATTTTGGCCTGAAACTAAATGAGTATATTATAGTCATTTTCCCGATAAATCCATATGCCAAGAAAGTGAATTAGGTAAAAAAATTCCTATAAAAACATGTAAATCCAATGTCAAGTTTCTTGAGCTAAGGAACAAAACTAAAATAGGTGCTTTAGATTCTCAAATTGAACGCAAAATAGACAATGAGGATTAAGAACACCAAACAAGGCCAAATAAGCACCATTAGAGAAACCTTGATAGAAAATACACCAAGTAAAATGAGCCAATTTAGGTTCAGGAACAACTGACTAGACACATTGGAAATGACACTGCCATGTACCAACAAATTTTTGAATTTGCCAACAATAGTTTAGCTAGTTTTTTTTTTTAAGAGATAATGCAAATAAAAGAATTACAAAAAAGAAAGAAAGCAAACAACAAATTATCAATAAAAAAAACGTAACCATAATACAATAAATTGCCAAAGCAAAATAGCAAGCTCCCAAACAACGAACTCTCACTTATCATTTTCATGCTATCTTTAATCATATGTTTTGTGTTAAAAAAAATATTTTGAATATTTATCTAAATTAGAATAATATTGTGACAGATATTATGAAACATATTGTTTAACATTTAAAAATAAATAAATAATTGATTCTAAAAAATAAAAATAAAAAAAATATTTTTTTCCCTCGAACTATAATGTAGTCTTGTCTAAAAAAATGCTAATTAATTTGAAAGTTAAGTCAAACTTACTATATTTAAAAAGAGCTTATAATTTATGAACTTTTAAGTTGACTTTGAATAAACATAGTTTATGTTCTTGTTACTCTTTAAATTTTGTATTTTTTTTGTTTGTCTATATTAATACTAGATTATTATTCCCCCACGCCTCCCTCTTACACATTTTCCTTTATGACCTATTAATGATTTTGTCTTATACTAAAGGTCTACAAACATAGGCACTCCCTTTTTAAAATGATCTTCTCTTTTTCGTTAAGCACCTAGGTTATCTTAATAAAGATTTTTGTCTTCTCATGCATTTAGACATGGAAATATTCCTTTTGAATGGCACGTTGCCCTTTAAAAAAATGGCCCCTCATGACGTATGAAATGGCTCCTAGGCATATATTTATTTTGTCATTTCTATACATTTTTTCAATCATATTCAATTATTAAGATATATTTTCAAAATCATTTATAATATTTTCATAAATATGGGATTTGAGTTCAAGATTGACCAAACTTTCATTAAAATTTGTTGTAGCAAGATCATGGTCATCATCCTTCACATGCAACCAAATCAAGCAAAAGACTCATACATACAAAGACAATGAGAGGAGTATAACATTAGACAACTTGATTCAATTTTAAAAATCGGAGAATTTTAATTTTATCTTATTCATAGTATATTCTTTGTAATTACAAAGGTGTTTGTGAGTAAACATGTTTATTGATTAGTCTTAGATTTAAATTGTGATATTATAAGAGGGCACCCATAGGTGTTAGATAGAATGTTGCAAGCATAGAGGTGAGAAAAAGAGGCCCCGACATTTTGACGAAACATTGGTTATATTGCACAAATGGCAACAATAGGTAGAATTCAAGTTGTCAACAAAAATGTACTAGCTAGCTCCATGTGAACTGTATGCCTGGAAATGTGGTGTCAACCTGGAAGAGGAGAAAACAATTCAAACACACACATGAAACACTGCATTAGAGGTTAGAAATCCAAACAAAGCAAGTTAAATGAATCTAAACTCTTTAAAATCATTTCATGTTCCTCTATCTCCAAGGATCTTCAAGATTCAAGGTGGCTCTCCGCTGGGAAGAGCACTTTATTCTTTAAGATGACAACCTAAAGAACAAGATTTAAATGATTCTAAGATCTAAATGGAATGCAACCAAGATCCTAGTGATGATTTAGATATGAAACTAGATGATGATAGGATGCAAGATATTGATATGAAGCTTAAACTAGTATGAAAATGACACTAAGATGAAGCTAACATGATATGAGATTAACATGATATATCTAAGATTATAATGTTATCAAAATGATCTAAAATGCTATTCTATCAAAGAGAGATAATATGCTTAATGTTACGAGACTATAAGTTTGATTCACAAAGACTTGATTGTGAAAGTGAAGAATGTGAGCTTTATTTATAGGGAAAACGGGGCCATGGATGGTCAAGATTGGATAATCTTATCAAGGGCTAGGATTGAAAGTTAATCAATCCATGTTCACAATTCTCACCAATGAAATGGTGACAATTGTCAATAAGAGGTTGCTTGAGAGGAGATGCAAGAAGCATTAAATGCTTGAGAAGACATGAAGGTTGCCTTAGGAGGTAAGGCTAAGGTTGGATTAGAGTCATCCATTGGATAAAGCTTTTATCCAAGGGGTAAACTCTTGTGCAAAGGTTAAAGGGATAACCAAGGTTAAAGCCATGAATGCTTGATTGAGACCCTTGGGTTAGATGAAGGTTGAGTTAGGGAAAAAGTCTCTAACCATGTAAGAAGGGTGAGTTAACCATTAATGGTTATGAAGACTTTGGGGACAAATTTGTAAGAGTCCTTCCAAATTTGGGGGATGTCACAACCCTCCTTTATCACTTTTTGATTTAAATACAATTATATTATATTTTGGATAAGCTATTTAAAAATGTTATAAAAAGAATGAAAATAATAATACACACACACACATGGAGAATATACATTATTTTTATTTATTTATTTTCCAGTCCCAATTATGGCACATGTTGTAGGAAGAATAAGAAGCTTCTAGAGGAATCTCCACCACCTTGCATGTAACTCCCCCACTTAGTTTAATCAATTTGCATGAGTCCAATATTGGAAAAGAATCTCCTTTTTAATTAAATTTTCTAGATAGTGGAATGGAGGGAATTTTCTTATAAAATTGTATGCAAGTTTCAAAGAAGGGAGTTGAATATGTTTTGAAGGAAATTTCCCAAGTTTTAGAAGTAGATCTTCTTTGGTAGTCTCATTTTCGTTGCAAGAATTTTAAGTTGTTGTTTGAAGGATTTCTCTCAAGTTGCAAGGAAGGATCAAAAGGATAACTAGTGGATTCAACATCAAGCTCGATAAACCGGGTTCTCTCCTTGTTATTTCACGTTCACTTATGAGGAATTAGTATTATAAAAAAAAATAGTTATAGATCTTCCTTTATATAAAGAATTTTTTTTATTTGATTGTAAATCTTTTATTTAGGGATAAATAATAATGATAATGCTTTCATATAGTGCATGTAAAAGATAGTTATTTATTTATTTTATTTCCCTTAAGAAAATATGCACATGATCTTGCTTTTTGTTAAATCATATTCCTTTAATTGTTTAAAATCTCTTTTTCTGAGATTAAAATTCTTCCCTGTGTGATTTGAATCTTAATCTTTATCTCTTCCCTCTAATTCATTTCTCTGGTTCTTCGAATGGAAATCTGAATCTCGTTCTTTAATCTTTCTGTGATTATTAGTTAAATAATTCTTTCTGTGATTATTAGTTAAACAAATCTCTCTGTGATTATTAGTTAAATAAATCTCCCTGTGATTATTAGTTAAATAAATCTCCCTGTTAGATCTCTCTGTGAATATTAGTTGAATAAAATCCTCCTGTGAATACTGGAAATAAATAATCTTCCTGTGAATATTGGAAATGAATACTGGAAATAAATAATCTTCCTATGAATACTGGAAATAAACAATCTCCTTGTGAAAACTGGAAATGAACTATCTCCCTGTGAATATTGGAAACAAACTCTCTATTCCCTTATGAATACTGGAAATATTAACCTCCTGTTTACTGTAAAATCAATCTAAAACAATTGTTTGATTATTTATTTTATTCATGTTCTTATTTTCATAAATAAATACTCTTTTGTTACATATATATCATTAAATAACTGGAAATGTAAACCATATATATATATATATATATATATATATATATATATATATATATATATATATATATATATATATATATATATATATATATATATATATATATATATATATATATATATTTCAAATGATAAAATGTATTAAATAGCAAGCACCATATTCCCGAAAATTATTTTGGGGTATCGGGTAGTGGCGGCAGTTATTGTAACCGCCGGGGGGGAGGTGGTACCCTCCACTTCCCCTGCGGTCACTGTCATGGCAATGGCCGCAAGGAAGTGGAGGGGACCACGGGGTCCCCTCACCACTACGGGCCTGCTTCTGCAGACCTGCAGTGGTGATGGGACCCGTGGGTCCCACTCCCACTCCCTCCATTTCATCCTTTTTTTTTTAAATGCCATTTCAAATAAATTCGTGGCAATTTGTATAAAGTTAATATTTTTTTATATAAATTTTAGTTTAATAAAAAAATTTAAACTTAGGTAAATTTTTTTAGATTTATAATTAGTTTTAGAAAATTTATAAATTGTAAATTAAATTATACCTTCTTAAATCCACTTAGCAATTTATCCACGTTAATATGATTTGAAGCTAAATTCTATTTTTGGGACTAGTGACTTTATAGGCGATATTCTTGCATGTAACTTACACTACCTTCGCCTCATGCAAATTCCTTACATTGATTACATTTTGGTGTCTCCATCTCCATGCAAGTTACACGTTTAAATATTATTATGCAAGTTACCTAATTGTTATTATTATGCAAAGTTATATTTCAAGTTTTGAATAATAAATAATGTTAGTTATGGTTTTTATTCCATGCAATTCATCAAGTAGTTATTTCAATTAATTGAGCTTTGCAATGTCTAATAATGTCGTTGTGTTGAACTATTGCACTTAACGCCTAATAAAGCTACATCAACGACGTCTGTGGCATTGTCCCTATAAATCATCGGGGAGTAATAAGGGACACTTGGAAGTTAAAATCCAAGGGGCGGGTAATCCCCCTTGGATCGATAATTTAATAAGATAATTCTAAAAAGATCTTTCATTCGCTGAGTTAAACTATAGTAAACCCCTATAGGGACGATGAGTGAAATGCTATTATAAAATTGATTTAATCTCGAAGAATTGTTGTCGATTGACAATTGGTCAAGGGTGACGCTTATGTTAAGAATTAGGATCTAGTTGTTTTAGGCCACAAGCAATAGGCCATCTTGAGCCTTTGCTTAAGCGCTACCATCGTGGGTAGCAACCGCAGAGAAACTGTCTGGGACATTGACCCTAGAAAGGGTTGCGTACCCACTAATCAGTTTACATCAAACCATAGAGTAGAAAATAGAACTACATACTTTATGCCTTGATCCCGTGTCGAAGTGGGTATGTAGGCAGTCTTGGGACGGAGTTGTCCCTCGTACTCAGGCGTTCATGGGTGGGGTCTAGGCTTGGTAAGAAGAAGGATTGAGTAAGGATCCTAAATTGAAAGATAAGTAAAATAAAATGGAAAAAGTAATTCAATGCATACTCGGAAGGAATCCCATATGGATTTGCTTGTCTTCTTGAGGCTTTAAGCCAAATTTCGAGGCGGAATTCAAGCTTGAAATTATGTTATTTAATTACTCCTAAGGATGACGACCTCAGTGCACTTCTGTTAGAAGAGTGTAGTACTTAGTGAGTGGCTCAAGACCCGAATGGTCCCGATGAGTCTAAGTCTCTGGCTAGAGCACCTCCTATCCCGATTGGATAGATGCCTACCCCATATGGGTAGATGCCTATCCCGTATTGGATAGATGAAATCTCATGTCCCGTATGGACAGATGCCTAACCCGTATGGTTAGATGCTCATCTCGAATGGATGAATGCCTAATCCAAATGGATGGATGCCTAGAGTATGCAATTGAATCAAACATAAATGATTAAATTAAACAAAAAAAAAAAGAATGGTCAATTTTATTGGGTTAATTAAGGTGGGTTATTACAGGGGTTCTCGACAAGTTAGCTTGTTGAAGACAAAAAGGCTTTAATGCTTTTGGAAGACTTTCCTCCAAATTTGAGAAGTGACATCCTCAAATTTAAGGAAATGGAATAATTGGAGGGTTTGGGCTAATTGATTAGGATTAGATGGGTTCTAGAAGAATGCTTTAGGAGGCAAGTGGAGATGTAGGAAAATGCAAGTGGGTGGAGGTGAATTTTAATTAAAATAAATTACTTTATTTCAACAAAATAGAAGCAACTTGCATAAATACAAGTGGGGGATTTAAATAAATAAATTAGATTTATTTACTTGCAAGTATCAATTTAATTAAAAGGGGAGAAAGGGGAATTAATTAAATAAAGTGATTTATTTAATTAAAGGGGTATAAAAGGCTTAGGTGAACTAAATTAAATAAATTGAGTAACTCATTTAATTAAATAGATGAATGAATTTTAAATGAATATTAAATATTCACTTATGAAATTGGTCAGATTTATACGTCTGCATGAACAACTAGGAACCAAATTTTAGATATTATTAGAAGTATCATGTGGGACAAAATAGGTAACAAAAAAGAATGCAAATTTCTACTTGATCTCACTACATTCAACCTAAAGAATGTGATGATCTAGATATCATTGATCCATACACATGAGGATTATGATTGGTGGAAAAATACAAAGTCAGATCTTTATACGGGTCAACCCCTTGGAAGGATCTTATTCACTTCCAAATTCAAAAGGCATAAACATCTACTTAGTTGCAAGACAACATTCTCTTTTCATCATATTTCAAGATTTAAGCTTCAAAACAAATAAAAACGATTGGGAAGGTCAAGAATTTGTTTTTCCTATTTTATGTTAAGAAAATTCACTCAATAGTGGTTTGAGTTGTCCAACTTCTTCAATGTGGTGAAACATAGTAGTTCAATTGGATGACAAATCACTTATTCTTATTAAACAATTAGGGGAAAACACTATTCATGAAATTTGTGCCAACCTTTATGGATATATGAGACCTTTAAAGATGATATGGAATGATAATCATAGTCTAAAAAGTGAATTCAACCTATCTGCGACTCAACTACAAACAATTGACACTTTATCATTCCCTATTCTCTCGTAGCTACAAATCAAGCTCTCCATTTGGATAAGATGTATTATTTTTATAAATTGTGATGGCCTAGTAGTTGTAGCATCATCCCTTTCATAACGAGAGTTGTGTACATGAAGTTACATTTGTAGAGTTGCAAACTCTAGGATCACCTACAAAAACAAATATACCTTCCACAAAAGAGTATATAAAATATATTGAGATATGAGATATGTGATTTGTTAAAAAAGTACAATGACCTTGGTTATATAAACAAATTGTGATATAGTATGATCAACTAACATGACACAAATATTAAATGATTTGGGTGTTGATATTAAGGTGTCTCAACCTTTGCCAGCCCTAACATTGATTATTGCTTTTATTTGATTTATTTATTTATTGTTTAATTTAATTATTTGTCTACTAATGTCAAGTCACCTACTAGGACCCATGGGTTTGGTGGAATCCTATTTGGCAATGACTATATGACAAATATATTGCACATGTGGAAGTAGGCACCCCCACTTTGATAATAATGATATATAAGTGTCAAGTGTCAGATTATGACATATTTATGACAAAATATATGATTAGTATTACGACACTCTTATATATGACAACCTATGACAAAAGGGAGAAGTGTCAAGAGACACCTTTGCATGGAGGTGGGCACCCAATTTGGTTATCATATGTTGTAAGAAATCATCTATTAATAGTAAATTATGACAGATTCTCCTATAGCTATAAGTGTCATAAGTTATGACAGATTTTATAATAGATGTAAGATTAGCATTTGGAAGCATTGTCTGCATCTTTACTTCCTTTCAATTGGTATTTGAGTTTGGCCAGTTTTGGTTCTGTTATGGGGTAGCGAGTTTTTGTATTGAACTTAGTTTGAGTGGGATGTTTTGTAGGGTTTTTTAAAATCTTGTTTGATGAAGAAGATGGTTAGCACATCCAAAAAAAATGAGATGAAGAAGTTTAATGGTGATAAATTTGAATTGTGGAAGTTGAAAATAGAAGATATGCTTGTAGATAGAGATATATGGGCTACGATATCCAGATCAAAACTAGCAACCATGACCTAGGATGCTTGGAATATGATGGATCAAAAAGATAAAGGCCTCATAAGGCTCTATTTGGCTCACTTGCTAAATGCCCTTGAAGGGAATATTGCAAAAGACCTTTAAAAACTTGGATATGCTTATCAAGCTAAATCCTTGGTAAACAAGATATTCCTCACGAAGAAAATATATTCTTTGAAGATGGAATTCGATGGAGGATCTATAGTTGATCACCTAAATCTATTTAATATGATAGTTGTTTTGTTGGGTTTTGTTGGTAAAAAATAAAGGAGGATTGTTGCATGCTTTTGTTATGTTCTTTGTTGGGCTCATGGGACCACCTTGTGATGGCTATTAGAAGTACAACCACCAAGTTCAAAATGGATGAGGTGGTTGCATCATTACTTTCTAAAGAGATGCAGAGGAAAACTTTTGAGTTGGTTAAGGGCTCTTGTGTTTTATGGTAGATTAAAATGTAATAGAAAGAAGAACAACAAGAATGAAGAAAAAGGAAGATCCAAATCCCGTGGGAGATATAAGTATACTAGAAAGTCCAAGGAAAAGTGTTGCAACAATGACAAAACCAAACACTTCCAAAAAGAATACGAGAAGAAAAAATAACTTCTCCAATAAAGATTCAAACAAATCCTCTTCGGATGATGATGAAGAATTTGTCACAGCCTTGGAAACGGACATCATTCCACATGACCTCACATAGGGATTGGTTTAAAAAATATGAAGAATATGATGGTGGGAAGGTGTACCTCAATGATGAATCTCATCTGAAGATTGTTCAAGGCCATGGAATACTCAAGATTAGATTCCCTTGTGGCAAAGTGAAGAGGATTGATAGTGTCTTTCATATCCTAAGTTTGGCACAAAACCTACTTTTAATAAGTAAATTCAATGATGTGGGTATGAAGGTTATTTTATCATGAGGTAGATGCAAGATGACAAGAGGAGCTATGGTTCTTGTTAAAGGTGTTTAGATTGGCACCTTGTATAAGTTGGATCTGTGCATGGTTCAATATTATAGTTCTTCTATGGATCCAAAGAAGAGAGCCTTTGATTTTTCATCCCCATTATCAGATGGTAATGCTTTTTGGGTACCTAAGGGTGAGAAGTCCATGCACCAAAGACTTGGTCGCTGTTGTCGTTTTATGACACCCTTGGTCCATCAGTGAGAACCGATGAGAGATATGTTCCATGGACTAGTGTTGCCCAGTTGATCAAGGAGAAAAGCAGTGAAATCATGGTTGGAAGTGTTGCCTTGTCGGAAGTTCCTTGGCCCTCTCTTTCTCTAGCTCGAAACTTTGGAACCCCGAGGTTCCGAGTTTCTTTGCCTTAGCTTCTTTCTTTCCTACTCCGGAACTCCAAGTCTCTGAAGTTCCCTTCCTTCCCTTAGCTTTTCTTTTGTCTTCAACCTCGGAACTCCAGAATCCCCAGGTTTTGGAGTTCCTAAGTCTTCTACCCCGGAACTCCGAAACCCCCAGGTTCCTAAGTTCCTTAGTCTTCAACCCCGGAACTCCGGAACCCCCAGGTTCTGAAGTTCCTTGTCCAACTACAGAGACCCCGGTCTCCGAAGTTCCTCAAGTTCCTAAGTCTTCTACCCTAAAACCCCCATGTTCCGAAGTTCCTTAGTCTTCAACCCCAGAACTCCGGAACCCCCCGGTTCCAAAGTTCCTTGCCCAACTACGGAGACCCCGGCCTCCGAAGTTCCCCAACTACGGAGACCCCAGTCTCTGAAGTTCCCCTTCTCTCTTAACTATTTCCCTCTCTATCCCGGAACTCCGAAACCCCGAGGTTCCGAAGTTCCTTTGAGAAGTTCCCCGGAACTCTAGAACCCCGAGGTTCCGAAGTTCCTTCCCCTTTTGCCTTCTCTCCCTAGTTCCTCTGGAACTTCGGAACCCCGAGGTTCCGAGTTTCCTTGCTCCTTCCCTTGTCTTCCTCACTTCGGGAGTCCGGTCTCCAAAGTCTTCCAAGCCTACTTCCGACTTGCAACACTTCCGGATGGCATGATCGACACTCAAAGCTTTAAATGCTCCAACAGTTTTGGTGACTTATGCACTTTTTTTGTGGAGCCATAGGGGTGCATTTAATGTTTTTGGCAGGATTTTCATCAAGGGAGGTACGGGGCCATGCTGGGTGACTTATCTCATGCCTGATTTTGGAAGGTCAGTCAATCCACCTTCTCAGGATTGCTCTTTGTGGGTATGGCTAGGTTGCTTGCATGTACATGTCAAGTGCATGCACTTCCCTGCACCTCCAGACTGACATGCAGGGGTCATGATCACCATTGTAACCCATTTTTTCTATATAAGGCTGTTAAACCTCATTGTAAGGGGTTCTCTCCCTATTGCCTTGAGTTTTCTTATGCTCTCCTCTTCTCTTGAAGACTTGTAATCTTTGCATTTATGCAACTGTAAGATTGGTGCTTGGCCTTATTATTAATTAAAGAACACTATTATTACCTTCTTTCAACCTATGTATGTTGTGTATGCTTTCTTACCTTCATCATAGGTGCATGTTGTGGCTCTTTCTCTTCATATATGTTGTGTTAACTGGTTTTCTGAGTGTGACTTGTGGGAATCCTTCTCCCCTCTTGGCATTCAGTGGATTCTAACCTTCATCTATGCATCGGGGTTACTCATATAACTGAAAGTTGTGCATCTTCAGGGTGTTTAAGTTAATTACTTGTGTCATTTAGGTAGGGAGAGGAACTATCTCTTCTTGGTGCATCACATCCCTTGTTTCAAGCAATTTCTCTCTTCTATTTTCATCTACAAGTTGTTAGGGTAGGCTTAGGAATTAGCTTTGAAGTGTTGAGTTGGTTCAACACCTGCACCTAGACAGAGAAGGAAGTCGACCTTCTCCGGAGATTCAACCCCCTTGCGCAAGGTCCCACACTTCAGGGTTGTTTCCATGTTTCACAAGGTTGTTGAGTTGATAGCTCAGCAAGGGTGCAAGCTTTTGTGATAACAGTCACATTGGTGAGAAGGGTCTTAAAACAAAACAAAAAATTTCTCATTGAGGGGTTTGATGACTGTTTAATCTTAAGTCCAATTTTTGTGAACACTGCATATATAGAAAACAAAACCATTTTTAATATTATTCTAGTTCTCACAAGTCTTTTGGTTTGTTGGATTTGGCTCATTCTGATGTTTAGTCTAGTATATGTTCCTTCTATTTTTAGATCTATGTAGTTTATTTCATTCATTTATGACTTACAGTAGAAGGATATTTGTTTATTTTCTCATAAGAAATCTGAACTCTTTAGTTAGTTTAAGGAGTTTAAAACTCTTGTTAAAAATTAGACCAATAGAAAGATTAAGTATTGAAGGACTAACAAAAATGATGAGTTTTGTTGGGAAAATTTAGATAGGTTTTGTAAGGACCATAGGATTGAGAGGTATAAGACAAACATATACACCCCTTAGCAGAATGGAGTTGTGGAGAGGATGAAAAGGACATTGATGTAGAGGTTAAGAGTATACTTAGTGGTGTTGGACTCGAGCAAAAATTTTGGGTTAAAGTGTTAACCATTACCTTCTATCTAGTAAACATATCTCCTACATCAACACTTGTTGATAAGACACCTATGGGGGTGTCGTCAGTAAAGAAGCCTACATTAAGACATCTTTGAGTATTTGGTTGTGAATCTTACACTAATTTTTTAGTGAAAAGAGGTCAAAATTGGAAAACAAGGTTGTTATGTGTATCTTTATCGAATACGGTGTTAGTATATAAGGGTACAAGATTTGAGACCCAATGACTCAATGTTATCTATAGTATAAGTGTTAATTTTAGAAAGATGAAACCCACAACAATTGAATTGCAATCAGAGAAAGAAGAGGTGAAAAAGTAGTAGTTCAAGTTCCTCCCACCCTTGAAAAAGAGGAACTAAAAACTCCAATTGGACCTAATGATGAGGAGAGCTTGAGTAGCTCTAGAATTTTAAATAAATAAGAAGAACCTCAACCTAAGCCTTTGAGGATGTCTATGAGAACCACACAACAACCAAATAGTTTTGGTTATTCATTATTATATTTGTAAGGGGCTATTTCTAGGTTGAGGGAATAGATTATGGTGAGATTTTATCTCCCATTGGAATGCTCACATATGTTCATTTCTTGTTATTACTTTCTACAACTCATGACTAGGGAATCAAACAAATGGATGTGAAGAAAACATTACTTCATGGTAATTTGGAGAGAGAAAAACATATGTCACAACCATAATATTTCATGATAAAAAGGTAAAGAAAATTTGGTTTACAAGTTGAAAAAGCCTTTTCATAGTCTTAAACAGTCTCCTAGGATGTGGTATCAAAAGTTTGATACCTATTTGTTGAATTTGGATTTTAGAGATACATTTGATCATTGTGTTTATTTCAAAATTGATATTGGTTGCAGTCTCATTATTGCATTATATGTAGATGATATGCATTACTCTTTAGAAATAGAACTTTGATTTATGAATTGAAGTCTTAGTTGTTAGCATAGTTTGAAATGAAATATTTGAATGCAACTAGGTACATTATGAGAGTGGAGATTAGAAGAGATAGATATAATAGAAAACTTTGGTTAAGTCAAATCAGGTATGTGATTTTGGTGTTGGAGAGATTCAACATGACAACTTGTAGATCCATGGTAGTTCCTATTGCACAAGAAACAAAGTTATCTATGTAGGATTTTCCAAAATCTCCTACTAAGGTGGGGGACATGACCAATGTACCATATGCAAGTGTTGCTAGTAGTCTTGTGCATGTGATGATTTACACTAGACTAGACATTGCCCAAGTAGTGGGAGTCCTAAGTTGATGTATGGCTAATCTTGAACGAGTGCATTGTGATGTAATTAAGAGAGTGTTTAGATATCTAAGGGGTAATTCTAAATATTCCTCATGTTTTCATGGTTATCTTGGCATTTATGAGCATCCATGGATATGTGGATTCAGATTAGGTAGGTGAAATTGACAATAGGAGATCCGCAAGTGGTTATGTTTTTACTATGTTTGGCGATGCTATTAGTTAGATGAGTAAGAAACACGCTATAGTCACTTTATCCAAGATAGAAGTAGAGTATATGGAAGCTACATATGCTTGTAAGGAATCCATTTACCTTAATGGTTGTGTTCTAATATTGGGTTTGATGTGAGAATGATTACCATCTATTGTGATAGTTAGAGTGTCATTTTCCTAACAAAGAATCCAACAATCTATGCTAAAAAAAGCACATTGATGTTGAATTTCATTTTGTTCCAGACATGGTGGAGGATGGAGAGTTAAAATTCTTGATAAAGTTGACACTTTGATGAATTTTGTAGATGCATTGACAAAACATATGATCATATAGAAGTTCAGACAATGTTCCGATTCCATGAGCCTCACGACACCTTGTAGTTGATTTATGGGCTATTTGATAGGTCTTTGACAAGTGGGATAATGTTGAGCTTAAGGTGTCTCAACCTTTGCAAATCCCTCTCTCCTTCTACCTCCCTCTTCCTATAGCTTTATATTCATATCTATTTGCCTAGATCTATTTTTATCTCTACATATTATTTCTACCCATGTTGGGAAGCTCATAAAGTAAAACGGTTCATCGTGACCCTTTTCTTGTTGGCCTATTTCATATAGACCCTAATCTTATGGTCACATCACCCTTTCCCATTTATCAAAATAAAAGATCATATCATATAAATAAATAAATTTGAATAATTACACATATCCAAATCCTATTGGGGTTTTCTACAATTTCACTAGCAAATGTAGGTTTGTTAAGAATTATCTTATTAGATTACAAGGATTTCTCGCTCCTTAGGTTTTAAACTCCACAATGTTCCTTATTACTCCTTGATGGTTTATATGGGCGATGCCATAGATGCTATTAATGCAACTTTATTGGGTGATAGATGTAGTAGCTCAATTGTGATGACATTACTCATAGGCACTCGAGCTAGAGGGACCGTTTATATTGAACACTGCTAGGTTTTTAAAGTTTTCTCCTCTTGAATTAGGTTTACCAACTATCATGAAAGAAAATGCAACTACTCAAAATAAACATTTATATAATCAATACTTCTTTGGAAGAAAAAGTAAATCTAACACAACTTTTAAAGAGATGATTACATCAAACAACATCAATTTTTCTACATATATATTACTATTCTAATGATTGTTTTTTTCCACTAGAAAGTGAAACTAAAGAAATGACATCTGCATAACATATACATTTTCATGAATATTATAGGTCCAAATCAATCACAAATATTCCTAAAAAAAAAAAGAGGTATGAAGATGAAATCTATGTATAAAATATGATATTGCTTGATGATCGCATATTACTTTTAAAATTAAATATCCTAGTTAAATATCATTAAATATGTTATCCACTTAACTTTACTACATAATTATATTGCTTCCTTGAGAATCTTCTAAGTGGAATGACATTACTAATAGTTAGGTTAATGGGTCTTTAAACTTAGAATACTATGTTAAATGTTTAACTTGTTGTGAAGTAAGCCTAACCTGAAAATTCATGTATTATAAAGATTTAATAAAATAACATCTATACTAAGTTATAGTTTGTAATTTTATTGTTAACATTGTCTTAAGTGGGTACACATAATTTGTTTCCTTGATCACTACCTTTTCTATGTATTCTTAGTCTCCAATGAATAACATTGGTAAGTGAAGGTGTTGAAGTAAATATAATTCTTTCTATAATTTCATTTTCAGACAAATTATGAAACAAGAAGAATAATAGCATATTGCTATTTCATGCTATTAATTAATTAATATTGAGAAGGTACAAGGAGTTAGGGAAATGATTTTTTTGCATATTCATGCTAATAATATGAATCCTAAAGTTATCTTATGCGTCTAGTTAGTCTTTTATCTAATTATTTCTACTAAATTAAACTTTAATGATATAAATTAAAAAAATCAACAAGGGTTGGATATCAATCATTTGATGCAACTATTTCAAACTATAAATTGTTGTAACAACAATTAATAATTTAACTATTGGTCTCAAAAGAACTATTCAAATCCACAATTATATTTAAAGGCTAAATAAGGACATTATCAACATAGCAAAAGTTTAATTGGTCTCATCTAAGGATATTAACTAAATTGACTAAGTTTGAACCAACATATTGAAATCTTTGAAGTTGGAAAACATCAAGGTATCGTCAATTGAATTTGTTATTTGATCCATGGCATCATTATTGGTTTCATCTAAGGATGTCAACTAAATTGACTAAGTTTGGACCAACATATTGAAAGCTTTTAAGTTGAAAATCATTAAAGTGTCACCAATTGAAATTGTTATTTGCTTCATTGCATCATTAGCTAAATACTATAATTCAATTTTATAATATTAATTGAATAACCAAATATGATGGGGATAATTACTTATAAGTCTTTCACATTACTATCATCCTATCCCATTCTCAATATTGACTCATTATTATGTCGAAGATGCTATCTTATATCAATTTGTTTTTTAGTGATATCTTCATATGTAAAACTGTCCCCTATTCAGTTTTCTATTGACATAAATACTTATTCGAATTTGATTAAGATTAAGATTTTGTTATTATTGTCAATTTAAATTATATTTCATAAGAGTATGGACAAATAAGAATAGATGAGCTATCACTAAATAACAATCAATTTAATTTATCTCTTAATTTTATAGATTAATTCACTAGATAGAAATTGAATAAAATAGAAAACTCGATCTTAAATTATTATGTCGAGAGGCATCTACAATGACATCAAAATGTTCGTAAACAAAAATTCATTTTTGGAACAATTTGACATGCAAATGACAGGTAAATGCATGAAATATGTCATGTTTCAACTTTTGTGGAGGTGTTATTTTATTATTCCAAATAAAATAGAATCCTCGCCACTTGTCTTCAGCTAGATTCTCTACTATTAGAAGATATCTCTTGACATATTTTACATATATTTTAAAAATATAAATATAATAATTATTTCCTAATGATATTTAAGAAGTCTACATGATTGAAAAATAAAATAAAACAATGATTTCTGACTAAACATACTCATTTCTCCTATTATAACCATTTATATGTTTTGTACTCACATATTCTACTACTTGTAGAGAGATAGAGATCATTAATGTGGACAGCTATCTAAATCTTTTACTGAAGACGTGGAACATTCTTTCATATTCTACTTGCTCTAGTAGCAAATATATTTGTAACGCGGGCATTTCTTAACATTACACTAAGCCTTCTGTAAGTGACGTGGAGCTCATAATGCTCAACAAAACAACGCTTTACGTGATCTTGTTCGCCCCGACTTCAGTTGCTAATATCATGTGTGGTGTTTCCCTTTTCGTATGATATTCTTAGGGAGTTTGATTGAGTGGAATTTAAATTATCTTCACATTACTCATGTGATCAAGTCAAGATGGCATGAAGTGGTGTTAGGAGTATTTTATTTTAAATATTACAAATGTGGGGAAATCTCTAAGTTTCCTTTCAAATGAAGTTTCCATTTTACAAGAAGCCACGCCATAGGTAGTGTCTTAGTTTAAAAAGAGAGTTTCTTTTAAAGTGTGGGATTTTCGGTTAGAACATTTATGAAGTTATCATTATGTAATTCGAATTTTCAGTTCAATGAATTGGATTTCATTTTTGTGGGGAAAGGGCCATTACAATTTGTTTCCTTCTTTTTCTCTTGTTCATTTTCATCTTCATTTATATCTTTTCATATTTCTTCTTCCATTTCTTTCTATTTATATATCTCAACCTCTCTCTACCTCTATGTTGCTCTATACCATTGTGTATCTAAAGTATAACACATATTTATACAAATAATAATCAAAAAATTTCCTCACCGACTTTTCACACCTCTTCGACGTACCCATTGCACACCAAGGTGGACTTGCTAGGAAATGGCTATTCAACACATAAGATGCACCGATGTATCTATTATGATGTATGAGGACATGAATGCCTCATAAGGGATACCTTGGTGCATCCTAAGAGCTGGATAGCCATTTTTCGATTACTAGTTCAATGAATTGGACTCCATTTTTGACATAGGGAAGGGTTGTCACAGTTTGTCTCCCTCTTCCTCTCTTGTTCATATTCATCTCCCTCTCTATCTCTCCATATTTCTTCTTTCATCTCTTTCTATCCATTTATATTTGCCTCCATCTACCCCTATATTGCTTTATACCCTTATGTACTTCATGTATAACACATATTTATACAAATAAAACACCAAATTTTTTCCTCAGTGACCTTCCACACCTCTTCGACATACCCATTGCCCACTGTTATCACAAAAGCTTGCACCCTTGCTGAGCTATCAACTCAACAACCTTGTGAAACATGGAAACAACCCCGAAGTGTGGGACCTTGCGTAAGGGGGGTTGAATCTCCGAAGAAGGTCGACTTCCTTCTCAATCTAGGTGCAGGTGTTGAACCAACTCAACACTTTAAAACTAATTCCTAAGCCTATCCTAACAACTATGCAGAGGTAAAGGGAAAAGAGAATGCTTGAAATAGAAAGAGGTGATGCACCAAGAAGAGATTGTTCATCTCCCCACTGAGATGATGCAAAGCATTAACTGAAACACCTAGGAGATGCACAAACTTCAGTTGCATGAGTGACTCCAATGCATGTATGAAGGTTAGAATTCATTGAGTGTCAAGAGGGGAGAAGGATTCCCACAAATCACACTCAGAAAACAAGTTAACACAACATATATGGAGAGAAAAGCCACAAGACAGACATCTATGATGAAGGTAAGAAAACATACACAACATGCATAGTTTGAAAGAAGGCAAGAATGATGATTTTCAATTAATTATAACGTCAATGGCCAAACTTACAGTTGCATAAATGCAATATAAATACAAGAGAAGTGGGAGAGCATGGGATAGCTCAAGCCAATAAGGAGAGAACCCTTTACAATGAGGCTTAACAACCTTATATATAGAAAAAATGGTTACAAGGGTGATCATGACCTGTGCATGTCAGTCTGGAAGTGCAAGGAAGTGCATGCACTTGACTTGTACATGCAAGCAACCTAGCCATACCCATAAGAGCAATCCTGAGAAGGTGGATTGACTAACCTTCCAAATTTAGACATGACATAAGTCACCAAGCATGGCCCATACCTCCCTTGATGGAAATTCTGCCAAAAAGATTTTAATGCACCCTTTTGTGGCTCCACAAAAGAAAGTGCACAAGTCATCAAAACTGTCGGAGCATTTAAAGCCTTGAGTGTTGATCACGCCATCCAGAAGTGTCGCTAGTTGGAAGGAAGTCCGAAGACTTTGGAAGCTTGGACTCCCGAAGTGAGGAAGACAAGGGAAGGAGCAAGGAACTTCAGAACCTCGGAGTTCCGGGATAGAGAGAGGAAGAGAAGAAAAGGAACTTCAAAACCTCGAGGTTCTAGAGAGAAGAAGGGGAGGCAAGGAAGAGAACTTCGGAACCTCGAGGTTTTGGAGTTTCAAAGAAAAGAAGGAAGAAGGGCTAGGAGGGAACTACGCAAAGGAACTTCGGAACCTTGGGGTTCCAAAGTTCCCGAGGTTCTGAAGTTCTGGGGAAGGGAAAAAGAAAGGAACTTCAAAACCTCGGGGTTCCGGAGTTTCGAGAGAGAAAAAAAAGAAAGGAACTTCAGAACCTTGAGGTTCCAGAGTTCCGAGAGAGAAGAAAAGAAAGGGAGAGAAGGAGAGGAACTTCAGAACCTCGGGGTTCCAGAGTTCCGGGAAAAGAAAGGAGAGGCAACAAATGGAAGGAACTTCAGAACCTCGGGGTTCCAGAGTTCTGGAGAAGGAAAAGCGAGAGAAAGGAAAGAGAAAGAACTTTAGAACCTCGGGGTTCCGGAGTTCCGGATAAGGAGAACAGGAGAAGGCAAAAGGAAAAGAACTTCGGAACCTCGGGGTTTCAGAGTTCCGGGGAAGAAGAAAAGGCCAAGGGAGGAACTTCCTCCACAGAGTTCCAGGAGAGAAGAAAAGAAAGGGAGAGAAGGAGAGGAACTTCAGAACCTTGGGGTTCCAGAGTTCCAGGAAAAGAAAGGAGAGGCAACAAATAGAAGGAACTTCAGAACCTCGGGGTTCCAGAGTTCCGGGAAAAGAAAGGAGAGAGAAAGGAAAGAGAAAGAACTTTAGAACCTCGGGGCTCCAGAGTTCCGGAGAAGGAGAATAGGAGAAGGCAAAAGGAAAAGAACTTCGGAACCTCGGGGTTTCAGAGTTTCGGGGAAGAAGAAAAGGCCAAGGGAGGAACTTCTTCCAAACAAGGCAACACTTCACACTTCATGATTCTTCTCTCCTTGATCAATTGGACCTTTATCAACTGGGGCAGTGCTGGTCCATTGAACATATCTCTCTGATCAGTTCTCACTGATGAACCAAGGGTGTCATAAAATGATAACACACACCAAGATGAGATTGCTAAGAAATATTTATCCAATCCATAAAATACACTAAAATATCTATTATGATGTATGCGAGACATGGATATCTCATAATGAATACCTCTATACATCCGAAGTGGATAGCCATCCATATTCATTAAATCACAAAAATTATTTGAATTTGGTTTATAATCCTTCCAAAGCGACCCTACCCCAAGGGTGAAAACAATTATCCCTCAATAGAAATTTCTATCCCCGCAACTTAAACTAAAAAGTAAAAAAGAATAAATCCATTATAAAAATAAAACTTACCATTCAAGTTCCTTCAATAAAAGTAATCGGTGACGCTTCGTTTCCACGTGTCAGTCTGTAAATGGCAAAAAATATCAAACTGATTCTTGCAGCCAATAAAACGAAGAATCATTCTTAACCCGGAGTCGGTAATCCGGCACGTATGTACAAAAGTCAATGCTACTCAGTTTAAAAAACCCCAAAAAATAACGGCTTTGAGAGTTGAGGATTTAAAAAAATTATAGATCTGGAATTTTTAATTGTCTCTGTAAACTCTTCTCGACTGCCATAGATTTAGACAAGGCGATATATACACAGTCTCGCTGGTATAGAAAACCAGTGTCACAAACCCTAGTAGCATTGGCAGCCATGGGGTCGAGAAAAATCTTGATCTTTGCGATCGTGACGCTCTTGCTCATCTGCACATTCCAGCGGATGCATTGTACAGAGAATGCCGTTAAAAAAGACGTCGATTCCGATGAGATCGACGAGCTAGAGCTTCTGGAGGATGAAGACGAAAAAACTTCTAGCAAAATCTCTGATAAACATGAAGAAGAAGAAGAAGAAGCCGAAGAGGAGTTTGACAATTTCGATGGTGAAGATGAGAGTGGTTATGAAATGCCGGCAGTGGACGAAAAAGATGTGGTTGTGTTAAAGGAGGGGAATTTCACCGATTTCATCGCTAAAAATCGTTTTGTCATGGTCGAATTTTATGCGCCTTGGTGCGGACATTGCCAAGCTTTGGCTCCCGAGTATGCTGCTGCTGCGACGGATTTGAAAGGAGAAGTTGCTCTGGCAAAAGTCGATGCTACGGAAGAAAACGATCTGGCGGAGAAATATAGTGTGCAGGGGTTTCCTACAATTTATTTCTTTGTCGATGGAGTTCACAAGCCGTATCCCAGTGAAAGAACAAAGTGAGAGATCTTAAGCCTTTTAAAATGCTGTAGAATCGCTGCTTTTAGGGTTTTCAGTTTTATCAAAAAAATGATAATTGTTTAGATCTTCTATGTTTTATATAATTTCTTCAACTTGTGTTATTTTCAAGGACCTCCAGAGAAATACAGTTTTCAAGTTTTACGAAGTAATAATTGTTCAGATCTTCCACATTTTACATGATTTCAGCAGTTTGTATTTTTTAAGGATTTCGTGACTAAGATTCCAAACTTCTGCAATCTAAATATTTTGTACAGAAGAACTTCTGGAGAAATTGCCGCACAAGATGTTCAGAGAGTCAACGATTCTTGCACTTTCTAAAGAAATAGTGACTTAGAGATATAAAGGTCCACATTCTATAATTTTAAAGAGGACTTCCAGAGGAATTGTGACACAGGATGCTAAGAAAATTAATGTATTTAATTGAAATTTGATTCTCTAAATCTTTTTTAAGGATTTTGTAGCCAGGGATTTCACGATTCTTCAATCTTATAGAAGCCCATAGTATGACACATAAAACCTTGAGTATCCCAACTGTGGTAGTCCTTTTCTACTTCAGGACTTTTAAGAGTGTCTGCTTTCTGAGTGTTTGTTTTTTTGTTTTCATGTGGCAAATTTTTAAGACTGCAATTGTTATCTCTCTATTTGGCATTTTCTCAAATCTTTCGTGTCTAAATTTAGACATGTGATAGCTTTATTGTTTTCTAAAGGATCCAATTATTGTAGCCGTAGTTGTAGATTTTAGTCTTTTAGTTAGTTTGTTAGATATTATTTTAGTGACCAGTTGGTTATTTTTGTTAAATTTCTTCCAAAAGCATTTGTCATTTTATATCACTTTGGTCTCGATTATTAGGAAGCAATAATTTTCATTTTTTAAGAATTTGGCAAGTTATTGTATGGAACACATTAGAAGTTTAAAACTAAAAAAATGGAGTTTTCTTTTGAGATTATGATCCACCTTAAGATATTAACAATTTAATATTGAAATGGATACATCATGCTTTCCAAACTTCTAAGTTCAAACCATGCATTCTTTCTTAAAATTACCCCATTTTCCATACATATATGGCCAATTGTTTAGGCTAATGCAATTCCTGTAGCCAGTGTTTTTGAGTTATGCATTCTTATAATTTGTCAAATAATTTAGCATGAAGTTCTAAACTTGTCATTTTCTACTTCGGAACCCTTAGATTGTGTACTATTCATCATTTTGGGAAATAATGATCAGTTATTTCTTTGCACTCCCTATTTTTGCAATGTGCATTTTGTCAAAGATCTATTGATTAGTGTTTGCGTGTTGTACCTTTAGAAATTCAATAAGGGATCAATTCTATAGTTGTAAGTTCTCGCCTAGGAAATGCCTAAAGTTGATCTCTCAGATCTTTTTGTTTTTGGCAAGATGTTACTTTTACATGGAAGTTTTAAATTTAGTAAGTTCATTATTTTGTTTGAGATTCACTTGGACCCTAATATTTGTCTATTGAAGTATTCAACTCTTTAATCTTTTTCAGATTTTTTTTTCTTTATTTGTGTTGTAGGAGTGACATATAATTTCTTGGATTATATTACTACAGTTGAACATTTACATTGGGTATTATTCTATTAGATCAGATGTGAATTTGCAGTCTTGTGGTTATTTTTCTTACATTTCTTCCAAAAGCCTTTGTCACTTGAAATCAATTTCAGTCTCAATTATTACAAAACGTCAATTTTTTGTTCTGTAAGAATTTGGCAATTTATTGTATAGAACACATTAGAGGTGGAAGCTAAAAAATCTGGAATTTTCTTTTTAGGTTATGACCTGCTGCAAGAAATTAATAGCTCAAAATTGAGAAAGTCCATCAAGGCTTCCAGACTTCAAATTTCAAACTGTGTGTTTTTTCTTGTCTTAGAAGTTCTCACCATATAGTTTGTGAGGCATTTTCTACTGTTCATATGTTTTTTGGGGCAATGATAGACAGGTAGGTGCTTGCATTTCAATATCGTTGATTAAAATTATGCATGTTATAGCTTTACAGTTTATTATTTTCTGAAGATTCTTAAATTTTGTATCTATGGCTGCAATTTTACACTAAGTATATGAAACTGTATTTGAGTCTTAAGATTTTTGTTTCTTATATTTTGTGATTTTTTTGTCAAATAATCTTCTGTAACATTTTTCTGTTGTAAAACCCTTAGAATCAGGTATCAGATATTTTGATATTTGGCTTTAAGAATATTTCAATTCTTTATGTTTTTTTCTGCATAAATTTGTCAGTGAAGGTATTTTTGGAAACCATTTTTAATTAGAATGCTTGTATTGGAGATTAGATCAGAGGCAAGTTTACAGCCAGTCACATATGTATTGTATCTATTGGAAGTTTCTGTTCCTGTATATTTTAAAATGATCTCTAGAGTTATGTTTTATCATTTAATGACATTGCTTGGATCAATCTGTCAGCATTAAGTGTTTCTTCTAACTGGGATGCAAAGTTTTAGTACATCTCTAACTTACATGCCATTTTCAGTGATAATTTTTACATCCATTGTTTGACATGTGACTAATTGGAAATAGATTGGGATTTTGAACTGCAGAGAAGGAATTGTTAGCTGGATCAAGCGCAAAACTGGGCCAGCTGTCTTCAATCTCACCTCAACTCAAGATGCAGAAGCTCTAGTTGAACCAGAAAATGCAATTGCTATTGGTTTATTTGATTCTCTAGTGGTAAGGGGATGTCTTAATTCAAATTAAATTCAGGCCCAAGCATCACATTCATTTTCTCTTACTCCTTTTTTCAATGTTTTCTTTCCTAATTAGAATAAATAGGGGCAGGTGTACTTTTTTCTGAATCTATGGGAAGTATCAATATTTTCTTTGCTAAGTTCGAGCCTTTTATTCTGTTTGGCTGGTGTCAAATCCCAAATTCTCTACTAGAAACTTAAGTGGCCTATCCAGTGCAACTAAATGTTGGAATTATGGTTTGGTTCACAAGTATGGATTCATAGCCCCCCTCGCGAAACCAAATGTTTCTCCCACCTTTGTTCAGCAGTTAACAATACCCTATATCATTGCTTTGATTATCAATGTTCATCTGTTTAATTGTCAAGTGCTGTCATATGTATTCTTGGGTTGACTGATGACTAACACATTGATGAAATCTAAGATTAATACAATTAATGGGTCCTTGAACCAGTGTATTATTGATGAAGGTATACTTCTAAATGTAAGGCATCTTTGACTTATTTGAATACATGATGTTAAGTATCAGTTGGAGAACTCTTTGGGAGGTTTAGTTAGCCATGTAGCATGCTCATAAGGCAATCTTTGTAAGAATGCTGGATGGTATATATTAGACTTAACAAAACTTGCATCCATGCTAATTCTATTACTAGTTTTTGCCGTCAATCGTTTAACAAGTGAATGAGATCCAACTCTGTAATAGTCTATTTGCTTCTTGTAGTGATACTTCTATACCCTTGCAAAGTTACAAAGGGGTTATTGTGAGCAGGTTGAGAAGAGCTAGAATTTGATTTTGTGAGCTAGTTGTATGCTCGTTCTTTTCATTTGTATTTTTAATTGAAGCGCAAGCCACTTTTCAACAGTACAAGAAAAATGGATTAGTAGAATTGCTTTATACCTTTCTCGATTTTCTCTGATATCAATGTTCTAAGTTTGTCATTTGTAAACAGTTTGAGTTTCATCAATCTTCTATTGCAAGATTTTGTATGTCATGGACTATTGGCCTTCATTCTATAGTTTAAAGTTTTTGTGAGTTGAATTCAGATGTGCTTGTGGTCTAGTCTCTGCTCTGTATCTTTTTTGTAAGAGGATAGTTATAAGATTATATTGTTTGTATTGTGTCAATATTTGTGAATTATCTGGATAAGACTGCATAAGAAAGTTGGAATAAAGAAAACTCACATATATGGTTAGACTTATTGTATCACAAAAATATTGCTTGCAATAAAATCACTTTGAATGTTCTCATACCATTGTTAATTCCTCTTCAGATGATAAGGACAACTGGGAATGCATTCCAAAGTTTTGCTACAGTATTCTCAAGTCAGATTGGTCAAGTTACTAACATTATTTAGATTCTTGAAACCTGATTCAATATGATTAAATTCTGCAGGGCCCTGCAAATGAAGAGTTTGCAGCAGCTGCAAGGCTAGAAGATGATGTGCTCTTTTATCAAACTACAAGTGAAAGTGCAGCTGCTATTCTCAAGATTGACCCAAAAGCAAAACGCCCAGCACTGGTACTGCTGAAGAAGCAACCAGAGAAAGTGTCGCATTTTGGTGAGTAACTGGTCCATAATACCTTAGATGCAAATAAATATGTTAGGACCTTTTTTCCCCAAGAATCTAATGCTCAAAATGGTAGAAGGAGAATCACCAGAAAGATCCAAATATTCATTAAGCTAAACGATCCTTTAAAAGATGAGAAAAATAGAGGATGTATCAAGGGAAGTTTAGAACCATCAAGAATGTAGGAAAACCATATGAAGATATTTGATCTTGTTTGAAAGAGTAAATAAAATCTACTTAGATTTTCTTAAAGCAGTGTATTCCTAATTTTGACATGTGGAATGGAGATCTTTTTTCAATGTTTCGTGGTTACTAGTTACAACAATTTACTGAGTATATTTTACTGGTTTTGTCTGCTTACTTAAGCAACTAGTCACTTTTGTTTACATAGGTGCCCATTTGATTGGTTTTCTTTGTAACTCTCATATTGCATCTTGTGCAGATGGAAAGTTTGAGAAAGATGCCATATCAGAATTCATCTTTGCAAACAAGCTCCCTCTAGTGACAACCTTCTCCAGAGAAAGTGCTTCTTTGATATTTGAGAGTCCTGTAAAAAAACAAGTAATGGTTCAGACTGCACTGAGGATTTTTTGTGCGACTTTGTGTATTTGCCATAAAATAAAAATTCAAAAAAGCCAGTTTGTTCAGTTACTCTTTTGGGAAAATTGTTGTGCATCACAAAGTTCTGAATAAGTGTTGGTAGAAAGTTGCATTGACTTTTCTTGTTTTTGCAGATCCTGCTATTTGTACATACAAAGGATGTTGAAAAGACCATACCAGTTTTTCAAGAGGCTGCAAAACTTTTTAAGGGGAAGGTACTAGTTGCACTTTTTTTTTAGTACTATGCTCTTGATTTTGTCATTTCAATCTTTTCTATCACATGCCTAGCATAAGCCATCATGAGAACTTGAGTTAGGGAACGGATTCTGGAACTCTCGTCACTTTTTGCTAGCCATGTATTGCACTGAAAGCTTTCTTGTGAATATTGCTTTTGATGCTCTACAAGTGTTAGGGATACATTATCATTAAAAATTTGCAATTCGTTTGGAATTTGATTCATGCTGTCTAGTTTGATGTTCCTCACTTTTTGCTAGCCATGTATTGCACTGAAAGATTTCTTGTGAATATCGCTTTTGATGCTCTACAAATGTTAGGGATACATTATCAATAAAAATTTGCAATTGATTTGGAATTTGATTCATGCTGTCTAGTTTGATGTTCCTTGATAAATTAAGACAAGGTCTAATTTTTTTTTTTCTGGTTGCATATTTGGCTAGATTATCTTTGTCCATGTTGACTGTGATAATGAAGATGTTGGGAAACCGGTTAAGGACTACTTTGGTGTAACAGAAGAAGAACCCAAGGTGGATCATTTTTTTGCCTTAACTGTTATTTGGTATATGTTTATTGGATATTTCATAACAGCGTTACTTGAATTTAAATAAGTTTTGGATCCGGGCGTCTTTGCTTGTAAGAATTGAAGATTAATTACCATATTATTGTTTGAAGGTAATGGCATATACTGCATCTGACGAGTCCAAGAAGTATCTGCTTGAAGATGAAATAAATCTGAGTACTCTCAAGGTATGCCTTATTTTATTTTGCATCCTGTTTATTTTGAAGTTTATACTTCATATAAGAAATTGACCATCTCTGTAAAGTTGCACCTGAATAGAGTTTATATGGCATATATGTAAAATAGTTTTCATCCTCCTATAATTTTCTGAAACAACAGCAATGCATTTGACAACTCATTCTGCATGTCACTCTTCAAAGTTAAATCTTAATTATATGCACATCATTTAATTATTAAAAGTTGCATTTGAAATCTTTCAGATTATAGTTTTATCTCCTTCAGGAGAGTGTATATCTAGAAACACCTAATTAATTATAATCTGTAAAATGTTACATAGAGATAGAAACTCAATTTGTAGTGTATAGGTGATTTTTATAAACAAAAGGTTTGGATGGTTTCCAGAAACTAAATTTGTATTTCTATGGAGGATTTAAGTTATATTTTTATTTTCAAAATTTATCACCAGTGGAGCATGAGATATGCTTTTTAACTGCCCTACAAAATTTGAATTGAGGACACTTGAGAAATGTCCTTGACATATTCCCATACCCTCACAGATGACAGATATTTAATTGATATTCCTTTGTAGCAGGGGATTAAAGGAGAAAGTGAGACTGTTTTCTATTATGGCTGCCTTAAAACATTAAGGCAAATACTCTTGTGTTGGTTTAATTAGCCACTCAACTCAGTTCATTGCAAGCTGAAACTGGAGTGTGTGATAGGAAGGTTAGGGTTTTCTATTTTTTCAGGCCTAGTGATATTCATCTAGTAAGATTTTGGTAGGGAAAATTTTCTAAATGTTAAAGATGTAATTTTGAGATGCTATACAGGAGGTTGCATCTTTTACAGCAATTCCTTTCTACCTTATTCTTCATTTTCAACGAGATGTCAAGGATTCCATCACTGTGGGTGCTCCTTATATTCCATACCAGATGAGCACTATGAAAGCACGGGGATGCGCTTCATAGGGTTCCAGGATGTGTTTTCTGTGTTACCTTAGGGATGCTATGAGCATGGTAATCCCGTTTTGTGACATTTGGATTGAATTGGAAACACTTGTAAACAGTAAAACCTTAGGGATGCGAGCATGGTAAACCCGTTTTGTGACATTTGGGTTTTTTGTTCTCACATAATGGCAATTTGGATCCTGATTTAAGATGAGAATGCATCTGAGGAGATTGATAATAACGATGGTAGTTGATGCACAAACATAATTGCCTAAAACATGAAGAATCAGTGCAAGCCATGTGATCTATCATTGGCAATTGCATTTCTTTTTTCCTTCTATAAGTTGTTTAGTGACAAAACAAATTATTCATAAATGAGTTTGTTCTAGAAAACCCATGTCTAGCTCCCCTGTTTCATGCAAGAAAATTTGATGGAGCCTTGTTTGAGACTTGGTTCTTGTTGGGCTGGTGGCATCCACGTTGGAAAAGTTTGATAGGAAATATTCTAAAATGATAAAAAATGCAGAGTTTGCATTAATAGCAATTCCCTCTCTACATTGGTTATTTTTATTTCTAGATGCTAAGGATCCTTTGGTTGCTCACAATAGGCTAGATCAGCTCAGCATTATGAAAGCATGGGGATGTGTTTCTTAGGGTTCCAGGGTCCCTGAATTTCAAGTACAGGGAATGAGTTGGAAACATTTCCGTGTATATGTAACAGATGCAAAACATTAGAGACACGCCAGAAACTACTGGGATGTTAATCTCAATTTTGGGACATTTGTGGTCTTTTTTCTGGTGTAACTGGCAATGGTGGATCTTCGTTGAAGATTAGAATGCATCTGGGGAGAGTGATGATAATGATTGTAGATTAAGCTCAAGCATTATATCACTGCAGTTCATTTTCCCATGTATTATACATTATCAGTGACATAACAAAACAATTCATATATAGGTAGTTCTCAAAAAACTATCCTCAGCTTCCTCATTTCCTGGAAACTTTATGGAGTCTTGGTTAAAACTTGATTGTTAGTAACTTTATCATCCTTTAAATGGAGTGGCATGTGGCAGAGTTGGGATCGTTGGGTTGACAAGAGCTATACCTAAAATCAAATGTGTCACTTTAAGGATTTCTTGGGAGATTTCAATTACAAATCTACATATCCCTTTGTAATTCTTTGTTGACCGACTTCTATTTGTCTAACTTCTAAGTGTAATTCTGCTGCTTCTTTGAAACTGTAATTTTCTTTATAAAAGCTTTCTTATGATTATTTTACAAAGTTCGGAATTGAAAAACTGTACATGAACCTTTGCTTTTATCTGTTCTTTTCTTTCTTATACTCTTTGAGAAAGCAACACTGATATTCTTCTCTGGATTAGGCTTTTGGAGAAGGTTTCTTGGAAGATAAGTTGAAGCCTTTCTTGAAGTCTGATCCTGTACCTGAAAAGGTTTGTTGACTTTGTTATAAGTTATTTACTATCTAGTCATTCAGTTTTTCATACCATCGATTGTTTTAATTTTTTATCTATGATTTTGCACTGTGGTAGAATGATGGCGATGTGAAAATTGTTGTTGGCAAGAACTTTGATGAAATAGTACTGGATGAGTCAAAAGATGTACTTTTGGAGGTAAGGTTTGCAATTTTTGTAAATTAGAAATTATTGCCTGCATTTTAGATGAAATGAATTTCTCCATTTTACCAACACATTTCGCTCTTGGTAGATTTACGCACCTTGGTGTGGGCATTGCCAATCATTGGAGCCTATATATGAGAAACTTGCAAAGCACCTTAGAGGAGTGGAATCTCTAGTGATTGCTAAGATGGATGGCACGACCAATGAGCATGCTCGGGCCAAGGTAGGCTATGAACGTTACTTGATCATGTTTATTTTTATTGGATTATTATTCACAGTTTCACCCACTCGAGGCTGCCTAACACTTCTTGTGTTGTCTGACTCGGTCCTATGAAGTTACACAATTTATTACTCTTAATTTTTATAAAATATTAGATTCCTGTCTGAACTGAATTTTTGTTTTTGACAGTCCGATGGATTTCCAACAATTCTTTTCTATCCAGCAGGAAATAAGAGTTTTGATCCTGTGAGTCCACTTTTGAGTGCATTATCTTTATTTTTTCATTTTAGCACTATATGAAACAATCATTTCTAACAATATTTGTTTGAATGCTTGAACAGATTACAGTTGATACAGATCGTACTGTCAAAGCCTTATACAAATTTCTGAAGCAAAATGCAGCCATCCCATTCATGTTGCCAAAGAAAAGCAATACAGAAAGTGCAAAATCTTCCTCAGTTAGTAAAGACAAAAATGCTGCTGACGACCAACCTAAAGACGAGCTATAAGCTTATAACTTAATCTATCAGTATTTATTGACACAAATATTCCGACAAAGTGAGTCCAACCCTGAAATGTTGTTTCATTTGGGGATAGATTGAAGCAAAATTATCCACTACATTCAATCAAAAGTCACCGATTTGCCACTAAGTTTTGAAGAAGGTAGAAATGTTTCTAGGGCACAATTTTCCATGGGAGTTTCCCAAAGTTTATGTTATGAACGCAATGTGTCAAGCATAAAGTATTTTGAATTAATAATCTACTTAGAAGCCAATCAAGTGCAACTTAAGATATCACAAAATAAAACAGAGATTTTGACATGAGATTTGACGTAACTTTGAAATTTTACCATAGTATCTTCAATACCAGATAGTTTAGATAATTTATTGAGATCTCGGTGGGTAGATGCATATCTGAGGCTTTGGCCAGTTGTTTGAATGGCCACAATATATGACCAAAAAGTGCACATGCATCATTCATCGTGGATGTTATGAATGTTCGATTCATGCTTTTCATCTAATAGATTTCTTGTTTTTTAGCATTGAATTATAGCCAGAAGTTTCCTTTTATCTTTATATTCTGGCCTTATCTTGGTTTTAATATTTATTTTATTAGTTTCCCTTTCTTTAGGAAAAAAAGTTATATGCAGCAAGGAGTTCTGCAATAGACTATGTTTTTAATTGGAAACAAAATATCTGCAGTATAGGAGATTACTTTCTTTAGGCTTCCTGCCCATATGATGTTTGAGTGGGTCTAAATATTCTTTGCTTGCCTGTAACGTGAAATCCACAATGGTCTCTGTTATCAAGTCCAAGTTTTTAAGTACATTTTTTAGATAGTATTCTGAAGTTTTTGAACAATAGGCTGAAGGGCATGCCATGCGTAACTCTACATGTTGGAAAGGAGAAACAAAACAAAGTTCTAATGGATTTCTGTTCAAGACTTACAGTACAATGCTATATCTTGAACAACTATTTCATGGGGGATCAGGAACATCATTAGTTACAGAAACGGTCATTATGCAGCTAAACAAAACCTAGTCATCAACCATATCTAAATGAAAAAAAGTTATGAAGCCAACAAATCCTTAATAGTGGGCGTGAACAGAGCTATAAGAGTAGATGGTGGTGCAATATTTTGTGTAGCGTTTCTAATGTTTAGCCGTTGATTGGTTAATGTAGTTTAGATCTAGGACCAATTCCATTATAAGATTTAGTGTTAGAATATGGATGATGAGCTTGATCTGTCTAATTTCAATTATAAGATGGATGTTCCTACTAGGCCAATAATTACATAATGATTATTAGACAAGTTGCACGAAATCTATGTACAATGAAAACAATCTTGTGCCTCACCTCTAACTAATGAAGTGTGGTATTCTTGTTTCAAAAAGCAGACGTGTGAGGCAAGTGACATACACTTGATTTTGTGCATGGAGGAATTTCAGTGGGATCAGATGTACGCAACTTGACAGTCTGATGCTCGTAAGATAATAGCTATATATAGATTGGCATTATGTTATGTATACTGCTGAAAATGTTTGAAGAGCGTTTTACTAGGCAACCCTTAATGTTTGAAATGCATACAAGTGGACGTTGTATTAATGTGTATATTAAAAGAAACACTCTAGATTGGCAATCTGAACAAATTTTACATTTTTTAGATACTTGATAACACATGTAGCATTAAGGAGAAAGGCTTGTAAGGCATTTGTTGTTTTTAATGTGATGAAGTGATTTCGCTATGGTTGGTGGCATTCATATTGCACACAAACATAAAAGAAATAGATTAATATTATTTTAATGATAAATTAAATTAAATAATTAAAGTGAAAGATCGATGGTTAGCAATTATAAAAAAAATAATTTATAATTTTGTAAATTATAGGTAATAATATAATATGGTTGATAATTGTGATTGCAATATTCGAATTTTATACATCTGAAATACATGTCTAGTTATTATTAAATTGAAAATATTTGTTATTTAAATAATAAAGTGATTTATAAATATATTGGGGTTAGGGACGGGTTTAGGGTTGGACTATGATTATGATTAGGGTTATAGTTTTATTAGGGTTACAAAAGGGGTTATGGTTGAATTAAAGTAACTCTTATTGCACCCTATTCTAATTGAATCGTTAGTACAATTGAAACCTAACCCTAATCTATTTGAATTGTACGTATAAATTTAAAAAATGAAGTTAGAACACCCATGAGGCTAAAAACAATTTCTTAGTTATGAAAAACAATAGAAGATTGAAAAGCATTCCTAATTCCTAAATTTAGGACAATTTTGGTTCATGTCATCTTAAGTCCGGCCTTTCTAGGTTCATTAAAGTATTTTAAATTGTTTCATGCAACTTGAGAAGATGCCCATGATAAAAGCTAAAACTCCAATTCTGAACTCCAAAATGACAAATGAAAACTCAAAAGCAAGCTAATTTTGAGCATGGCTAGCACACCCCATGCGATCAATATTCAATTGCAAAAAAATCTCATGTGACATCCAATAATAATATAAACAAAAATATTAGATGTTTAAATGTTAACAAATCACTCATTCTTTGAGAGAACAAATTCTTCCTATAGTTGCCATGGTATGGAATGGGTGTTATTTTAAGTAACCCTAAACCCCAAACTTTATGCTAACTAAACCTTAACCCAAACCTTAAGCTTTATTTTAGAACTGTAGCCTTAAAGTTAACCCCAATTGAACACCAACCTTAACTCTAACTCAAATTGAACTCAACACTAACCCTAACACTAATTGAACCTTAGTCCTAACCCTAACATTGATTAAACATAAACCTTAATCCTAACTTTAATTGAACACTAATCCTAATCTAACTCTAATTGAAATCATAACCCTAACCTTAACCCCAAGCATTATCTTAGAACCTTAATCCTAATTGTACCTTAAGCTTAACCCTAACCTTGATGACTACTAACCCTAACCCTAATAATAACCTTAATAATTTAAAATCAACCCTAATAAAAACTTTCTAAAACCCTAATCGATGCTAACCTTAACCCTAACACCATCCCTATTCATCACTCAACCTAACCCCAAATTTTATCCTAGAACCCAACCTTAATGTTAGCCCTAATTGAGCTCCAACGCTAACCTACTTCTCTCATCCTAATACTAACTTATTCCCAACCATAACAATAACAATGAGCTTAATAATTGAACCCTATTCCTAATTAAATCCTAATCCAAAGCCTAATTTAATATTAACACTAATTAAACTTTAACCCTAACCCTAACAATAATCTTAATAATGGAACCTTAACCCTAACTCCAAGCTTTATCTTAGAATGATAAACCTAATTCAAAATATAACCTCAAGCTTTATTTTAGAACCCAAACCATAAACGTAAACCTAATTGAACTCTAATTGAACCTTAACCCTAATTAAACCCTAACTTAACTCTTACCCTAACTTAACTCTTATCCTAACCCCAAAGTTTACCCTAACCTTAACAAAAACTCTAATTGAGCCCTAACTTTGAGCACAACCCTAACCGTAACAACAATCTTTATCATAGAACCCTAACCTTAACTCTACCCCTAATTGAACCCTAACACTAACGTCAGCCTTAATGGAACCCTAACATAAATTTTGACCCTAATTGAACACAAACCTTAATTCTAATTGAACTTTAATCCTAACCCTAACCTAAATTGAATGCATAACCCTAACCATAACTTAACCCTACTTGTAATCATAACCCTAACCTTAACCTTACTTTAATTGTAATCTTAACCTTAACCTTAACCCTAACCCAAACTTTATTTTAGAACCCTAATCTTAATCGTAACTCTAGTTATAATGGGGACCATTTTCATCTAGTTTACTTTTAGTTACCTAGGTATTTAATATTCGCATCATGCTATAATATTATTGTAAGAATTTATAAGTAAATATTAATAAAATATAATTATAAAAAATAGTTTTAATGAATATGTCTCCATATTGTAAATGGTGTTAATTGCTTAAAATGTAAAATATATACATTTGGGGATATAAAATAATTACTTTGGATTCATTATAAAATAGCCTTTGTTTAGTGGGTATATAATAATTTATTGAGGAGGGCATTCAAGAAAAAGAACTATTATTTTTATACAAAAATATAAGTATGAGATTCCTTAATCAACAATTAAGAATAATCCAAGGGTTTGAACTTAATCAATTAAAAGTATTGAGTTCTCATTGTGGAGATGCTAATTCAATATTAAATAGATATTGATATGAAATTCTAAGTTCATGATCTTCCAAATTTACAACCATTATTTATATCTTTTAACAACAATTAAAAATATTATATTTGATTTTTTATCAAACATTTAAGTTTATTGTACTCTCTTCATGTAATATAATCTATAACAAATAATGACTTTTATCTTTTCAAAAATTTGATGGACACAAAATTATTTAAAATGTTTATTAAACTAACTTTATCTCTAAAAATAAACATTAAAATTATTGAATAATCTTTAAATAAAATATTCTTACTTATTATTTTTTTTTATCAAAAATAAATTACCAAAAACAATTCATTGTTTGAAAATTAAAAAACAAATTTAAATATTAAATCATATACTTTAAATAACAATATTTTTTAAAATTAAAAATTATAAAAACTCAACTTGCCCCCCCTACCGACTGCTTCCCAACCCCCCCCCCAAAAAAGTCAAGAAATTAAGCTTATTTTCAAATTGTCTCAGAAGTAATAATCATAACTTAAATGTGAAAGCCACAAAAGATAAAATTAATTTCAATATTAAAATTGTAATGGAGTTGGTTTGGACCGTGGGTTTGCTACCCATTGGTTCTGGGTTCGACTCCGAGGCTCGAACTTACACGATGCTGGACTATTGCGTGGCGTTTCCCTGTGGTCACCAAAATAAAAATCATTTTTTTAATATCTTAATATATTGACAACTATTAAACCCCTCTTCACACATGGAATCCCTACTGGTATGATTACATTTTTTTGGCTCAATTGACACCGGCATGAATGCTGCCATGATTCAGATCTTTAATCTTCAATGGATGCAGCTTTACTTTACAGCTCATGCTTTATCCATTTTCAATGGACGCGTGTTCAAATTGTTTTGACTCTATTCAGTCAAAGACTCAAATCAGATCTGATTTTTGGTCCGCCATATTTGACTCAGAGGCATTCTACCAAGATCCTATTTATACGCTCAAAGTCCATTCCTTGTTATCTTTATCACAAACATACCAGTACAAAGAAAAAGCTTAATCAACAACAATGGCTTCCAAAGCTGTAATGTTGTTTACTCTCTGTGTTTTTGCTGTCTTCCTCCTCCAATCTTCAGTTTCAGCCACTGCTACAGATGCTCTGTTTGGGGAGAACAAAGCCCTAGAAGGTTATAATTTGTTTGATGTTCTGGAGTTATTTGAATGCTCTGTTTACAATGCAGCTGAAATCTGATGATTGATGTAATTGCAGGGCCAGCGGTACCAGATCTGCAAAAGCACTATGTGGGAGATTGCAAACGGTGTTGTTATTTGGATGAGTATAGCTGCTTATCATGCTGTGGCAAGGGCCAACAGCTAGTAGATTGAGCCAATCTCTCCAATTACTATCATTGACGAGGGCGAGCAATAAATTAATCCGCCTGCTAGAGTACGCGTCTAAAATAGTTATAGAATCGACAATTATAGTTGCTAAGATAGTTATAGAATCGATGAAACCCGTCATGAAATGCCCTGTGGAAAATGATGTAATATGAGCATAAGTATAGTGTGTGCTCATCTAACAATAAAACAAATAATATGCAATAAAAATGCAATTGAATTTTGTGTTATGAGTTTTAATCCAATCTCTGAATGCTACAATCTATTTGTCAAATTTGTTTTGGTGCAACATGGGAATTGTCATTTTTTATTAAACTTTTGCCTTGAATGCACTTCCAAAAGACATTTACACACAATGTAAGATTGCAAATGTATTTATGACTCTGATTTCTCATTGCTCATGTTCTTTTCATTATTTCATGAAGTATGATATATTTATCTGGACAATAATATCATTGTAGCATTGGTATATTGAAAGTTTTTGTGTGTATATTCTTAATTATGAAAAAGTATTATGTTAGTAAATTTCTTTGGATTGTTAAGAAAAATTAAATCAATTTTTGGTAGTCATTGTGGTTATAAAGTATTTATTAAAATTGTGTAAATTTTTTAATATGGTAGGTATAATTCAATCTTTTTAGTAGCATGCAGTAATAAGTTTTTTAATTATATCAATTTTAAATTATACCAAGGTATAAAGTATCATGTTGTGATTATAAACTTAAAACTATAATACAATCAAGACAAATTTATAAAATAATTCTTAAGTAAATAAAATAAAATAAAATAATTTTTAAGTAAACTAATTAGTTTGAGGGGTGTATCTATAGTTAGAACAAGAGGTGGAGAGTAATGAAGAGGTGGAGAGTAATGATTTTAGCGTGTTAAAAAAATTATTTTGATCAAAGGGATGGGTGGAATATTGTGGATAAGGGACAATCATCTGTGGAGAGTAATGATGTGAGCGTGTTAAAAAAAATTATTACATGCAAGAAATGGTTATTGCACGTGAATCCACTATTACAAGTTATATTTGCCTAGCCAAATGGGTTTTGATCTAAGGGATGGGTGGAATATTGTGGATAAGGGACAATTATCTTTGGAATTGTCTCATAAGTTGGAGCAGATGTTGATAGAGTTGTTTATTGTTATTTTCTTTTAAGGGCTCCTAGCCCTTTTTACTTTGTAATTCTCTTTGAGTTGAATAAATTTTTACCTCTCTTTTAGTTAAAATATTACAAGTTACACATGCAAAGAGGTTTGGTGTGTCATTTCTCCAACCTCTGCCCTTCTCTTCCTAACTTGCACAATTGGGTTTCGGCTTCATGGAAGCCCCTTGTGAATGGTAAGATTGAGCTCTTCCCCTCTGTTAAGGGTTTTTTCATTACTTCCTTTGCCTCTTCTAAGGACAAAAACTTGATATTGGGTCAACTAAGGGTTTTGGGGAGAGCACTCTCTCTTGATCAAACCTTGATTAGCCTCCTTTAACCCCCTTACCGAACCACTTAATGTGTATCCGGTGTAGATTAGACGTATGAATCTTCCCATCCAGATTTTGGAGGATTCTTGTTACAAGTCCATTAACAGCTCTATTGCTCACTTCTTGAAGTTTGATAATTTCACTTCCTACATGGGAGACTACTTTCGCTTTGATTTTGGTGGATGCTGACAACTCCATGCCTCTTCATGGGGATGTGGTTCTGATAGTTGAGGATAAACTTTAGACTCAACCGCTTGATTATGATGGCCTCCCTTTCAGGTGTCATTGTTGCTTCGCAACTAGTCACTCATATTGCTCTCTTTTATACCACAAAGGCCCCGCTACTTAGTGGAAGAATGCTAATGGTGATCACCTAACTATCTAGAATCCTAACTTTTTGATGGATGGCTACTCTCAAGATTTTGTCGAGCGCCTTGCCTCTAGTGTGGCCTTGTCTTATCTGGAGGACTTGATTGGGGTTTCTTTTGCTCCATGCTCACAACTTGTCTCATCATATGCTTTTGCTCAACCTCAAGCTTCTCGTGTGGTCAATGACTACCATTTGCCTTATCATTGTATTGTTCCCCCTTTGTTTATTGTTGAACCTCCTGTGAGGGGTTTGCTCTTGATACCCCTTGTAGTGGGATCTTGGATGATATTATTGTTTGGATTGTTGTTCATAAGAGGAAAGGTCCCATCTCTTCTAACACTCGTTTCGTGACTAAAAAGTCTCTTGTATAGGGCTGGGTATCCTGGTTTCCCAACAGTTCTATGTTTTGAACAACAACATTGCTAGTCTTTGTTTGAGTTTCCTAGTCTCACTATTGGTGAGACATCTTTCTTACCTCTATGGCTATTTTTGTGACAAGTATGAGCCCTTTTCCCATGTTTTTCTAATCAAAACATAAATGCATGATAATCTCAAAGGCATTTTATTGGTTTTCTGGTTAGAAGTAGACAAACCAAAAGCTATACATCCAAATCAAAAGGTGATTATGATTAATCAAATCCAGTTAGGACAAAATTTTCCATGTAATTATTTCTTACAAATGGGTTTTCAAAATAAGCATAGAGGACCAAGTTACCCAGTTGAATATCTCTTGAATTGATGCCTTTGTTATAATTTTCCACTAGTTATCTTTGATATAATCAAATATTATCTAATGCTTTGATCTCAAAACATGAGATTGAGCTAATGAAGAGCTCAATCTTTGATAACAATTCTTGCATCGTTGAGGCAAATTTACAAGTTAGACACAGCGAATTTTATAGTAGTCTGATTTAAAGCATAAACTTAAAAGTGTTTTCACTGATTTCCAGCCCAAGGGGGACACAAATTTCTTCAGGTGGAGCTAATTTGGTGCAGACTTTAAGTTATTAAAAATCAGACCTAATACGAATTTATCAGACATGACCTAGGGTGTATTTTAGGGCATTCTTCCTGAGTGAACTGCTCCTCGAAGTGATTAAACCTGCTTTCAATTGATTTTGATCCACAAATCTGTCAAATTAATCAATTTCCGGCTTAGCATGAAGGGTGCAGTAACTAAATATGGTGCGAATTACTCCAGCGTGTCACCTTGTATAGCATATTAAGAAATCATACCTAATGTAAAGTTAAAATTAAGTCAAGAGCATCAGATTTTAAAAGGTGATTAATGTTGTAAGAAGGCGTGATAAAATAAAGATTAGATTCCTCATTTGATATCAAATGCACTCCATCCCCAAGCGAATTTCACCAATAAGGAGCACGTGGTGGGTCAGACCAGCTGGCCTGAGCGAATTTGAGAGATCAAGAATTCAAATCAGACTTGATTGCACGCAAATTCCATAAGTAGGATGTCATGTCTAGATTTGAAATCAAGTTTTGAAAGCAGTCCATAAACAACAAAACCAGAATGTAAGAAATGAATTCCACTGTTGAGCATACACTCTCCATCCTAATTTGCACAATTATGACACTGCATTAAAGAGAATTCAAATATGCAGCATCACATTTCGTACGATTTTGCTAGTTGATGTGCAGTATAATATCTCAGTTTAATTCCTTTTCCACTTCTTGTTTGACAGCATCATTCTGTTCAACTTTTTTCTGAGCTCGAATCATTGCTCGTCTTACTCGAGGACGCATTTCTCTCACTTTACGTGGTGGCATAACAAAGTTCTCCAAAGGCCTGTCTTTAAACGGGTGTTCACTGCCAGGAAAAATCCTGAGCTTTCTATCTCGATCCTGCAGAAAAAAGACAACTATCAGTATTGATGGTGCATAAAGCCTTGAGCATAGGCAAATGCTACAACTAGACACAACAAGAATCTCTTACATCCTGCAACCTATTTTTGGGTAGCATGCGAAATACAGCCTTACGGATCACTTCCGTTGGATCCTTTGCCATCTGATCTTTCAAAGTCCTCTCTTTCAGATGACCAACATATCTGGATGAACAATGAACTTGAAAATCAAAAAAGAGAGTTATTGTAGACTGGATATGTTAGATTCAACAAGAATTTGCTTAATTTTAATATAAATTTTGAAGCATTATATTACCCTGTATGCCATCGATAAACTTTATCAGTCATTTTCCTCCCTGTTACACAGATATCTTTTGCATTAAGGACAATACACATATCACCATCATCACGATTTGGAGCATAGGTTGGCTTGTCCTTGCCCTGTAACACAACTGATATCTGTGATGCTAATCTTCCAAGAACCTGCAATATTGTGCGCAATTAGCCAAAGAGAAACATAGGAGCTTATGCCTTAAATCTGTCAAGATAAACGGGCCTAGAATACTCCCTACATCACAACCTGCTCTTTACAGTCAAAAACTCTCCATCTGAGGCCCTCCAAATTTATGCGCTTGATTCCAGCCATAGCCTTCTGCATTGAGCAACACAATAAAAAGGACAACCACCACAAAATATGCATTTAATAACACCACAGCACAAAAACTCTAAGATCAAAGAGTTAACACGTATGCTCTCCTGAAGAATGCAGGAAGGTCATAGGCATCTTAAAAAATTCTGACAGTTTAAGAAATTTGAAAATCATTAGGACACTTGCATTCTAGAAAATAAAAATCAGGAAGGCGTGCAAGAGAAACTTGCAGCAATCAATTAATAAGATAAGAAACAAAAATTATGATTTGTTATATTATGTCCAACCCAACAATACAAAAGTTTGTACATGGAAAAGTCAAAATGATATTAGGAGCATGCATACGTAATAAACCCAAAGACTCTTGTGCATTCTTGTGTTTTTTATTTGCCAACAAACATACCCGTAGTGTATCTTGTTCATTTGTTTTGAAAAGGTTAAGCATTCTTTAAGTGTGTTGGCTTTTATCTTGGTTTTCAGACCATTTTGAAGGCCGACAAGGTTCTCACAACCTTGTTGGAGGCCGACGACCAACTCACAACCAACTTCTTCAAAAGACAAAGGCAAAGTTCTCAAAGTTTTATTTTTGGACGTTGGTGTTTTCATAAGGTCCTGTAACCTTTGTCAAGTCCCAACAAGGTTCTTACAACCTCTTAAAGGGCCAACAAGGTTTCATGAACTTATTTTTATTCCACCAAGAAGAAAGGAGTCCAATGGAGGAACTGTGTTCCACATGGTGGGATTGCGCACATTCCCAGAAGTAAAAACCCACCTCCTAGGCACGATGACATGCAATAATGATACTTGTCCGGCTCGCCAACAAGATTTGATCCAACGACCAGCATTTAAAAATTTAAATATTCAAACGGCTTTGGTGGTGAAGTTTGTCTATTGTAGGGGCTTTTCTTTAAGGATGAATTTTAATTCTCCAATCGCCCCCAACAACTTTTCTTGGGATTGAGGCAAAAGAGAATGACACCATTAATTTATGCCCATGCCCTACAAGTAAGATATGATCACGGCCATGCCCATTAGGACATGCAAGGGTATTATTTGCCTAATAGTGCGGCACAAAAGATCTCTAAGGTGATTTCTTGTGGTTGACTAGTGACCAAACATTTATGCCATGCCCACATTGTGTACCTAGAAATATCTGAACACATCATAGATCAAATATTTTATCTGTAGATCTGATTTCCTTGATTTTGTCAACCGTAGTGGAATTAGGGTTTGAACCTTGGGTATAATTTCTAAATCTAAATTATGCCAGAACTTTAAAGGGAAGTATTGTATGTTTGTTTCCGATCTTTTGGTTGCTCTAGGGTTCCATTTGAGAGTTCTAGTCATGTTTGGGTCCCTTGGCACAAGAGGAAAACTGGTTTTGTTATTTATGAAGGTAAAGGTCCTTGTTTGTTAGTCATTACGTTTTAATGTTCCTGTAACTTGATCTGCAGCTTATATGAATATCATACTTCAATGTAATTGTCTCCAACTCTTCTGAATCCTCTGATATTAGGTTCGAGAACTGTTGTCATTTTATGACACCCTTGGTCCATCAATGAGAACCGATCAGAGATATGTTCTATGGACCACCGCTGCCTCAGTTGATCAAGGAGAAAACAATAGAATCATGAAGTATGAAGTGTTGTCACTTCATTGACCCAAGTCTCCGAAGTTCCTAAGTCTTCTCTTCCTCAACTCCGGAACCCCGAGGTTCCCAAGTTCCCAAGTCTTCCCAACTTCGGTGACCCAGGTCCCTGAAGTTTTCCAAACTCCTTCTGGCTTGCAACACTTCCGGATGGCGTGATCGACACTCAAAGCTTTAAATGCTCCGACGACTTTGTGACTGGTGCACCTTCTTTTGTTGAGCCACAGGGGTGCATTTAATGTTTTTGGTAGGATTTCCATCAAAAGAGGTACGGGGTCATGCTTGTTGTAGTGACTTATGTCATGTCTACATACTCTGACTTTGGAAGGTCAATCAATCTACCCTTCTCTGGGTTGCCTTTTGTGGGTATGGCTAGGTTGCTTGCATGTACAGAAGTCAAGTGCATGCACTTCCCTGTACTCCCAAACTGACATACAGGGGTCATGATCACTCTTGTAACCATTTTTCTATATAAAGGTTGTTAAGCCTCATTGTAAAGGGTTCTCTCCCTGTTGGCTTGAGCTATTCTATGGTCTCTCACTTCTCTTGTATTATTCTGTATTTTGCAACTATAAGTTGGCCATTGGCCTTATAATTAATTGAAATCACCATTCTTGCCTTCTTTCAACTTATGTATGCTGTGTATGTTTTCTTACCTTCATCATAGGTGTATGTTTTGTGGCTCTTCTATCATTTATGTTGTGTTAACTTATTTCTGAGTGTGACTTGTAGGAAACCTTCTCCCCTCTTGGCATTCAGCGAGTTCTAACCTCCATACATGCATTGGGGTCACTCGTACAACTGAAGTTTGTGCATCTCCTGGGTTTTTCAGTTGATTCTTTGTGTCATTTCGGGTAGGGAGAGGAACAATCTCTTCTTAGTGCATCACCTCCTTTTATTTCAAGCAATTCTCTCTTTCCTTTACCTCTGCAAGTTGTTAGGATAGGCTTAGGAGTAAGTTTTGAAGTGTTGAGTTGGTTCAACACATGCACCTGGATTGAGAAGGAAGTCGGCCTTCTCTGGAGATTCAACCCCTTGCGCAAGGTCCCACACTTCGGGGTTGTTTCCATGTTTCACAAGGTTGCTGAGTTGATAGCTCAGCAAGGGTGCGAGCTTTTGTGATAACAGTTTTTGGCATGCCAGGTGGGACTTAGTTCGACATACATGCTAAGGATTCAGTGCTAATTCTTAGTGTTTCAGCCTTTAGAGGCAATCACCTTTCAAGCACTTGGCGACTCTACTCAAAGTCCAGTTCTTGTTCATACGAAGTTCATAACTTAGGGACCCCGGAACCCCCAGGTTCCCAAGTCATCACAACTTTCACAACTCCGGAACCCCCAGGTTCCCAAGTCACTACTCCAGAGGTCCAAAACCCCCAGGTTCCGAAGTGCTTAACCCCGGAACCTTGGGGTTCTGAAGTCTCTGCTCAATAGGTCCATTGCTTGCTCATGAATTGTTGCAGCTCCAGATTTCATGCCCAAAATTCACACAAGGGCATCTTCTAGAGGTAGTTTCTAGTTCAAAGAACTCTCATCTTCAGGCTCTAGAAGGCAGAGAGGTAGACCTTCATTATCAACAGTTAGGGAGGTCAGCGTTGTAAACAATCCATCTCCCAGGTCTCATTCTACCCCTCCATTTACAAGACCATTGCTATCAAGGGCTCCCACCACTCATATCAATAGACCATTGTTTCACATGGCAAGAAATCAGGTTTTTATTACCTTCAATGGGGGGAGTCCCCTTATTTTAACTCAATGGAATGACATACCAGTGGCTGCGTTGAAGATATACCATACTTCACTGATGAAACAACTACTACGCCCATTGAGCACATTCAAGACATTGCAAACATTTGCTCCGTCCATAATATCACTCAGGATAATGTTGCTGTCAGACTCTTAGCCACATCTTTGAAAGGCAAAGCTTTGCAATGGTATAGAGGGTTGTCGTCTAGCTCCATTCACAATTGGGATAAATTGGGGGAGAGGTTGTGCAACCATTTCGAAGACAAAAGTGACCAACTATCACTTGTGGAGCAGTTGACTACGATCAAGAGGGCACCCCACGAGTTCATGGGAGATTTCAATTTCAGATTCCATAAGACATGGAATAGAATTCCTGCTCTAGTGAAGCCATCTCCAAATCATGCCTTCTTGTATTATCTTAGAGCTCTCAACAACGATATAGCTGTCATGGTACAATCAATGGGTAGAGCCTCTCTACCGAGTGCATATGACATAGCCATAAGAGCAGAAAATTGTTTGATTCAGGCTGGGAAGATAGCTCCAAGGCCTCCAAGGCCTCTCTTCCCAGAAGCTCCTACTCAACAACCCACCTTGGCTCCTATCCCCATGGCACCCGCAGGACAATCATCCACACCATCTACATCCTCCAATGAGCTCCATGAGGTCAAGGCTCTATTACAAAATTTTAGCAATGAGTTGGTGACGCTAAAGAGGCAACAAGCCCAGCATAGCAGACCTTATCAGGCACAAAATCAGAACTATCAACAGAATAGGCCACCTTTTCAAGGGCAAAACCAATGGAGCAACGCCAGGCCTTTGAATAGTGTGAACCCCACAGCTGCAAGCAACTCAAAGGCGATAGTTCCAATGCAAAATAACCTCGCCCAAGAGCAAGAATGGTGTCAACCATGCAATCAGCCACACAACCAAGGTGCATGCCAAAATGGAGGGATTGTCCAAACCTTAGTGGTGTAGGATGAGCCGACCACTTCTGGCCAGCAATATGACCCAAATCAGCCTAGTGTTGGCACTCAGGCTTACATACAAGGGGATTCTACCTTTGTCAATGGGCAGGAGGCAAAATTCTGTGGTTTGAACCAAACAAATGGTGAGTCTATACTGCAATATACAAAGTCAAAGAAGAGAGCCATGGAGGCTGCCTCATCTTCAACATCAGCCCAAGCTCCAACACCCAATGTAGCCACCTATGATACAAGCCAGAGTACCATGCAAGGGAGCAAGAAGCAGGAAGAGGCCCAAGTCGTCCAAAGAGCAAAAGTAGACCTTGTAGCCTCAAAGGGGCCTCTAAAGTCAGTTGGTGCTCCTTTCAAAGGCCAACCTCAACGTCACTATGTGGGAGGCACTTTCAATCCCATCTCAAAGGGATTTGCTTAAAGAGGCACTGAAGGATGTCGATCAGTCAGGTGATGAGGCAACAGTCAACGGAAAGGCAGTCTCCACTAGTTTGGTGCAACCCAAGGAGGAAGAGGATTCAAGCAAGGTCAGCAAGCCTCCCCTCTTCTATCTCTCCTTAATCATAGGAGATAGCTTGGTTCACAACTGCATGATAGATTCAGGAGCTAGTAGCTCAGTAATGCCTAAGAAGGTAGCTAATCTTCTTGGCATAGAATACGAACCTGTGACCAAAGGGGTGGTCCAATTAGATGGCACTTCTATTAAGACAGTAGGGGTGGTAAAAAAATTGAAGTTAACCTTGCATGCATGCCCTGGTTGCGTTGTCATGCAAGATGTATCAATCATCAACCTCCCTACCTTCTTTGCCATCTGCCTGTCTAGAGACTTCACCGCCAAGATAGGTGGGTACCTATCTTCTGATTGGTCCCACATGCTATTTCGAACAAGGTATGGTACCAAGGTCACCATAAGGGTAGAGCCCATTGCCCAAAACCACATTGAGCCCTACACCCACAGCCCTATAAACATGAATTGCACTTTACATGAAGAGGGGGAGGAGTGTACCGTCCGTGAGCCTGCCACTCTTTTGCAAGAGGTTCCTGATTGCTTGCTGGATGAATGGGCCAATGCTTTTCAGTTTGATCCATTAGCTGAGACTGAAGAGACTGGGCTTGGCACCTATTGTATCCATGAAGAGGATACTCCTATCCCTAACCTCATCAAGACACAAGGAGACTCAGAGGGGTTATGGAACATGTTTTTTGATGGTTCAAGAAACAAGAATGGTGCAAGTGCTGGTGTGATGCTTGTTTCTCCTGAGCATGAGAAATATTTCTTCTCTTTTAGGCTTCAATTTGGTTGCACCAACAATGTCGCTGAGTATGAAGCCTTGATCCAAGGTCTCCAACTTGCACAAAGCAGAACGATCAGACCTTTGCAAGTATTCGGAGATAGTGAGTTGGTTGTTAACCACATCCGATCCCGAAGTGTAGCAAAAGACAACCTACTCAAATCATACAAACACAGGGTTTGGGATTTGATTGAAGGATTCGAGCCCTTCAATATCCAGAGCATTCCTAGAAGTCAGAACAAGCATGTTGATAGGCTTGCAGCGGTTGGTGCTCAATTCGACATACCAGCGCATGTTGCAAGTGAGAAGGAGCAACACATCAAGCTTGTTGTGAGGCTTGCTGTCCCAGACAATCAAATAAATTGGCAAGTGATCAGCAGATCGTCAACTTCTTCCAAAATGAAGCAAAGTTTTCTACTAAAAAATTAGTCTAAGCTGCAAGACCAGTATGGAGATCAAATCATGTAGCTCAACTCCAACAAGTTGCCTAAAGGTCTAGTTACCTTGGAAGGCATTTTCAACTCGAATGATCAGTTGAAGAAGAAGATAAACTTAGCTGCAAAGAGGGGGGATTACAAGCCGGTTGTTGTCGCCGAAGGTAGGTCTCTAAACTTGGGCAAGGTGTGTTCCTCAACCGAACAAGAGGCCTTTGTTGAGCTTTGTCAAAAGTATGATGACATGGTTGCTTGGACCTATGAAGACTTGAAGGGTTTTGACCCTAGCTTAGCCCAACATACTATAGATATAAACCCGGATGCAAAGCCAGTTAGGCAAAGGCCAATAAACCCCAAGATTGAGCCACTAATGAGGAAGGAGTTGACCAAGCTCATAGAAGCCAATATCATCTTCCCTATCAAGCACTCCTCCTGGGTGGCCAACCTTGTCCCTGTAAGAAAGAAGAATGGGGAAATCAGACTATGTGTAGACTTTAGGGATCTCAATAGAGCCTCCCTCAAGGATTATCCCTGTAAGAAAGAAGAATGGGGAAATCAGACTATGTGTAGACTTTAGGGATCTCAATAGAGCCTCCCTCAAGGATCACTATCCCCTTCCCTCTATGGAGCAGATTCTCCAAAAGGTCAGTGGCTTGGAAAGATTTTCATTCTTGGATGGGTATTCAGGCTACAATCAGATCTTGGTCCAAGAATCAGACCAATACAAGACTGCCATTACTACTAAGTGGGGTACATATGCTTATTGTAAAATGCCCTTTGGGCTAACCAATGCAGGTGCCACGTTCCAAAGAGCAATGGACATGACTTTCAAGGGTGTAGTAGCAAAGTTTGTGCTTGTATACCTTGATGACATAATTGTTTCTTCGAAGCATGCGGCTGACCATCTTGGTCATCTTGAGCAGGTAGGTGTTCATGAAATGCAGGGAGTATGGTGTCCTAAAACCCTAGCAAGTGTGTATTTGCTACTGATCAAGGAAGATTGCTAGGACACATCGTATCCAAGGAGGGTTTGACCATTGATCCAGAGCGAGTGGAGGGTATTCTTTCTCTTCCACTCCCCAGTCACAAGAAAGGATTGCAAAGTTTCCTTGGTAGGATCAACTTTGTGAGGAGGTTCATTCCCAGCCTTGCCACCATGGTAAAACCCCTCACTTCCATGTTGAAGAAAAACTTGGCTTCCAGTTGGACCAAAGAGGGGAGGGCCGGTTTCGAAGAGATCAAACAAGCAACTACTCAGGCCCCTACCCTTGTCAATCCTAATTATGAAAGGGATTTTATCCTCTATACCTTCAGAGGAGAATCTAGCATCTCAGCTGTCCTAACACAACTAAACAATGATAATTTGGAGCAACCTATTGCTTTCTTTAGTGAGGGGCTAAAGGACTATGAACTTAACTATAGTTATGTAGAAAAGCAAGTCCTCACTGTTGTAAGGGCATTAAAAAAGTTTAGACACGTTGTCCAACAACAGGATCCAGCTCTTAGTTCTGCATGCAAGTGTCAAAGATTTCCTTCTAAACAAGGACATCAATGAGAAGAGGGCTGGGTGGATAACCAAGGTCATGGAGTATGACATCAACATCAAGATCACCAAGCTTGTAAGAGGCAGGGGCCTATGTGAACAGCTTGTCTCATCTTCTGAGACTACTTCAGAGGTCGCCCTTGTGTTACAAGAGGATCAACCAACTGGCAACAAGACTCAATTTAGTTGGGTAAGTGACATGACCACCCTCTTAATGGAAGGTAGATACCCCCAAGGTCTGGATAGGACCAAAAGAAGGCATTTCAGGTTGCAGTCCATTCCCTATTTCTTAGTGAATGGCACTCTTTTTCAAAAAGACTCTAATGGAGTCTTACTAAGATGTATCGAGCAAAACCCAGTCAGCAGATTGTTAGAGGAATTTCATGATGGCTCTTCAGGGGGCCACTTCTCTGCAAGGACTACGGCTATCAAAATAATGAGGGCTGGTTATTACTAGCCATCCTTATTCAGTGACTCACATAGATGGGTGAAGAATTGCAAGAAATGTGCTCTCTTCTCTGGGAAGCAAAGACTAGCTGCCCTACCTCTTCACCCCATCCAAGCAGATCAATCGTTCGCCCAATGAGATTTAGACTTCATTGGCATGATAAATCCACCTTCTAGTGCTGGCCATAAGTGAATCCTGGCCGCAATAGATTAGTTCACTAAGTGTATAGAGGCAGTTGCATTGAGGGATGCAACTGAGGCCTCAGTGTTGGAATTCCTTGATGGAATTGTGACAAGATTCGGTGTTCCCTCCACCATCATATCAGACAATGCTAGGGCATTTGTTGGAACCCAAATCAGTTCTTGGGCAGTTAAGCATGGTGTATACTTGAAGACGTCATCCAACTATTACCCTCAAGGTAATGGCTTAGCTGAATCTTCCAACAAGAACCTCATGAGGATAATTAAAAGGACGATTGAAGACAATCAAATGGCATGGCATACTAAGTTGAGGACAGCCATATGGGCCGACAAGATCACACCCAAGAGGGCGATCGGTAACTCCCCTTTCATGCTAGAATATGGGAAGGAAGCAAGACTCCCAACTTCCCTAGAGTTACCCTCTCTTGAACTAGCACATCAGCTGGAATTGACAGAGAATGATGCCATGACAGTAAGGCTAGTTGAGCTGATGGAGGAGGTTAGAAGTCAGGCTATGCATACACTTGAGACTCATCAAGAGCCGGTCAAGAAGGTTTTTGACAAAAAGGCTACTAATAGGGTCTTCAAAGAGGGAGATCTAGTTCTCAAGTGGGATGCAGACAGAGCCAAAGTTGGGCGACACTCCAAATTTGATGCTATCTGGAGTGGTCCATATGTCATCACTAGTTGCAAGGAGGCCAATGCATTTCATATCTCTAGGCTTGATGGCGAAGTTCTTCCAATCCCAGTGAATGGGATTCATCTCAAGCCCTACTTCTGAAGAGGGTGTTGATGACTATGATAATATTAGACTAGAAGTTGTTTTGCTTTCATAAGTGCTTGTGCACCTACCGCATTCTCCTTAAGAGGGTGTGTGCTCTAGTTTCTAGTTTTCCTCCAAGTGATGGCGCACACATGTTTTGGGTCTTTCAATGACTCAGTGCCCAATGGATACTCAGGCTACTGATCTATATGCTTAGTGGGCAAGCATCCCGCAGAGGTCGCCAGAAATGTTGTCATTTTATGACACCCTTGGTCCATCAGTGAGAACTGATCAGAGATATGTTCTATGGACCACCGCTGCCTCAGTTGATCAAGGAGAAAACAATGGAATCATGAAGTATGAAGTGTTGTTTTGCCGGGCCCCCCAGGTCTCTGAAGTTTCCCCAACTTCGGTGACTTAGGTCTTCGAAGTTCCTAAGTCTTCTCTTCCTCAACCCCGGAACTTCGGAACCCCGAGGTTCCCAAGTTCCCAAGTCTTCCCAACTTCAGTGACCCAGGTCTCCGAAGTTTCCCCAACTTCGGTGACCCAGGTCCCTGAAGTTTTCCAAACTCCTTCTGGCTTGCAACACTTCCGGATGGAGTGATTGACACTCAAAGCTTTAAATGCTCCAACGACTTTTGTGACTTGTGCACCTTTTGTGGAGCCACAGGGGTGCATCTAATGTTTTTGGCAGGATTTTCATCAAGAGAGGTACGGGGCCATGCTTGTTGTAGTGACTTATGTCATGTCTGCATACTCTGACTTTGGAAGGTCAGTCTATCCACCCTTCTTAGGGTTGCCTTTTGTGGGTATGGCTAAGTTGCTTGCATGTATAGAAGTCAAGTGCATGCACTTCCCTGTACTCCCAGACTGACATACATGGGTCATGATCACTCTTGTAACCATTTTTCTATATAAAGGTTGTTAAGCCTCATTGTAAAGGGTTCTCTCCCTGCTGGCTTGAGCTATTCTATGCTCTCTCACTTCTCTTGTATTATTCTGTATTTTGCAACTATAAGTTGGCCATTGGCCTTATAATTAATTGAAATCACCATTCTTGCCTTCTTTCAACTTATGTATGCTGTGTATGTTTTCTTACCTTCATCATAGGTGTATGTTTTGTGGCTCTTCTATCATTTATGTTGTGTTAACTTATTTCTGAGTGTGACTTGTAGGAAACCTTCTCCCCTCTTGGAATTCAGCGAGTTCTAACCTCCATACATGCATTGGGGTCACTCATACAACTGAAGTTTGTACATCTCCTGGGTTTTTCAGTTGATTCTTTGTGTCATTTTGGGCAGGGAGAGGAACAATCTCTTCTTGGTGAATCACCTCCTTTTATTTCAAGCAATTCTCTCTTCCCTTTACCTCTGCAAGTTGTTAGGATTGGCTTAGGAGTAAGTTTTGAAGTGTTGAGTTGGTTCAACACCTAGCCGGCATTCTCCGGAGATTCAACCCCTTGCGCAAGGTCCCACACTTTGGGGTTGTTTCCATGTTTCACAAGGTTGCTGAGTTGATAGCTCAGCAAGGGTGCGAGCTTTTGTGATAACAAGAACATTGATATATGATACATTGTTTATATTAATCTTCCAATATATAGATGCTAGGTGTAGAACTTTGACTTGTCGATGTGGTATTTGAATTATAGTAAGTTCAGTTTTGTGGTTTGAGGAATTGTTCAAATCTTAGTGCATGATTTGAAAAGTTTTGCAAACAAAATTCTATTACAAACACCCTCAAAGAGGTTATAGAGCCAAGTCCATAGTTGAAGGCAAATATAATGTCTAAAATTGAGATCAATAGACAAACACTAGGAGATTTCTTTTCTCGAGACATATGCAAGTGAACAACAATTCCTAGGCTAAGAAAAGTTTGCATTTCTCGAAACAACAATTTAAAATTTACATATTTTCTTTCTTTGTTACTAAACGTATTTTTTATACTTCTAAATCTCAAACATTTTAATTTTATTGTTAAAGATGCATGTTGTGAAAATTTTGGCACTAATGTAAGTATTTCCATCCAAGTGTTGACCTAAACATGCAACGCTTTGAGTTGTGAGCACAATTGGAACATATTTGAGCACATATACTTTATTTGAGATTATTTAATCCCATATATGATTGTCATAAGTCCTATGTCCTATAACAGTATGACTCTCTCCGCTACTCGTATGGTAGATTGTGTGCAACTTGCTCTAAACGTGCACAAGACCTACTCTATGCCCACATATTTTCCCTATAATTTGTGTTTTCCTTTGCATGTGCAACCAAATCTGCAAGAGGAAATCCAGAATTTTTACTCTTTCTCTCTTTTTTTGCTTCATGCGTGCAGCTGTGCATTAAAATCTTCTTTGTGAATCAAGTTGTTGTTTTTGTTGAAATAATAGCTAGCTCCGATACTGTTGTGACGTATTTACACATCGCCCCATTGCAAATGGGGACCCCTGCTTTTTGCTTTCTAGGGTTTTGTCTGTTAGCCTTTGTAGGATGAGTGTTGTCGAGGGGATTGTTGGATTACAGGCTTTGCTTGAGCCAGGGTGAGTCCACAGGGCCCCAGAATTAGGGTTTCTTTGAGAGTCTTCCTTAGGGCCTGGTTTTGCTCTTGCTGCTAATTGTGTCTTGCTTTGTGAGTGGGTATCATTCTTGAAGGTCCGAGTTAGGTCGAGTTGGTGAGTGATGAAGTTTGGAAAGTCATCCTGATCTTCAAATGCCCTGAAATTTGGCTAAGTCTGGAATGCCCTGATCCTGAAATTTGGCTAAGTCTGGAATTTCCTGATCCTGAAATTTGACTAAGTCTGGAAAACTGAAGAATCCTCCAAAAACTAGATTTTGCAATATAACTCCTGGAGGTCTGAAACCACTCTCAAACATCCTGAAAGTATATATGGAATATAACTTAAAGTATAAGAATTTCTTCTTTCTTATACTTAAATGTTATATTCCATAAAATGATCCTGACGGAGAGTCCAAAATGTCAAATTTCGCTCTTGACCCTTCCAAAGGGTCCAGAGTGAAATTCTCCATAAGACATTCTACTTTGACCAAAACCTAGAACTAATGCATTCCTAGGCTTGAATGAAGGAAAAAACGCTTGTTTGAATGAAGAAATGTGAAAATGAAGTCAGGATCTTGGCCAAGATTAGGAATTTCGCTCCTGACCCTTCGAAAGGGTCCAGAGCGAAAATCTTTATAACTCTTGTTTTCCTCCTTATTTTGGCTAGGCGTTGGCTTGATGGGAGATGAATGGGTATGTTTTTGCCTTGAGAGGGAGTTTGATTGATTTTGAAAAACAAGATTTTGGCCTAAAGGAGATTTTCGCTCCTGACCCTTCCAAAGGGTCCAGAGCGAAATTCATCATAAACTTCATTTGCTACCTTGTTTGACCTTGAAACCTTCTTCCTCAGGTGGAAAATGATCTAAGTTTGCTTCTTGAAGTGGTTTGAAGTTTGAAAAGTGAGTAATCTAGCCTAGAATGAGATTTTCGCTCCTGACCCTTCCAAAGGGTCCAAAGCGAAAATCTTCCCAAAGCACATTTCATCTTAAGTTTGGCTAATCCTTGACTTGCAGGGTACCTTGGAAGGAAGCTAAGACATTCTTATTGCCTTTGAAAGGTTTGAAAGCATTGAAAATAAAGGGTTTTGGACAAAAAATGAAAATTTCGCTCCTGACCCTTCCAAAGGGTCCAGAGCGAAATCCTTAAAAACTCATATTTTTGCATTGAAAAAGGTCAAGTTTTTTATTTGTTATGACGTGGATGGAAGAGAAATAACTTGTCTTTGCCTCTTGAGGTCGTTTTGAAAGGGAGAAATGAAGAATCTAGCCCAAGTTAAGCTTTTCGCTTCTGACCCTTCCAAAGGGTCCAGAGCGAAAATCTCTCTAAAACACATTTCTTGCCTTATTTGGCCAAAATTTGATGTCCAAGGCATGATGAGATGAAGTATGAACATGTTGAAATCCTTGGAGATGATTAGAAGATTGTGAAAATGAAGAATTCTAGCCAGGATAGGAAATTTCGCTCCTGACCCTTCCAAAGGGTCCAGGGCGAAATTCCTTATAAACCTACCTTTTGACCTTTCTTGGACATGAAATCTTATTCCTAGGGTGATGAAGGATGAAATCCTACCTTGCAAAGAAGTTTCAAGTTTAGAAAATGATGATTTTGGGTCAAAAATGAAAATTTCGCTCCTGACCCTTCCAAAGGGTCCAAAGCGAATTTTCTCAAAACCTCTTTTGCTATCAAGTTTTTTGCTAGGTCAAGTGTGGGATGAGGCAAAGTCAAGAAGAGCATGCCCTTAAGAATGACTTTAAGTTGTTAAAGACCATGAATGATGAAGGAATTGAGCCTAGACAAGATTTTCGCTCCTGACCCTTCCAAAGGGTCCAAAGCAAAAATCCTTGAAAACATTTTTTTTCAAAATTTTGGGCAAGGCCAAGCTAGGACAAGGGTGTGAGAAGGCATTTGGATTGCTTTAGAATGAATTTTGGTTGCCAAGAATGCAAAATTGAAAGCCTAATGAAAATTTTGCTCCTGACCCTTCCAAAGGGTCCAGAGCGAAATTTCTAAAATTCCCCTTTTTCCTTGCAATTCAAGATAAGATTTTGGTTTTTATACCATGGGAAGGAGAAAGACAAGATGTTATATGCCTTGGAAGTGATTTGAAGTTGGAAGGATGGCAAGATAGCCCTAAAACAAGATTTTCGCTCTTGACCCTTCCAAAGGGTCCGGAGCGAAAATCCTAAAACCTACCCATTCCTTTCAAATTTATGCTAAGACAAGGCTTGATTAAGGTAATAAATGCCCTTGAGACTACCTTTGACTTGATGTTGGTTTCCAAAAGTGATGATTTTAGGCCAAAAGAGGATTTTCGCTCCTGACCCTTCCAAAGGGTCCAGGGCAAAAATCCTAAAATCTCTTATTCAGCCTTGCAAAACGAAATCAAACTTGGATTGGGTGAAAGAAGAAAGATATTTCCTAGCATTGTGAGGTGGATTGAAGTTGGAATGATAAAAAATGAGCTACAAAAGGAGAAAATCGCTCCTGACCCTTCCAAAGGGTCCAGGGCGAAAAACACTAAAGTCACCTTTTTCTTCAAGGTTTGAGTAAAACTAAGCCTAGATTGCAGTAAAAGAAGCCATTTGGAATGCCTTGAAAAGATTTGGATCTTCAAAAAATGTGAATTTTGAGCTCAAGAGAGAATTTCGCTCCTGACCCTTCCAAAGGGTCCAGAGCGAAATTCTGGATAGGTCCTATCCCTGGCTAGGTTTTTGAGCAAATTTGAGTTTTTAGGCCTTGTGGAGATCAAACCAATGTTGCCAAGTTGGGAACTGGATTCAATGTGAGGGAGTCTAGATGAAGTGAGGTGAAGAAAATGAAATTGGGTGTGAATAGGAAAGCAAAAAGTGATTTTCGCTCCTGACCCTCCCGAAGGGTCCAGAGCGAAATTCATCTAAATCACCATTTCCCCTTTGTGTCAAGACAAGATTTTGATTCCTAAGGCATGAAAAGACTGGAGGGAGGTTATTTAAGCCTTGCAAGATGAATTGAGGTAAAGGAAGTGTAAAATGAAGCCTAAAGAAGGAATTTCGCTCCTGACCCTTCCAAAGGGTCCAGGGCGAAATTCCCATTATCACCTAATTTGCCCATGTGAGAAACTAAAAGGATGGATCCCTAGACTTTGTTGGACTAAAACAAGCATATGCTCACCTTCCGGAGGATTTTGGAGTGAAAAAATGGGGTAATTGAGGCCTAATCAAGAAAATTGCTCCTAACCCTTCCAAAGGGTCTAGGGTGAAATCCTTTGAAACTGCTATTTTTCACCTTGTTGGGGCCAGGCAAGGAGCTAATTGTGAGGTAACATTGAAAGGAGGTCTAAATGAGCCAGGAATGCAAAATTCGCTCCTGACCCTTCCAGAGGGTCCAGGGCGAAATTCTTATAGGGCCTGTCCCTGGAAAGAGTCTTGAACTAACTTCATTTTAATATCTTTTTTGTTGATGATTTAAGTTGAAAATGCTATGTTGAAATGAATTTATCATGTGTCCTTAATCATCTTTTGGTTTGTTTTGACAGATGAAAGAAGACCAGCATCAACAAGGACGACCTTCTCCAGCCCAGCCTCATCAAGGACGACCTCTTCTAGTCCAACATTTAAAGGAAAGACAAGGTGGCATCCCAGTCATCACTCCTCCAGTCGGGTTGGTCCACTTCAGCATGTCCAGATTCAATGTGCCTGACTCATCAAAGATGACACTAACTTCGATGTACCTACCCCGGCCATCCATTGGTCAAATATTCCAGAGAAGACATGTGTCCAAATAATGCAATTATTTCATTGGTCAGAATTAAGTTTGTTGTAACAAACCCTAATTAGGTTTTCATTGTAAAATCTCGGCCATTGATCTCAAAGTGATCTGAGCCATTGAATTGTATTGTGGGCACTATATAAGCCCTGGCTCCTCATTTGTAAAGGCTAATAGTTAGTCAATAGTTAGAAGGTGAATAGTTAGCTAATAGTGAATAGTCAATTGATAGAATAGCAATTAGAGGAGAATAGAAAGAGAAGGCAAAGATTGTTGCCAAGATGTTGTTGTAAAAGACTTGTAAAACTTCATTGAAGAAATGGTGAAATCTATGGGTTGATTCAACAATTTGCATGGTCATTATACTTCTCAGATTTGATTTCATGTTATTAGATGAGTGGAAGAAATGTGTTTGATTGATGGTGAAATTTGTATATCCATACTACTAGCAGTTTGTTGATTGCAGACTTGCTTTGTGTAGTCAACTGGAATCATTCAGTTTGAGCTTAACTTCAATTGTCGCTTCTTCATTGACATGCATTAACTTGATGGTGTCTACGCCTGTAGCGATGAACTGAACATCATAAAGTTTTCCTCTGAAGATCGCACTAATCTTGTGGAGATGGTCCTGGGATGTCAAAACAAGACTTAGTTAGAATTTCATCAAAGATCAATCATTGCTCCTACATTCTTAGTGTCAGAATTAGATCCTTCCCTCTCCCTCATCCTTTTTTCCTTTTTTTTTAAATTCTAGGCTAGTGAAATCCTGTGATTCCAGCAAATCAGACGTTTAGGTCGTCAAGTGTAAGTCCCCTTGTGATTCCAGCAAAATCACATCATACCACAGAGAGCTTATCCACGAGTAGAGAACCTACATACAAGAACCTTGGAGTTGCCTCGACTGATCCTTCGGCGAGATCTTCAGCAGTCAGGAAACTTTGCTCAAGAGAGGATAAGGTACCTTTAGGTATTTTATTCTGTGTTTGGTCGTGTACAAAATACACATCAACAGATACCTATTGTATTTTAATGTTGTCAATGACAATTAAAATACACTTGTATTATCTTTTATATGTCATTGGGCTGGACCCAAAATGTAACGTGTAAGTCAACTTAATGTGTTATTGGGCTGGACCCAAATGTAGCATGGAAAGGCAATGCAATGTGTCATTGGGCTGGGCCCAAAATGTAACGTGCAAAGGCAATTAAATAACTATTGGGCCGGACCCAAATGTCGAACGTGGGTAATATACAATAACAATATATTATTATTCATGCAAGCCGACTTGAGGATGATTAGCGCCTAAGGTTGACATATAACTACTCCAAGATGAAGTCATTTGAACACACAATCATGTTATATCTCCTATCTGCTCTCCTAGCAGTGATCCTTCCTATTGCGAACTTGTGCAAGGCGATTATGCAAGGTTGATTGTTGCGAAGTTGTCGAAGTTCATCTCAAGGTCTCTTGTGCCAATCAGATCCAGACTTCTGCTGCTTCGCCTTATCATCTGCTGTGAATGAAGGGCTGCATTCATCACTGATTTCTTGAACTGCAATCTGAGATAAGTCATTGCCTTGTAAACTGTCTATATTTGAGATAATACATATCACATTTAAAGGCTGGGTTTTTCACCTCTGGGAGGGAGGTTTTCCCAGGGTATTGGTGTCTTGTGTCTTGTGTTTTATTGCTGTTACTGTTTATACACAGTCTGATTATAATCAAATTGGTTAAATTACCATCTGATTGCTTTAAAATTAACAGTTTTTGCATCTAAAGGGTCTACATGTCCCTTTTATGCTCTTACAACCAGCTGCATTTTGATCTATATACAATCTGTTCATGTTTTTGTACTATTGCTTCTGAATGATGGCTCTGTAATTCAAAGGAAATTTTAAACAGTGTTCAACTTGTTTCTGGGGTCATCTTGTCCCCAAGGCGTGTCATTTCTGCTCTCTATAGTTTTCCACAGTCCTTCTAATTATCAGGCTGCCACACAAAAGAGGTAAGGCCTGTAAGGACCTTTTTCTGTTCAAAGTTAAGGAGTCGTCGTTTGATGAAGGATCTAGCCATCTGAGAGGAAGACATTTAATGATCATGACCATGATAGAAGGGAGGAGAACCGGGATTCTAGAGCATCAACTCAGCATTTCAAAGCCTCGTAGCCTAATTGTATTTTGAAGTTTTGTTTTGTACTCTACGTTGTCAGTTGTATTTGGTTGAGAATTTGAGAGTCTAGACTCAAGACAAAGTTTATAATTTGAGATTGGCAACATTGAACAAATTCTATTTCTGTGTCCTACGTTTCTATTTCCACACATTATATTTGGCATGAATAACAATAACAGATAATTTCCATACTTTTCAAACCTTTCATCTTTGTTTTTTCCCATTTTAAACTCAAGTAATTGAATTTCATTTCCACTTTCAGTTTGCCATGTAAATGGAAAACAACTATAATTAAAACAAATAAGTGTTAACATGATAAGCATAAGAGAGAATGCAAAATGTTGAAATTGTAAGTCTCCTTGATTGGCTAAATGATTAAGAACAATTCTTTAGGTAACCAAATATCACATTCTACAATCCTTGGGCAATCTCTTGCGCCTATATAGTTAGCAGGACTTCAGAACTTAATAGACTGTTGAAAACAAAGAGGATTGGAGATGAAAAATCTGAATATGAATATAAAAATCCTAATATGGAAAAATAGTAGAGTTGAATTTCAATCCTGAGCGTCTTTCAGTGACTTAACAGCTAAGTACACTAGCTTTTCTAGTTATCCCAGGAATAAAATTTCCTTGCGACCTTGTCGTTAGGCTGATTTACCTATTCGTTCCTTAAGTAATATAAGATCCTTCACAAAAAAACACTCAAGCCATCCATTTCACAAAAAATAACTCGAGCCTATTTTCAACACTTTCAAGTAGTACAACTAGTATAACACATTATAGACTAAGAATCTAGTAATAGATGAATATAAAAAGACTAAGACAAAGAAAGTGCATATACCTTTACACTTAGATTGGCCATTTTGATAATGCAAATGAAAATTATATCCAAAGATCTCTGCAAGAAATAAAATGCCAATTTGGTAAATGTCATTTCAGATGATTTTAGATTGCTAGGATCTAAAAGACTTAAATCAAAAGAATGATAAGTTAACAGCACACATTTTAAAAGAAAGCAAGAAACAGATCATATTGATGTCCACGGCTAACTAAAAGTAAATCATATTGCTATGCAATGTAAAACGATCCCCTAATAAAGGAGGCAGCATGCCTAAGTTCTTGAGGCCACAAGATAAAATGGAAGCGTCCTGAATGGCAGAAATATAACCCAAATTTGCCAGTGCATTAAAGGTAAATCCATGCCCGGCTAAAAGTGATTAAGAATCTTTAGGTAACCAAATATCACATTCTACAATCCTTAGGACAACTAAGGAATAGCAATTGAATGTCATTTCCCAGATTTAGAAGACACACGCTGAGGTAATGGCTCTCCTTAGATTAAAATTGGAAATCCAGAACTCATGGCAGAAGTAGAAAAAGATTCTCATGTCATCATTGATATGATGAACAAGGAAAAGTCTGGAATAAACTAGCAGTTTAATAGCCTACTTGATGAAGCAAATATCCCTTAGAAGGAGCTTCAGCTTCTTATACTTCTCTCACCTAAAAATTAAGGTAAAATATAAAAATAGAGCAGCCCATTTAGCTAACTTTGGTATAGGAAGCCAATGGTCTTAGATATATTAAACGGAGAAATTAATCCCCGGTGGACATTATTAACTCAAGATTGTTTTGACAGTGCATTAGACCCCCATGACTAATCATTTTTCCTTCCAAGGTGGTGGAGGCCAATTATAGCATGTGTTTAGGGGCTCATTCCCATTGGTGAAGTGCACACTGACAAGATGAGAAGTTTCCTGCCGTGATAAAATCTCCTCCTTCAGTTCAATGCAAGACCAAGTTGTGGATCGAGGGGAACTATGTGTTATTATTCTCTCTTCTCAAGTTCTAGAAGCATGACTTCCAAAGTTCTGATTGAAACGTGTTTGTTGCTGAAAAGATGGGGAAAACCCCCTAGCATGGAAGCAAAAAGATTTTAGCCTCATTTTAACAACTTAGATGATTAAATTAAGTATAAGGAGGGAAACAACACAACAGAAAGAGACATCTTTTGGGCATAAGACTAAGACACACAAAATGGAAGGGAATCAAGCAAAAATGACACTACTAATTTGAGTCCCAAAAACCATCTACGGATATTCCAATTTATTGCTATAATTTAGATGGCAAACTGCAAAGAGTACATTGACTTGGGTAGTTAATCAGCTACAATTTGCATAACCAAATGGTGGAAGTTATTCCATCAAAGCATTTTTATTACCTCCTACCTAGTCTACTCAATAGCCACAAGGGCAATCCTATTGGTGATGGATAAAATTCAATTTGTGAGCATTGTGTGCAACTTGAACTCAAAGTGTGTCAAAGATGTTTTATGAAGGCAAATGACACATTCACGTTCCTCATTGTTAGGATGCTAAAGAATGATATTAAGAAACAAATGCAAACCAAAGTAATGACTGCAATTGCCTTATGGGGAAATTAGTTTATTCAATTCCCCACATTCACATAAATCAAAGTTGGAGGATTTACTCGTGCTCCATTATGTTCCAAGATATGTCAGCAACATAATGGTTTTGATAGAGTTATGTTGATAGCTAACAGAAATTCAAAAGCTTTTATCTAGCAAACATAAAACAGGTATCCAATTCCCACTAGCAATTAGGGATTACAATTGCCTAACTTATTCAAGTGCAAATGGTAGAAAACTAAAAATGGTTCTGGTGACACTTCATCCCTTCAAAAGGAGAGTTGAAAATGATGAAAATGCAATTGCAATGCATGTAGATCCTTCCACCTCAGTGCCTCTAATATGGCTCAATCAACATTGAAAAGAAGAAAGAGGAAGACCAAACTAGCGACTGAAGATTTTTCCAAGTTGCAATCTCTCTTCGCATGCTTGCCTCCTAAGACAGCCAAGATTAGGTCTTCCATCTCTACAAATTTACAAGATATGAATTTTTTGGAAATTGCTACCCCTCTATGTGACAAAAAGGAGAAATGGAAACATAAAAAATTACCAGATCTCTAAGGTAGCTCTTGGGAACCAAATGATATAAGGCATGAGGGAAAATGTAAAGTCAGCCATCAATGCAATGATACAAAAATTGGATAAGGATAAAGAAACCAAAGAAAATCTTAAAGAAAGAGTATAACAACTAAAATTGTACTTACAACATCTAAAGGGCCCTATTCAATCCTCCATGCCAATACCTACACCCTCATTTGTAAATATTGCCAACAAGGACATGCCCACAGCAAGAGAAATTGATTCCATCACGAAGGCAACCAAAACTTGAGCATATGAGTCAATGGCATCAGGCATGAAGCTTGTATTTTCTACCACAAAATTCATGATCAATTGAATTCTTTTGCAAATTTTGAAATATGGTACGGAATTGCAAGATCTAGAATGGAATTTACCATAGATTGAGAAAATGGTTAAGGTCAATTTCAACATTCTAGTAGCTAAAGGGAGTTTTTGCACACCCAATCCAGGTTTATATTTGGAATGGCTCAAAGCTACTATTTTTAGGATTGAGATACACGAAGCAAGAAATACTGATTACAAAGAAGGGGAGACCATAGCTAGCAACACCTTGTGCAACATACAAGATTTCATAGAAAAAATTGTGTGTGAATTATATGATGATCAAACAAGTATGAACTTTGCAAGAAATTTAAGATAACAATTTATCAAAGTGATAAAGGGGATGTCACCCAAGCTCGACATTGCAGCTAATGATCAACTTATTAAGTTATTAAAGCTTAGTAAATTATTTCACAAACAATTGGCCAAATTCGGTGTACCCTCTCAAGTGCTAAACATTCATATGTTGAGGAATGTACATTTCAAGTACTCCAAGGCTCCAGATATGTATGCCATGAAAGAAGCAATTGACAAATTTAAACATTACCAAAAGCAGACTCGTAGTGACAAAAAATGAACCATTAATATTGAAGATGATTAATAAAGTTCATATGGCACTCAAATGACAGTTAATTTTGGGATGGACTGTAATGTTAAATTTTGATGTTTTATGTTTACGTAGCTCGCACCAAATAAATTAGTTATTCCAAAGAAACAATGTTGTGCACCTTTTTGCAGTGAAAAGCAGCTAACAACTTTTAGGGGTGCATAATAGAAGATTATAGGTGACTCCTTGTGTGCCTTGCAATGGAAAAAAACACTAGGAGAAGAAATCTGGATGATTGGAGCCTAGAAGTGAAAAATGCCAAACTGTGCAATTTTTTTGCATACAAAAAACTTGAATCAAATTTTTATAGAAAGAGTTCTTCATTGCAGTTACAGAAACCAGATACTTAAGGATAGACCTGCTAGACAGAACCATGTCTAGAATTGCTCTTAAAACTGCAATAGTCTGCAAAAAATGGCAATTATACCCGATTAATCCTGAATCTTGCAGCCAGCCAATTTATTCCCTGAAATAATCCTGATTCATGAAAAAATCTTTGACCAATCATTGACCTAATTTTCAACAATTTTTTGCATTTAAATCATGTTAAAAACAAAAAAAATGGCAAAAAAGGTGAAAAAAATTGTTGTAAAAACTCACAAAACCCTAGAAAAACTCGTGAAATTACTGAATTGCTCAGAAATAAGGCCGATCCAAGACGGACTCAGAGTCAATGTGGAATCAACGTTGAAACAGTTTGTTATTTTGTCCCTTAGTTTTCTTTCTGACCTCTAAAAATCCCTAAACAAAGGAGTGAGAGGAGCAATGGCGGTCATCAACCAAGTTTGAAAGGGCCTCGATCATCCTAAATCGTGTGGGGCATATGAGATAGTGTCAAAGCAGTTGATAAATCTGCTCTAAATCGCAGATTGGATATAAATCAAGCTCTCCAGGCACCCCACCCCATGGATTCTGCTACGAACAAGTATATAATTAATATTGTACACTACCTTTAAAATTAATACTATTATCAATTATGCACTATTATAGATGGCACTTTGATGGGGAAGGAGCAAACCCCTATAGTTTATAATTAATACCCAAGAAGCAATAGTTGCCGAATAATCACGACTGATGACGATTAATCGTGAGTTGTGCAAGGGCACAATTTTTTCCCCAAAAAATCGTGAAAAATTGTGAAATATTGTGAAATATTGTGAAATATCAGCAACTCTAAAATCGGTGCTAAAGCCACAAAAAACCCTCAAAACAATGAAAAAACCCCACGAATGTCTTATAAATGATGTCATGTGACGTGTTCAACGCGTTCTTGGTTGCGGAAGAGCAAAGAATCGATGGAAATTAGAGGGTTTTTTAGCAATGCGATAGGCAGAAAGACCAGTTATTCATCTTTGTCAATATTGTTTTTCTGTTGCATTTTTTATGATTTAGTTATTCGGCTGAAGGACGCCTTGTTTTTCTATTTAGTGCCCTGTTATTTTTCTATGGTTATTTTTCAGTTGGCCAACAAATACCCAAATGTTCTTCTTGCCAAAAAACATAATAACATTCCAAATGTTCATATTAAAGCCTAATATGGGCTAAGACATTTTGAAAATTTTTAGTTGAAAATGGAGATCATTTTCAACAGCTTATGAGGTTCCTTTTGATGTTTGTACATGATAATATTCATAGCAGAACTCATAAATTTGTTATATTAGGTATTATGTTACCAGCCATCTTCCTTTTGTCGTCCAATTTTTATCATTTTTGACTTTTTTTTGGCATCCAAAAACTCTAAAATGCCTCTGAAAGCACCATCTCGCCCAATACAAAGATCATTTTGCTCTCTTCACTCTCTATTTTCTCTTTTTCTTTTTTTGGGGGGGCATAGCCCCCGAACCCCCAATTCCAACCCACGAGGAAATGGAACATTTCCTCACACCTCTTCTATTGTTGGGTTTTTTCTCACATCTAATACCTTGTGCAACTTATCATTTCTGCTTCTCAAACCAATTAAGCTCTCCACTCCCAAACCCCCACTTAGTGGGATCTCGTACTTGTACCTGTATTAGCAACTTAGCTATTTTATAATACTCTTGTTGATTAACTGATTGACATATCACTAAATCAATAAATGTAACCTCAAACTAGATAGTATGCCATCTCTTAAAATCATCTATTCTAGTCTGCAGATGTTCATAACATAAAATGCATGAATAGAGAAAAACCATAAACTTTGCACTTAGTTTATAAATTGACTTTATAAAGTCACAAACTATATTATAATTGACATTTTGACAACTGTCACTATTTAATTATAATTTATGATGTTGTGGTCTGTTTTGTGCAATGTAATCAGCAATATGAATATAATCTATTAAAAATTATTTTCTACAATTCATGGGTTGAACTCTCTATTTTGCTTGCTCTAAATACCTCTATGCTGTGGAAATGCCCTTAAATATATTAAAAAAGTAGTTTTTGATTGTTTTTCTACAATTTTTTACATTTTTTTTATAAATCCAAATTTTTCCTGATTTTTTTCCCATTTTTTCCCCAAAAGATTACTGAAGTTAAACGGATGTTGAATTACTCCAAATTGATACAAATTCAGAGATCCTAACACTATTTGTCTGTAGGAAGATGATCTCTCAAATGTAGCACCCCTGTTTTTGTTGAAGAAAACATAGAAATGTAGCTTTACAAAATAATGCAACCATATCCAAAGCATATTGATACCTAATTATACCGCTCAGTCTTAACCATGTAACCAACGCTGGGAGATGTACCCATCTGGAAAACCAAGCCATTTGTCACTTATTCAACACAATTTTTTAAAATTTTAGTCATTTTGTGTTACACAAATCCCTTGCCTTGTGACATTTGGTCTGTAAAGTACAAAAGCCAGTATAATGGCACAAAACTGTGAAGAAATAGTTTTATGAAGAAGAATGTGATAAGTTTAAGTTTAACTTATGAAAATGATCCGATCTCTACTATTCACTTTATGTGAAAATAGCTCTGGCAAACATTGGATTTACATCATCATCGGTAGTTGGTATCCATTCAATGCTAAATTAATAATTCTGACAAGAACAAGGAAAACAAAATAAACAAAATTTAAAACCACCAAATATACCTATAATTCATTTCACAGTTCAAAATTCTCTACGTGGAGAAACAAATAAGGAACTAACAGTAGGTATTACAATAATATCACATACTAAAACAGCCATAGATAAAACCACATAACCAATGCCATTTATTTAGCAGATAACAACAGAATTGTGTTCGAGTGAAATAAAACACGACAAAAATGATCCGGCCGCATTCAGTTTCCAAAAAAATCACAGAAACCATGGCAAGCGACTTACCTCAAGATTCTGCACAGATTGTGTTGTGCTGTCAACGATGCCGATGAGTAAAAATGGGCAGAGTTTCCAGGAAAATTAGGCAAAACCCTACCAAAGCAGAATTTTTTTTAAATGCGACCAACCAGAACCACTCTACCTACAGTTCCTGCTTCAATCCATTCAAAGATATCTAAAAACAGCAAGGTTTTGGAGCTACTAGATTCTTGAGGTCGAGACAAGATTTTTGCAGCCTTCTAAACGAAAATATTAGCTGCGAATTAAAATTCGTTTTCAGGCGTGGAACGAGGAATGTTTCACGTGCGTGAAAGTTGTTTTCCCGGCGTGAGAGAACTTTCCGATGATATGCAAAATATAGTCTATTGGCTAAAAACCCTAAACCCTGGAGTGATATGCAAAATGGATTTTTAAAATTAATTTTCTCAAATATATTCTAACGTAAAAAAGATCTGAAATGTGCATTAAATCCCGTGTTTGAAGTAATAAGATTTCTCGAGGTCTTGACAGTCATGTCTTCGCAATTGGGATGTTTGTTAGTACTTGTGAGTATTTGACCTTAAACAATATAATTTATCGATGGGTTAGAAGTTTAAATTATAAAAATTATTTTTCTACAATATGATTAGTTGGGTTTTATAGGATGGAATTTTTAAATTGTGAGCATCCATTTCTAAGATATTTCGTTGTTTTATTGGAAATTTATAGGGTTCAATTTTAGACGGCAGATATCACAAGCTTCTTCACGACTACCTTTTACGTCCAAATGTCAACTGCATATCTTTTGTTTGTCATAGCGACACTCAACAATTAATCTAGTTGTCTTTATTAGCAAGTCAAGCTATCATGAGCTTTTTTTCTTTGTGAGGGTAAACAAAATATTCATTTTTGCCACCTCTTTTTGTATCATTTGGGATAATTTTCATGCTTTTATTATTAATATTTAATTAATTACAATTGTTTGTGTGCTATGGGGAAAAACTTGTATGTGTACTATATAGTAGAACGGGTGGAGAAGAGTGGACCATTATGAATCGATGACATGATTATTATTAATGGCTTTACACAAGCTATCATCCAGGTAAGCTCGGTACTCTTATGTGGCTTGAAACTTGATTTTTTCTCTTTTTGAATAAGGGCATTAAAACTAATTTGTTGGTGCATGGCATTAATAAATATATTTGTTTACAACGACAATTACATTGGAAACGTGCATGAAAAGTGGTGAGAGATAAGGGTAAAAATAGTTGCATAAGTTCAATTCTCTAGCCAAAGGCTATTGTTAGCTCTCTACTTATAAATTGTTATGGGATGCTATAATTTGTTGGCAATTTTGTCTGTTACATTCAAAATGGAATTCGTAGTTCCAACTCAATGGAATTATAAAATTTTCTCAAATAACACTACATTGCCTTGGACATCTGATGTGGATATTTAGTTGGAAAACAAGGGTGTCGACCAGTTGACCACTTTAGACATTGAGCTTAGTATAGTTCATTTTTTCCCTCATGACAAGCAAAATGTCTATGCCGCACCTAAAATGTACCTTTGGTTGTATTTATTATTTAATAAAAATTAAAAAACCTATTGTATTCTTATTTTTAATTAACCAATAACAACGGTCAAAGGTGCATCCTAAGTGTTGAATAGACATTGCCCATGCCAGGCTATGTGACAATTTATTGTTGTAAAATTTCAAACTTACTATCAACATGAAGGGCAATATCCATCTAGTATGCTAGTTTGGAAATTTGAAATAATTAATTAAAAATTTGTTGTTTTGCTCACATAGGCATCTAGCTTCATTCAAACTTAGTTTTTGCTTGTCCATGGTAGATGTCATTTGCATTGCATGATTTGTTCTCAGAAGAAAGTTACATGAGTTCATTATATATGCTTAATCTCTTATTTTTTGTAAAATTTCAAAATTATTGCTTCCACGAAGGGGAATATCCATCTAGCTATATGGACACAATTATGTGGAATTGTAGAGTTGAGAAAATTAACAAAAAAAAATGTTTTTTTTCTCATATATGAATCTTTTTTTTTCTTGCCTTCCATTTTGTGCATGTATATTATAGATGTCATTCATGTCACATGATGTGTTGCTTAGAAGCTTGTTGCATAAGTTCAATATGAATAATATATTATTTTCTGTCAATAATTTTTTTTGGCAATCTCTTTGGAGTGGACAATGGGATTCAAATACGCATTACCATTTCCCATCTCATAAATTTTTCTTCTAGCTACTCCCTTCTTTAGATCAAACATTAGTAGAAAAATCTACTTTCATTCTATATCATGCAAAACCACAAAGAACACGGAAAACTTTGCAAAAAGTGTTGTGATTTTTTTTGTGTTTGTTGAATGTAGTTCAAGATAATTGATCCATTCATTTATAAGTTTTGGCAAGAATAATTTAGCATGTATTTACTTATATGGGTGGAAGACAAACATCGAATTGACATGGGCACAAATAATAGACAAGACAATCACTTATGAATGATATACAATATGATTACAATAATGTTATAAAAAATTGTTAGAGCTCAACAATGACTATACAAGATCATCTGTATCCATTCTTTCATGTTTAGAATAGATGTTCACTTTTTGTGCAGTGAGATTCACATCTTGTTAGTATGCACCTAGAGGTGGCTCCCTCTAAAAGATATTTATTTATTGTTAGTTAAACTTGTAGAATGTGAAATAAAAATACACTGCAAAGATGGAAATATTAAATTCTACCTACATTTTGCTCACCTCTCAATTATCAACTTTCCAGTTCCCTAGTGATATTCAAGATCATGAAAATTTGGAAATAGGTCCAATTTTGGCCTTAATCCTCTATGTTCTTATGTGAAGGTGAATAAAGTGGGATTTATGCTTATCCTTACTATGTTGGTTATCCTTCATATGAGGCTTATGGTTGATCTATGACCAAATATAAATATTTGCAATTGATAGTTATCATCGTAAACAAGTCTCAATTGAGAGAAACTAGATCAATGGACTTGGTAGAATTGAAAAATTAAGATTGAGGAGAAATAGCAACTCTAGTGGCCTTACTCTAAATAAAAATTAAAGGTACACTAAATCCTAACTCAACCATGATTAGATTCTTGAGAAGATGTAAGAGCATTCACGATTGGATGTTGAGAGGTGCGGATGGTAACGTGAATAGGAAAACAAAGTAAGGAGGATAATGCAAAAGTTACAATACCTAAGAAGCATCATCATCCAATGTTGTATTGGAATTCAAATCCCTTATTATTGTTAGTACTTAAAGACTCCTTATACCTCTACCAATTTCCTCTTCTACTCTTGAGATGTTATTTGTTACTCTTTATAGTGTTTATTAACGTGGTCTTGTTGTTCTCCTTAGCAAGTCTAGATTCCACAAGGCATTGGACATCAAATTGATACATGCTAGTCAACCTAAAAGTTACAATATCCCATCCTAGCAAATTGAATAAACCTTCTTATCTCTTCATCAATAGTTTTCCATTCTACAAATTGTGTGTTTAATGTGTGATGTAGGTGATAGTTCTGATACTAAATGTTTAGTACAGATGCCAAGCTAACAAGATGAGAGGGGGGGTGAATCATACAAACTTAATCTTCCATAAAAACCACTGATTCAACCTTGGTAACCTTATCAGAAAAACTATAAAGCATGCAAACTCATAAACAAATAAGATCACAAAACATATAACACCAGATTTAACGTGGAAACCCAAATAGGGAAAAACCACTGTGGGATTTCAGACCCATTAAGAAATATACTCTTCTAGAGTATGCTCGGTTAAAAGCAAATCCTGTTAAAGATTACAAAATACATTGCTAGATGTGACCCGGTTAAGGGATTTCCCTCAGATCTGTTAGGATCTTCACTTTGTTAGAAGTGACCTTGTCAAAGGATTTCAAACACTCAATCAAAATGTCACCTTGCTAGAGGATTTACAAATAAGACTGTTAAGTCCACTCGGTTAAGAGATTTTCTGTCACTTTACAAAATAACAGTTAAAAAAAATCTATCTGCAACTTCACATCTAAAATGCTAAAGCAGATTCTTATTTGCTCAATACAATCTAGTCATAGGACTTATCTTGTCCCTCTGCTGGGCTCTATACTCTGTTTTCAAAACAGGTCTTCAAGCTTCTGTGCTCGGTAATCACTGTGTAGCATCCTTGTGCTTTCACTTGCCCGCATGCATTGTTTATCAACAGTTCCTTATTTATAAACAATTTGCCAACCACTTAATCTCCTTGATCACATTTCCCATGATAAATCATAGCCATCAGATCTTCAAACTTGACTAGGTTCAATGTATCCTTCGATCTGAAAAACGTTTTACCCCGCCTTGGAACTTGCATACATTTCTTGGAACTTGTACTAGGGTATTGCGGTTCAATCTGAGTTGTAGATCTTCTTGCCGATTTTCCTTTGCCATAGATTCTTTAACAAACTTGATGCACGACATACCAATCATTCAATCAATTCCAACTCATCAACTTCCTTCATTAAATAATGTTTTTATTCATTCAATGCATTCTATTATTACTCAGTTGCAACTCGGTGAATACTAAACTTCACTCGGTAGACATTTCGCCTTCATTAACCGATAGCGATAACCTTAGGGTTTACCGACTAGGTTCCTTAGGGTTTACCGACTAGGTTCTTTGCTCGGTAACATAGTATAGTATTAACCTTACAATCAACAACATATGTAAGATATCAAAACAATCTAAAACATCATGAAATCATCATTGTCTAAATCGGTAATAGTTGCCCATTGAATAACTTATTTATCCTCTTATTCATCATATTCTTTCAGTGTCTTTTACCGACTTCTTTATACTCATTAAAACATACTTCTTAAGATATGGCAACATCATACTGAATCAGAAAATCAATTTCTTGACATCAATGACAAAATAATAATATTAAGACAGTAAATATCCTTAATTAGTTACATCCATAATCATCAACAACCTTCTCAATATCCTTATTGAAATGCCAACAATCTCTCATTGTAATTGGAATGCCAACAATCTCCCTTTGTCTATTATAATGCCAACAGTAGGAAATAGGTAAAGGCATCATAACATAAATTAAGCCAATCACGAAAGCCTAAATGTTATGAAAATATTCCTAACACATTATATTAAGGAAATGAAGACAAGACAATCAAAGAAACACAAACCACATGCAGATGTCTCCTCCATTAACCTCCATTGTTCTTCTTTCTCCTTCAAATTATGTGGATGTCACATACTAATGCAAATGCAAATGGAAGTAAGTTGGATTGCAAAAGATGGATTTGAAAGCGACAACATAAGGATACTTGAATCATGGTTTAAAATGATGAGAAAAAGAGCTCAATTTATAGAGAAATCTATGAGGATATCAAATTGGCATGAATGATTCGAAATAGGCAAATGAATTCAAAAAAGGCATGATTGTGACAAATTTCTATGTCATTTTATGACAAATTGCTATGCAAGGACTATGACAAGTTGCTACATCAAGAATATGACAACTTGATATGCACATTTCATGACACATTTCTATGCAAATACATGACAAATTAGCCCCCAAAAGTAGCTCATAATTATGACAAAATTGAGCACAAAAGAGGATAAATTAGGGGAGAAAAAAGGTGGGAGAAAATTAAGTAGCATTAATTAATAAAATTTTCATTTATTAATTAACTCACGTAAAGGAGTAATTAGCCAATTAAACAATTAATTTAATTGTGACATGGAACACTTAGGATAAATGAAATTAATTCATATCAATTATTTAACCTGGAGGATTGAAGCAATAAATATATGATGACTATCATGATCAAAAGGATAATTGACAAGGATTCGGCATTGATTCACAAAGATTGATGACAAATCAATTGAAGATGTTAAAGGGACCAAATTGATGAACGACAATTGACGAGGGATCAATGATTGATTGATCCAAAAATGACAAAGGTTTGATAATTGATTGAGACTGATGACAAATCGATCAAGGATTGATAAAAGGTTGATTTGATAAAGATTGATCTGACCAAAAGATTGACAAAGATCAATGACAAATTGATCAAAATTGATAAAAGATTGACGATGACCGATAATTGAAGATTGACAAAGATCCAAATTGATTGAAGATGATTGGTACTATGAAGGGAATGGGTATGGGATAGACTAACCTAGTCTATGCTCCTTGATCCTCTGCTTGGATCACCAGGTGTTCCAACCACACCCTAGGGTCTCTAGGACTTCCCTTGTCTGTGGAATCCCCTGACCTTGCCCAATCCACCCACCAACAACCTGTAATACTTCTCCTAAGGTCACACCTACTCACAAGTGTCAAAAACCCTCACATAGGCTAATAAGGGTTTAGCTCCTCCTACGCCTTCTTAGGTCCTAGCAAGGATAGGATAGGTCTTTGACATGGTTTTCCATCCATTCAAGTGCCCCCAAGGGATTTCAACCTTCCATTTTGTTACCGATCTCACTATTTTGCTTCTTTCCTACAAAATAGGGCTACAAGAAATGTGCCCAATTAGGCCTCCATTCCGGACTTTTAGGGCTCTCTCTTGCAAACGATGCACAAACTTGTGAAACTTCCCAAAGGGACTACTAATCATTTGGCAAGGGCTCAAATATTTTTTTGGTTTTGGGCCTCCAAGTGTCCATACACTGCCCTAGGTGAATTTTGGGGTTTTTGAGGGTTTTTATGAGGGTTTTAAGGCCTGCTTGGGTCACAGTGAAGGTTTGTTGTCTTTACCACCTTATCTAGATTGGTGGAAGCTCCTACTTCTCACCAATGGTGCTCCACACACCCCTCTACAACTCCTCCAAAGGGTGCCTCCTTCCTTGTCCTACCTTGCTCTCATGGACCTCTGCAACCTCAACCCTTCCTAGCCGGGCACAGTCTAGTCTCGCCTAGGAGTGGGTCTTTGAAAATCTTTCCTGCATCTTTAGGGCCCTTGCTTGCTCTGGGATACCACACAAGGTCTTCAATCCTATTCCCCATGGTTTCATGGTGTTTCCACAATGGGGATAGGAGTTGTCAATCCATTACACAAAACAGTCCAAAACTGGACAGTGAAAGAGTAACTTCACAAAATAATTACAAAACACACAAAAACTTGCACAAGAACCTAACCTAAGTACTCAAAATGAAAGTATAAACACAATGCAAGACTCTCAACACCGTTCAGTTTGCAAAACAATCCATTATCAACCTGTTAATGCTCCATTTGTGCCAACTGGCAACAAAAAAACAGTCACAGTCAAGGTCTTTTCTCTTGGGCCGTACAATTTGACTTCCAACCCCTCATTTTAGGGTTTGCAATAGTTTATAATGTCTCTACCTCAATTGGTGTGCCATGGTTAGGGTTCCCCATGCCAAACTAAGGTTATGACCTATTTGGAGGAAAAGTTGCATGACAACTTTGAAAAGTTGTCATGCAACTTTTTACAACTATTGAGCAACTTTTACAATGTTGCTTTTCTTGGCTTTTGGGCCTACTTTGGGTTATCCTATGGACACAACCATGCCAAAAGGATCCCAAACACATCAAAGGCACACATACCCTCTACTCCATAAGAAAACTCAACCTAGACTTATGATCCTAGGACCTAAACTAGGACCTAAACAAGACCAATGAGCTCTTGGCTCTTATTACATTTACAAGGCTTCTTAAAGAAGCAAAATTCCAACAAAAGTCACATGGAGGAAGACCTTAGAAGGGTGCTCCTGCACCATACTACAAATGATGAGAGATTAAGACAAAACCCTAATTGGCATTGATTAGGGTTACCACGATGTCCAATTGATATGATATGTTGATAACGATCATTGATTGAGAATTGAAGTGACATTGACAAGACCTAATTCAAATGTGAGGAATTGGAATTGAATAGGAAAAGATTGCAGAAGAATGACACAATGTTGACAAGTAATAAAGATTGAATGTGCAACATAGAGGAAATGTTTATGCAAAAACCCTAAAATAAGGTAGCGCAAACATGTTAAAGTATGACACCGCAAGCATTAGCAATTTTTTGATGCCTACACAATTAACTAATGGCTTGGAAAAAGCATTCTTACAAATAGCATACAAGGCAACAATTTTCTTATTTTGTCCTCCATACAACACCTTTCCACTACCAATATTGTTTTTGTTCTGATGCATTGTAATTATAATTCTCATTAGGAGAAATGTATTTAACTACCCACTTAGATATATATCTCAAGAAAATTTAATAACCACCATCACTTTGATTTCTAGATTTCTATGAACTTTTACTTGGTTTGATCACATAATTACCATCAAGATTACCCATAGAAGAGTAAAGAATAGATGATGAATCCTCTATAAGGAAGAAGCTCCTATGCCAATAATGAATGCTCAAAGAAGTATGCTAGTGATTATCCAAGATTGTAAAATAATGTTCCTCCCCTTAGGATGAAATAAATCCAATGATCAAGGTAGAAGAAACTCTATGAAATGAGATGAGAGAAAAGGTCGTAGGATGCATGCCATCAAAAGCTTCTCAATTGTTCATGTATTTGAATCAAAAAATGCCAATTCAAATGAAGAAAATCTAGACAACTATAAAAATACCCGCAAAAAAAACTCTAAAGGCAATGATGAAGTGATGATAGGTGAGTTTTATCTACCAATAAAGAGGAAGATTTTCAAGCATGTCCCCAATATCAACAATGTGTGACTCAATAAACAATCCTACAATGTCTAATAAGAATTCATTCCATTATGGTGGGACTAGAAGATAACTAACATCCCACTAAACTGAATTAATCTCTGAAGATGTAGAAGGTGGAGGAGGTGGAAGATCGACACAAGTCTTAGGAACCAAATACTAGATAGGTTCAGGTGACCAAACTTCTCTTTAGATATTTGATCCACTATTGATGCATCAATGTAGACTATTAAATGGAATTGAAAGCTCATCTAAAGAAAAATGAGAGAAGGCATACATTTGAAAGCCATGATCAATTGTTCCATCTACAATAATACATCTACTATATAGGTCTATGATAAACACTAAATCAAGTATCGACTCTACTATCTTCCCTATCCTACCATGTATAATATGGTAGATGGAAAGGAGATTTGAAGAAAATGAAGGAACATAAAAGCACACCATGAAAGGTCCCATCATTAACATTTATGGATCATATCCTATTAACACTCATATAAGTGTTATTCTCCATTGGTATATGTGGTAATATGTAAGGCTCATATGCAAAGAACATACTTGAAGATGAACCCATATGATTGAGGAGTGGTGGATGCAAAGGGAACATGACCTTTAATCTTGTCAGATCCACATGCTATAATAGTTATCTCAAATTATGCAAGTGTTGCAATGGAAGAAGAGGATGTACTAGATTAAGGTAACTAAATATGATTCTTTGGTAGAAGGTGCTTTAGATCATTGATTTGCTTTGCATTATATCGATTCTCATCATGTCTCAACTTTTTGCAATATGCACATTTTGGTCGATCCTTCTGAGATGAGTTCCCCTTATAAGAGGAAGAATAATCTTAGATATCCTATGGATGTTATTCCTTTATTTGATTGAGTTGGTGTGTGGTAACTGATCATGCTACTAGGTATAAATTTTGGTGACTTTTTAAGCCATGTTTTCCCTGAATCAATTAATGGGGGAGTATAAGGGGAATCCCACAATAGAGGTCTAGGGGCAACGCTCCATATCAGGGGTTGCTAGGTTGCTAGAGGCAATGCCCTCGAAGAAATTTTTTTCCATTATTTAATAAAGGAGTCAACTATTGTTTTTGCATGTAAATCGACCTTTGTAAACTGCCAAAAAGACTTGATAAATAAGTGGATGTGTAATGTGAAGAATCATCAGATTGTGATTTTCTCTTTGTTGGATAACAAAAGGAAAGTGAGTGGTTATTTTTTTGTGGATGTAGCCCACACTAGGTGAACCATGTTAAATCTACATGTTATTGTGATTTTTTTTTGTCTCTTTTATTTTTGTTCTATATTTAATATTATTTATTGTTCTAGTTTTTCTAAACCCTAACAAATGATATCATAGCCATATTTTTTGAGTAATTTGGTAGGAGAATCAAGTAGGAGTAAAGGTAGAAGAAGGCATGTTTAAGGTTGAAATATACAATGGCCAAAACTATAAGCTATGGAAGATGCAAATGGAAGATTTTTCTATATCAAAAAGATCTTTTCTAACCATTGGGTAGAAAAACAAAGAAACCAACAAATACAATAGATCTAGATTGGGAGGTTCTTGATAGAAAGGCACTAGGACTAATACGATTATGCTTGGCAACATCAGTAGCTTTCAATAGAGCAAAAGAAATAATAATGATGGACCTAATGTCAACATTAAAGAAAACCATATAAAAAACCCGCATCTTCTAATAAGATATTTCTTATGAAATATTTATTTAATATGAAGATGCCAAAAAGTGACTTTGTTGTTGATGATTTTATTGAGTTCAACATAGTCACTAGTTAGCTAAGTTTTGTAAAAGTGACTTTTGATGATGAGGTTAGGGCTCTCTTGATTTTGTGCTCATTGCCAAGAAGTTGGAATATCTTGGTCATGGTTAAAGTAATCTTTTTCTTGGTTCAATTTATTTAAAGTTTGATGATGTCATTGGTGTTATCCTTGGCAAGTAAATGCAACATAAAAGCACATGTGAGACATCTAATAATGTTTTAATTATTGAGAACAAGGAAAAGACAAAAGATCCCAACAAACCGTGGGAAATCTAAGAAGGACAATTCCATATTTAGAGTAAGGCTAGAGTATTGGCATTGCAAGAAGAAAGGATGCCTGAAGAAATATTGTTGGTCTTGAAAAGGAAAACAAGGAGATGAACAACAAGAAAATAACAAGGAAGCAAATATTAGTGGGTGATGTGTTACAAGATGATCTAATATAGTAGGTAATGTTTTGGAGAGTGGGGTTTTTTACTCGAAAGGGTTATCCCCATGTATATTTGTGCTCTTTCTTCTGCCCCATTCTTCTTGTTTCATGATTCTAAAGTATTAAATCTGTATGTCGTAATGCTGCCGAAATTTTCTTAGATCTGTAAATTGCAATTACTTTCCTCTAAGATTTTAATCATGGGAAATCAACTATGCATGTTTCCGCTTTTATGGCATGCTAGTATGTGCTTGTATCAACATGTTATAATCTATTTTGAAAAATCATTGGATATTGGATGTGCATACTGATCTCAGATGGCTTTCTGGGATGCCCCATTTCCCTTCAATTTGCACTTTAACTTTACTGGTAAAATTATTGGCAATTGACACTCATCTGGTGGATACTAATGCTTGATTATTCATTTAAGGGTTGTCATTGATGGCAACTCTTCATGGAATTCTATCTGGTAGCTATAGATCTTGATAACCGAAAGTAGATGCGAATCGGTAACTAGTATTTTAGGTTGAGTAGAGTTGTTTTGGTCTGGAAGCTTTCCAGTGATTGTGGTGTTATGAATCGTGAATGGGATGATAGGACCGACATAGAGACATCATTTTATCATCTTTTTAATGATCCGCTTTTGTTTTTGGTAATTTGGTCAAGCCAACTCATGACTTCATTGTTGGGAAAATGGTGTCTCAACCTTGCATTTACATGAGGTTACTATTTATAGTAAGTTTTCATTTGAGTTGAGGACTTTAGCATATCGGTTTACAAGTAAATAAAGCACTTCATGAGATTTCTAGCACTTCAAAAGGTTCATCAATAGGACATGGTTCTCAAGTTACGACCTTTGGAAATTTGTACTCTTGAAATAGGAAATATAATACATCGAACACATAAATGAGCTGTAAAAAAGGGAGGGACACGTCATAGGGCATCTAGAAGGGAGATAAGGTCAGCTACACCTTATTGGGTGGTTTTAGTCCATGGTTTTGTAATACTATTTGATGGTTTCTTGTATTGTATCTCCTATATATGATGTAAGGAAGTTAAGTAGCGGAACAACTTCCTACACTAACCTTGAGAGGAGGGTAATGCAAAAACTTTTATAGATCGTCACAACAGTTACAAAATATAGAAATAGATATAATAACATTCAAACCATAATACAATGATTTACGTGGGGAAAACCCTTTCGGGAGAAAAACCCCACACTCCAAAAGCCACCCAATATATTATTCAGCAATCAAAACATATTACATATCCAACAAAACATTATGAAACCAAATGCAAACATTACATATCCATGTTAAAAATGTAAATCCAAAAGAATCAAAATTTTATCCCTTGTAGAAAAAATGTTATATGTGATGACATGCTACTCACTCTTTAAAAATGATGTTTTATGTCAAAAGCTAGTTATTGAAGGAGGTAGAAAAAGAAATCCAATTTGATTCCAATATTTAAAAAATATATATTTAGAATCTACATTCAAAATGTTACTACAAATCACTACTTTTCATCATCTTCAAATTCCTCATGGTTTGGTAGCTATAGGTGTCAGAACGTGAAGTTTTAGTTCAAAATGTTCATCAAGTTTGGCCAAAAAGTGTAACCGAGCACTATTGTGGGATCACCCTTGGACTATATAATAGTTTGTATTGATAAGTAGGTAGGCAAAATTTAAAGAAGAATGGTTTGCATTGAGTGTTGTAGACACCTAAAATTGTCCAGTCTAATTAAATAAATATTTTATTTATTTAATTATCTAAGCCTAATTCTTCTATTAATTAAATAAATTTTTATTTATTTAATTAATTCATTTATCCTCTTCTAGCCTTATTTCTCATTTAAATAAATACATTTATTTATTTAAATTATCCTCTTCCTAAATTAAATAAATATCTTATTTATTTAATTGATCCCACTTTTTCTATTAATTAAATAAATCTTTATTTATTTAATTAATTCATTAGCCTTTTCTACCCATGACACATGTCATTCATCTCTTAATTCATACACTACCTACCCCTCTCATTATTTTATTATTTCTTTTACCTACCCTCTAATCATAGCCGACCTCCTTTTACACCTCTCAATCTTATCCCTTCATTTCATATAGTGTCTTCTATATAAGGAGATGCTTCCTTCATTATCAAACCCTAGTCATTCTATGCATTCTAATCAATCATCCTAATCACTGATCTTAAGGACTTGACTATACTACGATCCTACTTGCAACCACATTCCGTTCTTTGTTAAGCTCTTGTGCACATAAAATCTGAGAGCAAATATATCAAGCAAGATCAATGGAGATAGGAAGAATGGAGATCAAAACCCTATTGGACATGTGATGGTATAATCTTTGTGATTTCATTTGATTTGCATTGTCTTAGGTAATCTTGATATGTTATGGTGGATCTTTGTTGATTGTTAGGCTAGGGTTTGGTGGTTGAATTCATTTAGCCTTTCAATATTGTTATTATTGTTATCCATTTTCACCATATACATTTTGGCACGCCCGGTGGGACATGGATTTTTCTTAGATCTGTGTTTTTTGCAGATTTTTCTAACCCTATATTGCTATTTTGTAAAACAATTTGGAGAATAACCTTGTGCAGCTAGGGTTTTGGACACAAAATCAAGATCTTGAAGAGATTCGATCATATCTCAAAAATGGCTAAGAAATTTTGCACCAAATTTTTTTTACAGGTTGAAGCAAGTATCAGGAGCTCTCAAGCCAAAATTCAGAATTTTTGGAGCACATTTTCATTTTCTATGATTTTTTTATGTTTTTTCATAAAAAATTAATTTTGAGAGAAAATGAGAGAATTTTTTGGATTTTCTTACATTTTTGGAAATCTCTCATAATTATACATTGGATCTGTTCTTTGTGATTTTAATTTTGATGCAAAATATTTCCCTAAAAATCGGATCTTTAAAAATTAGGGTTTTTTCTTATTTTGATCAGATCTCACAAACCGATTCGAATTTTGATATAAAATTTTTTGTGCAAGTTAGGAAAAGTATCAGAAAGATTCAGTAAAAATTTCAGATTTTTTGGATCTATTTTTCATTTTGTATGAATTTTTTATGATTTTTCATAAAAAAATAATTTTGAGAAAAAATTAGCGAATTTTTTGGATTTTCTTACATTTTTGGAAATCTCTCAGAATTATACACAGGATCTGTTCTTTGTAATTTTAAATTTGATGCAAAATCATTCCTCAAAAATTAGATCTTTGAAAATTAGGGTTTTGCATTATTTTACTCATATCTCACAAACTGCTTGGATTTGTTGCAGAAAATTTTTTGTGCAAGTTTGGAAGACCATCAAGACTCTCCAGTAAAAATTTCAGATTTTTTGGATTGATTTTTCATTTTATATGAATTTTTTATGATTTTTCATAAAAAATTAATTTTTGGAGCAAATTAGCAATTTTTTTGGATTTTCTTACATTTCTGGAAATCTCTTGAAATTTTACAAGTGGTTTTTTTTTATGATGAATCAGATCTTTGCATTGGTCAAAAAAATGCATTATTGAAGGCCCCTATTTCACAAAGTCTTTTGGATCTAAAATTTACCTAACTTGTGTGCTTGCAGGAAGGGGTGATTATTTCAAACAATCCAAACTACTAATAAATCTTTGTTGCAGATCTTTGGCAAGGGTTTTTGGATTTTTATTGTGTGCCTTGTTTTCATAGACTAGCAAACACTTCAATTGGTGCACTAAAATTGAATCATTGTCTTTTGTGTCTTGAGCAATAGGCTCTTTTTGTTTAATCTTTAGAGGGCCTGTCTTCCCGTGTGGTCATTAGGACTACTAGTGAGAAGAGAACGACCCAAGTGGTAGCGAGGAAAACCCACCTCTTTCGAACCACTATAAACAACTGTATTCATGGTGAAAACTATGGATAATTTGTGTTGATTAGTTCATACCGACACTATGTCTCCCCATAAACCCGTTTGATCAAATTTATTTGATCATTTGTAGGGCGTAACCCCTACCGGCTGGGAGCCTTCTGTATTTACAGAGCTGAAAGTGCCACATGTATGGCCACACGAGCGGATGCCCTTACTAGCACCTTTTTGTTTTAGAAGCCCAAATCCTTCTAGTTGTTGGGGCAAGAGGTCGGATCTCTGGTAGTGGCCCACACACATACGGTTCTTAGTAGAGATACAAAGTTCGCCACGGGGAGTTTTCGTGGGGACTGATGCTTGGCTGACCCGAGAAGTGAGTGCTGAGGGTGGAGCTAGTGAGGTCAAGCATCTAAGTATCTGCTCTGAATAGCATAGCCTCGGGGGTAAAACCTCATGTGGGATCAACAACTATTGTCTTAGCCAGCCATAAGAATTGTGCTTGACTTATTTTAAACATTAAAAAACATTCAAGACCAAACAACAAAACATTGTGTCTTTTGTGTCTTCAAGTGTATGCAAAACATTTTTACATCAAACAACACACTTTTCTTGGAGAGTCTAAACACTTGCAAACATTGAGTCCTCATCAACATTGTGTCCTCTTGTCACGAAAAACAGTCAAACATTCAGATTTGGTCACAACTTCACAAATTGGAAAAATTTTACAGTCAAGCAAACAAGAACAATCAGTTTCAGAATTCTTGAGCTTCCTAGGTTGTTTCTCTAGGTTTTCATCTAGCATTCAACTTGTCTTTGGGTCTCACAAAATCCATCATTGCTTTACACCTTACATTACATTCACATTTGTCTAAACTTGAGTCAAAAGGTCACTTGCTTGTCCTCATCATACTTTGTCAACACACTACATACAACAACACTTTGCTAAGTGGTCCCTCATCAAGGTTTCTTACCTTTGGGTCTCATTTGGTTTTACTTAGAGTCAAGGTCAACTTACCTCATCAAGAGAAACTATCCTCTCTTTGGAAGTCACACCTACTCTACTACATACATACTTGGTCTTACACATTGGACATTACAAGTACACTTCAGACTCATTTACATTTCATCCAACTCTTGGTCTTCCATACTCTTTCCATTTTTCATCTAGTCTCACACATCTTGGTCAATACCTAGTTCATGGTTGAAACCCGTCTTCAAAAATCTAGGAGAGAAACTAAAGAGGCTCAAGAGTCCGCAAACATGAGTTCTTATGAGTATGACAATGAGATCTTTTTCAATTCTGATCATACTACATTACCTGACTTGGATGCCTATAGAAACAATCCAAATGTTGAGAACATGGACACTATAAACAACAATGCTACACAAAATGACAATGTGGACAACTTTTCAGTACATTCAGCAGATGTGGAAGAATCCATTATGAATCCCCATTTCAATCGATTGGTTGAGGAAATAATGAGGAGACATAGACAATACTTCTTACACATGATGGCACAAAGTGGAGCCAAGATACCTCATGATTTTGACATGTCTCAAATAATGGAACATAGACCTTTGCAACAACCTCACTCCAATATGGATCAAAGGAGACCTAATAGTGGAGGAAATAGAGGACCACACATGGTACCTGAATCACCATCAGCTTTGCTTCAAAAACCAGAGGTCCCACATACACATGGTCAAACATATGATACTTACCTTCGCAGATCATTATGGAAGTCTTATGCAGACAGATATGCTCAATCACATATCAATGCTAAGGATCAACCACCAAAGCAATTAGATATTCAAAGGTATGCTCAAAATTTGGACACAAGGAAACCCCGTGTCAAATTTGGGGGCAACACAGTAGAACATGACATGCCTGTAGAGTATGGTATACATGCACAAAATAGATATGGTGTTCCTCAACATGAATCTATACCAAGTGGTCCATATATGCAACATCATTACAGACCTCCTCCATATGAACATGTGTATGATCAATATCATCCATATATGCAACATGCACCTCCTCCAATGGGTACCTCAAACATAGGATATGGTCCAAGAAGTCGATCTCCACCTAAGAGCAATTTGGAGCAACAAATCAGGGACTTACAAAAGAAAATGGAGGACATAAATACACTGAAAGCCAACATACACAATGAGAGACATATGTGCTTATCCATTTGACAAGAGCATTCCAATGCCTCCATTTCCTACACATTTTGTGACGCCTAAATTTGACAAGTATAGAGGAAAAGGGGATCCTAAGGCACACATAAGACAGTTTTTCACCGCTTGCATTGAAGTAGCAGCAGAAGAGACATATTTGATGAGATTATTCCCACAAAGCTTAGGCGATCAAGCTATGGAATGGTTCTCCCAACTCCCACCTGGTATTAAGTCATGGGGTGACTTAGCAGAGGCATTTATTCAACATTTCTCCTACAACATAGAGACAGACATATCAGTCACTACTTTGTGCAACACCAAGCAAAAAGAGGGAGAATCTTTTGCATCATTTTTACAAAGATGGAGAAATCTAGCCAACAGATGCTCTTGTGAAATTCCACAAAAACAAATGGTAGAGATGTTCACACAAAATGTTAACAAAGACATTGGTTATGATCTAAGAAAAGCTTGTTTGTCCACCTTCAAGGACGTTATCGAAAAAGGCTTAGCAACAGAAAAGGTCCTAATTGAACAAGGAGTCATTAAGATATTTAAGGAAAACAAAGATGACTTTAAAGGAAAAGACAAGCCAAGATTTTGGAATAAAAACAAGAACACAGTCAATGATGGTGTTGTTGATGCCAACATAGTGCGACCTAAATTCATCTTTTCAGGATCAAGTTCTACAAACAATCAAGTAAATACTCAAACAACTTCCAGATCACGAAGGAAGTACACTCCATTGGGAGAACCACTTGAGTCAGTTTTCAAGAAGCTTGTGGCAAACAAGGTAATCACAGTTCCAGATTTTCCTCCATATGAACCAAAGGTTAAGCCGAATTGGTGGAATGATGATGAGTATTGTGAATTTCATAACATCAAGGGTCATAAGACAGGAAATTGTCATCGACTGAAGAACATCATACAGGATCTCATTGATAGAGGTGACATTGAGATTGAGGGACATTCGTCTAATCAAGAACATGAGATGTTTAAGGAACCATTCCCAAAACATGACAAGGGAAAAGCTAAAGCCACAGATGACCAAGCCAACTATACTAGAGCACCTTACAACTATGATTCAACTATCAATAATATCTCGATGGACAATTACGTCTCTACTATTATCATCAAGGACAAAGCATCTGAGAATTCTACTCAGAGACCCAAGATTGTCCTAAAAGGTGTTGGATCTTCTTCGGAACCTACTTCTGAATGTCACGTTACAACCCGTCGAGGTAAAATTACTTTGCAAGGTGCTCCAGCTAAAAACACCACCACTTCATCAACCAAACCTGAGTATGACCTTGTAGAATAGTTAGGGAAGACACCCGCGCTCATTTCAATCCTTGAACTATTACGCATATCTCCCGCACATAAAGCCATTCTTGATAAAATCTTGAGAGATACTGCTGTTCCTACTGATCTAAACGTGGACCAATTTCAAGCCATGGTGGGATACCTTTCCATTCCACACTCCCTTACATTCACAGAAGCCAATGATGCCTCCATAAGTCAGCCACATAATGCACCATTACACATTGAAGCCTTCATACACAAACATCGAATAAAACGAGTCCTGATAGATGGAGGAGCAGGTCTGAACATTTGTACATTGAGCACTATTAAACAATTGGGATATTCTAACAAAGCTGTGAATTCTACAAACAAAATCACCATCAAGGCATATGACGATGAAGAGCGTTCATCCAAGGGCACAGTCACCTTACCTCTCAGAGTTGGGCCAGTTACAAAGGATGTGGTTTGTCAAGTCCTAGATATCGATCTCACATACAACATACTCTTGGGACGCCCATGGATTCATGAAATGAGCGCAGTCCCATCTACATATCATCGATGTATCAAGTTTCCACACAATGGAGTTGAAGTGACCGTCAAAGCGGATCCAAATCCATTCATATATTGCAACAATCTGCAACCTCAGTCAGAAATAACAATCCTAGTCAATCGCGAAGCTGTTCCTTCATCGGCATACGTGGATCCTGAATCCTTAAAAGCTTCTACATCAAAACAAGCAGAGCTAAAAGAAAAGTTCAAGATTAAAGACCTAGGATGTGGTGAGTATATCTTTCATGTTGATCAACTCCCACTATCTCCTAACACATTTTGTCAACAGGAACAATCTACAAGCAATATGCAAGACCAAGGAATTGGGTGTGAACCACCTAGTGTTGTGGCTACTAAGTCTGAATGCAAATCTCCTCTAGTGGTGCAAGCATCTCTTGATATCAATAGTCCTAAGAGTGGTTCCTGCGAAGAATCTATTGAGCATATCACCAACCCTCTTGAGAGATCACATAGCCTTACCATTTCATCCACTCATACCATTTCCACTCCACTTCCAAACTTGGATCAACAAGAATTACAAAAGCCCTTACTCATCAGCGATCAAAAATCAAGCTTTGAAAAGAAAAATCTAAAAGTCAAAAATAAAGAAAAGTCCTTTAGTCCAGATCAAAATCAAAAGCTATTGGACTCTACAAAAATCAAAGTCAAAGATAAAAATCTTATGAAGCAAAAAGAGCAAGAGTTGATCTCCCCTAATATCAAAATAACTGGGGGCAAAAGTTCTACAATTCTAAATCAAAAAGCATACTTGTTGATCCTAAGTCTCCATCATGCTATCCTACTTTCACTTCTTTTCGCAGGCATACGCCTTCATAACTCATCCACTTGTTCCACACATCCTTTTCCTTCTGGTGATACATCATGGACCTTTAATGGAGCTTCCTTGAAGGACTTTGTTATCAGGAATGCCCAAACTTCTTCAGGTGACACGCATATGGGCTTATGTAGTCCACACACTAGTAATTCATATCATTCAGCCAAGGAACAATGGAGCTATAAAGAGAAATAATTTCGTCCAACGGTGAAAACCACTTCGGTGGCGCCCTGGGCAAGTACCATGGTGAAAACTGGGTCACCAGTGCCATGCGTAGAGACATTGCTCCTCCCTCCTTCAGGATTCACTTTCATCCTTTCACTTTGCACACACTCACAACCTATTCGTTCATAATAATCTTACCCATTCCCATCATGGCTTGTTATTGATCTACCCAAGATTGGTTAGCCATTCATAATAAACCTCCCTTTTCACCTCCCTTTCCATCCATAATAAATCAGATCCTATCTGTGGCTAAGGCAAATCCTACGTCTAGTAATGGGTGTGGAACTGAGAACATCACATGTTTTGAGGAGTACAGTTTCTTCCAGCTTTCTTCAATTTATCCGCGCACAATCCGCAATAAAGCAACATTTGCATCACAGATCCACAATAAAGTTTCATCTTCTCAGCAATAAAGTATCAGTTTCATGGATTCAGTCAGTTTTAGATGAGACACAGCAGCAACAATGGGCTTCAACAAATCAAATCTTTCAACAGACTCAGACAACATTATGGTTCAGTGCTATCTATCCTTTATGTGAAAGTGAACATTGTGACCACAATAAAATAAGACTTATACAAGTGACAAGAGACACTAAACTTGAGGACTACAGTGGATGTTGGTGTCGAGTCTTGGTTTTCTTTTGATTTCATCTTTTTTTTTTGGTGACATGTCTTTTAGCTTTTCCAGGATGTCTTTGACTAGAAAGGCGAGGATGGGGTATCGTCACCCATTTTCTTTTGCTGTCTGTGGATTGTCTCTTAGTAATGCTATGACTTGTCCAAGGATATGAGGACACTGTGAGTCTAGTATGAACTGGGGCATTCCTTGTTTGTGACTGTCTTATCTCCATGCAAACAGGTACAATGACTTTCTAGGTCGAACATATGCCTCGATTGTCATAACCTACTTGCCATAATAAAGCTCAATGATGATAACACACAAGAAGGTCTTTCACTTTCATATTTTCTGTCTTCCATCCCCCTTTCTTGATTGACTTCCATCGTCCTTCTCGAGTCCGTGTAGCCTGCTATCACATGACTGAGTATAATGACACACCAAAAACATTTGCATTTCATGTAGTTGCACCTACATTACCACATATAAGCATTTCATACATACATATAGATATCACAACTGCATCACATCCTGCACACAACACCTGTTAGAACAATTTACATTTGCATTATCATATTCATCTGCATTACTTACATTCACATTTGCATCATGCATACACATATAAAACATAAACGAACAAAAATAAATAAATATTGCATTGCATCATATACATATTTGCATCCATATCATAAGCATCACATAAGAACATCTCATCACATAGGTACACATGCATATAGTTGCCACAAAGATGCATCATCTCATATATATATATAAAGTGTCATGATACAATGATGTCAAAATCATATGGCTACAATCACCCGCAGGTGTCTACATCATTATACAAAATGGTACAAAACTGATACAGAGGAACTCACTGATCACTCCTGCCAACACTATTGGTAGTGCTAATCCTATCCATGTCGTGGTATCCCATGCCACGTGTCCCACCCTCATCTCCAGTCTTGGATCCTAGAACACTCGTCTAAGGGCATCCCTGTCTCCATCTCGATCGTACGGAATCAGCTCCCCATCAATTGGTTTCCGCATAATCCTATATACATCCTCCAGGGTGACTATCATCTCACCCATCGACAGATGAAACGTGCATGTCTCAGAGTGCCATCTCTCAGCCAGCACAGTCAGCAAACCCATGTTTGCCCGAAACTCAGGCACGTACAACACATCTCTCAAGCCCATCTCCTCGATGGCAGCTCGGTCCTCGAACGACAACTCCGGTCGCAACCTCTGCGTCGACGGGAATCTCTCTCGTGACTCTAGCATCGGCAAATACTCCTGCAGTCAAACAAATCAATCATGTCAGTTATAGTGGCATTCACTGTTTATCACAAAATGCTACTCGCTATCTAAATGCATATGGCTATTTACCCTAGTGACACTCACTGTTCATCACAAAGTGTTGCTATTTATCCTAGTGGTACTCACTGTTCATCACAAAGTACTACGTGTGTGACACTCCCTGTTCATCACAAAGTGTTACTCACATTTGCACTCCCTGTTCATCACAAAGTGCTGCTCATATTTCTCAGTACTCCCTGTTCATCACAAAGTACTCTATCTTGGTACTCACTGTTCATCACAAAGTGCCTCGATCTATCCTAGTCTTCCTAGAGGACCTGCTTGAGTGTATCCTCTCAGTAGCTTATCCAATCGATAGCATATGTTCATCACAGAACTGTCGATTTGACCTAGAAGATGCAAATTCATACTTTTCAAACGCAAACGCGCTTACATGACATAAACACGCTCAAAGACTGCATAGACGCGCTTGAAAAACACAGACGCGCCTTCTTGACACAGACGCGCCTTCTTGACGTAGACGCGCCTGGACGTTTTTTGACACTTTTTGGACCCTAATCTAAGCGCATTTATTACCCTATTCGACATGCATTAATGACAAAATTAAATGAGTCAAAGTACGAGGAGGTTTGGTGGTACTTACCGACTCTCCTGCCTCTGCTGGCCTCTGAAATTGGCGAACGCGATTGAATCTGTGAACCAAAGCCATCGCTGCTGACTGCTGCTGCTCTTTTCTCTCTCTGCACTCTAATCTCTTGGAGGTGTAGATGACAATGAGGATGTCTTTCCCTCATGGTCTATCTTATAGACTGCCCTAGCCCTCGCCTCCCGAGTCAGTCTTCGTTATCCCGTGACTTTGTCACTTTATCCGATCAATCCATTCTATCTTGTCTTTCTTATCGAGAGATTGTCTGCAATCTTTTCAAACATTTTCATCCAATCTCTCGAGGGGGCATATCATTCCCATTCTGGGGCAACTCTGTATCAGTTCATCTTATCTTCTTTGAAACAACGCGACAAGCCGCATTGTCTCAAAGAGGGGCAAAATGTAGACACCTAAAATTGTCCAGTCTAATTAAATAAATATTTTATTTATTTAATTATCTAAGCCTAATTCTTCTATTAATTAAATAAATCTTTATTTATTTAATTAATTCATTTATCCTCTTCTAGCCTTATTTCTCATTTAAATAAATACATTTATTTATTTAAATTATCCTCTTCCTAAATTAAATAAATATCTTATTTATTTAATCGATCCCACTTTTTCTATTAATTAAATAAATCTTTATTTATTTAATTAATTCATTAGCCTTGTCTACCCATGACACATGTCATTCATCTCTTAATTCATACACTACCTACCCCTCTCATTATTTTATTATTTCTTTTACCTACCCTCTAATCATAGCCGACCTCCTTTTACACCTCTCAATCTTATCCCTCCATTTCATATAGTGTCTTCTATATAAGGAGATGCTTCCTTCATTATCAAACCCTAATCATTCTATGCATTCTAATCAATCATCCTAATCACTGATCTTAAGGACTTGACTATACTACGATCCTACTTGCAACCACATTCCGTTCTTTGTTGAGCTCTTGTGCACATAAAATCTGAGAGCAAATATATCAAGCAAGATCAATGGAGATAGGAAGAATGGAGATCAAAACCCTATTGGACATGTGATGGTATAATCTTTGTGATTTCATTTGATTTGCATTGTCTTAGGTAATCTTCATATGTTATGGTGGATCTTTGTTGATTGTTAGGCTAGGGTTTTGTGGTTGAATTCATTTAGCCTTTCAATATTGTTATTATTGTTATCCATTTTCACCATATACAAGTGTAAATATATGTATGGAGCAAAGTTAATTGCACAATGATGTTGGAGAAGCATGATAGTTGTTCCAGAGCGATGTTGTGAAAAGAGGAAGAAAAGAACAGAGGATAATAGTTGTTGATTGTACTCCCATGTGTAGGAGCACATGATTTATTTACTCTCCAAGGGAATCTGATGCAAGAGCATCGTGCCACCCTAAATATTATTTGTTTTAGCAGTTCAATTTTGTGTTATTTATTTAATTAGCTAAGTTGTTTGGGGTAAAATGCTCATTGGTGAGTTAGTTGAAGAAGAATCCCAAATTTAAGATTTAGTTTATGGTAGTTGGAGAAGTTGGAACGGTTTAATGGTAGAGAAGAAAATATAAATAAGGAGGATGAGGGTTCGATAGGTTGGAGGAGAAAGGATCGATAGACTTGGGGAAGGCCAATCAAGTGAAGGAATCAAATGAATTTGTCACAAACAGGTAAGAGTTGGGAAGAGAAGGAAGAGAGGTTGGTGCACATGAAGGGATAAATATCATGGAAATGGAGGAGACCAATTGGATGGAAGAAGATGTTGGTAGTTTAGTGAAGTAGAGAGAGAAGAGACGTGGGACAAAAGAAAAGGATCAGGTTATAGGAAGCAAAGATGTAGAAAGGGAAAATATTATGTCGATTTGAGGTTGAAGTTTGACAGACCAATGCACAAGGAGGAAAGAAAGGTTGATATGAATAGGTTTGTTTTGAGAAGAGATGACATGGTTTAGACAAAGAGGAAGCAATGAAGCTTGTAAAAGAGTTTGACTTGAGGGAAGTATAATAACAAACCAATTGGATCAATTTAGAACAATCTAACTATGTTTGGAATCAACCCTATTGTGTGCCATATGAACAAAGGCTAACGATGATGTTTTGTAAATATATTATCACTATAAAAGAAAATTAATCATTCATGTCATTTTATAATTTTGTTGTTTGTCATTGAATTGATAATGAAATGATCATTGTGTTGCTTTGTTATTTTATTGCGTTTCTTGAAATTCTTGTCACCCAAAATGCGCTATTACAAAAATGACTATTTAACTAATTTAGTTCTTGTCAGTTTTGGAACAAGAAGTTTATCGTGGATTTAATGGTCTATCCAAGGTGTAGGAGGTTGAGTGTGTTGCAAGGTGTGCATCCTTGGTTTCCTTGTGTTGTGCAACACATAGTGCTTGGTTTTGCGACATGACTTAACTGGCTCCCATGGATTCATTAACACTCAAAGTTGTATTAGACATTAACAAGTTGATATTTTGGTGCAATAGAAATTGTGTTTCTAACAAGTGGTATTAGAGCCTATGTCATGGGTTCAAACCCCTCGCTTGCATTGGGGGGATTGTTGCAAGGTATGCACCCTTGGTCCCTTGTGTTGTTTAGAGCAGTGCTCAAGTTTGTGACATGGATTAACTACCTCACATGGATTCATTAAAGCTCATAGTTGTATCAAGCATTAACAGGTCAATATTTTGGTGCAACGACAATTGTGTTTTTAATAGAGTGTTATCATCATTTTGGTATTTAAAGAGCATGAGAGTATGTGAAGAGTGACCTGTCAACTTCTTGTTATCTTATGACAAAAGTGACTATGATGAATTATAAGCATTTTCATATGAATTGCATCCATATTCTGGTACAAGATACCTTGTTTGTATAATGTCACGTATTTGACTAGAATGAGATTATCTCCGTCAAATAATCTAAAAATAAATAAAAGAGTACTTTGGGGTGATAATTTTTTGTATACAATCTATTTTTTAATGGTTATATATATATCAATTACTCGTTGAGGAGCACATGGGTGGACAAGCTATCAGCACCACCCAAAAAAATTTCCAGTTAATTTGTTTCAGTTTTGGTTTGTCTAGTTTGTTTGGCAACTCTCAACTTTGTAGATGTTTCACTATGGCTCTAATGCCTAAACCTCTTAAAGTTCTACAAATTTGTTATTAGCCGATAGGCTATCTCCTATGGGGGCACCCCACCACCTGAAAATTGTCTCAAGCCGATTTTTTTTGTTTGTCAATGTTTTATGGTCGCATATTTAATTTTTACGGTATCGCCTTTATAATTCTTGATGTGAGAGATCGATGGACAAAAACATACATTTTTTAGTCTCACACTTGGCGGTTTCCTTTTTTGCGGCCACGGAGGAAAATTGCAGATCATAGAACGAGCATAGATTTGATACCTTAATTAGAAAAATGATCTATACCATCGGTTGGTATAGCTTAGTGAGACCATGATTACCACATGTACGCCAAAAAAAACAAGGATGCAAAGCGTCAAGTTCCTGCCATTAGTATGATTAGTTTAGAGTAAATAAAAATAGAGATAAAGATAGAGGGAGAGGAAGAGGGAGAGAAATACATAGAGAGATAGAGAAAGGTAGAGGGAAAGATAAAAATAGAAAGAGAGAGAGAGAGATAGGAGATAGATAGATAAAGAGGAAGAGGTAGAGGGAGAGATAAAGGTAGAGAGATAGAGAGAAAGAGAGATAGATTGATGAGTATATAGGGAGTGGAAAATATTGATAGATATAGAGGGAGAGGGAGAGGGAGAGGGAGAAATAGAGGTATAAAGATAAAAAGAGGGAGAGATAGAGGGGGAAGAGTGAAGGAGAGGGGTAAGGACATAGAGATAGAGACAAAGAAGGAGAAGGAGAGGGAGTGTTAAAGACAGAGGAGAGAGGGATAGATAGATATGAAAGTGAATTATATATATATATATATATATAGAGAGAGAGAGAGAGAGAGAGAGAGAGAGAGAGAGAGAGAGAGAGAGAGAGAGAGAGAGAGAGAGAGAGAGAGAGAGAGAGAGAGAGAGAGAGAGAGAGAGAGAGAGAGAGAGAGTTACATGGGAAGTGGGACAAGGGGATAATATATAGAGATAGAGAGGGATAGGAAAGAGATAGATAGAAAGGAAGAGATATAAAGAGACATTGAGATAGAGGAAGAAAGGTAGAGGAGAGGCAGAGAGAGATACCAACATGCTCATGTCATGTTTACAATAGAGAGAGAGAGAGAGAGAGAGAGAGAGAGAGAGAGAGAGAGAGAGAGAGAGAGAGAGAGAGAGAGAGAGAGAGAGAGAGAGAGAGATGCATAAGGATAGATATAAAGAGGAAGATTCATGAGATAGAGATGGAGACAGAGAAGGAGACACCCATATGGAGAAGAGAGAGAGAGAGATAGAAAGAGAGAGGAGAGAGGGATAAATAGAGGAGAGATGAAGGAATGTAGTTTTAGAGTGTTCATAATCTAATTTTTCTTTCAAGTTATTCTTTGATTCTTAATTGATTATGCTAATGACCCATAAAATGTTTAAAACGAATGTTTGTAGTCATTAAATTTAAATTTTAGAACTTAGTATTTGAATTTTTAATGAAAAGGACACTAAGTGGCCAAATCCAAGATATCAAACAATCAAGATATGTGGATCATTAAATACTCTATAATAGAATCTGGTTAATAAACTCTAAATAAAAGTAAATTTAAATATCATGTCGATCAGATAAAACACAAATTTATATTTAGAAATGATATATAAATTTTAATATTGAAAAGAGAAATATTTGTTATTATCCCTTACATCTGGATACCAAATAAAATCATATATTTTTGTTTAAACATTATTGTAGTTTATGTAAAAAATTCTTAAATAGTATTTAAAAGAACCAAATAAATATAAAAAATACAAAAGACCAACATTCTTCTCATGAAATATGCTATAGTAAAAAAAATGTGATAAAAATAGAAAACAATTAAGTCCTCCTCTTTCTATCTTAAACTTAAGCCTCATTAAAAATTCAAAAAATTGATAAAAAAAAAAATGAAAATCAAGAAAAAAACTGAAATAAATAAATGAATGACATTGAATTGAAAATTATTTATATTATATAATTGTATTGCCATATTATATTCTAGAAAAATTATTTGTATTATATTATATCATATCTTATTTATATAGTCCACTTAACTCACTAATCATCTATTAATTAATATATTTTTAAAACAATAATATAAACAATATTCATAAAAAATTTATAGACTATGACTAAATGTTTGACTTATCTATGTTTTGAAATAACGTGCGTTGCCCTATTAGCAAGATTTTTTGGTTTTAATAAAATTCTAGCTTAATGAGTTAAGGGGGAAAAATCAAATTGAAAGCTTTTTGTAAAGTAAATTAAATTATAACGTGCAGTTTAAATACGATAGTGGGTGCACAGTGCAGTGTAATTTTATATTATTTTTGAATGGGCTTTTGAAAGACGTGATCGCACGACATTGCTTGGAATACCATGATTTGGCAATTTTGACGCGTGATCAGCATATGCTTTTATTGAACAACTGCCCAATAATGTACATCTCATATAGAGATGCCTTCGGCCAATTAATAATATATTTAATGCGACTGTCTAGTTTGTACAAACTGACAGTTTATTTATTTTTTAAATTATTTTATTATTACTTTTGTCATTTCAATGAGATATCATTTATTAAATGTACAAAAATGAGTTTTTTTTGTTTCGAAAATTGAATTTTCTACCTGTTATTTGTAATATGGTCCAATGAGAGTAAAGAAAAATGGTATTTTTTGTAATTACATAAAATATAAAATAAATATGAACTATAGACTTGTTTAAAATTCTTAAATCTGATTGGTCAGCTAAAAGAAATAAATGACCTAGACGAATGCATAAGTATCCTGCCTAGGGAGGAACTAATAACTACTTAAGTATTTTAAAAACATGGTGAATGCAATAGTATTCCTGTGATAGAAAATCATCACTGCAACTATCCAACTGTAAACAATAAAATTTATAAATATTTTAATATAAAATATAGCAACTATTTATTACTGCAATAGTTGAGTGTAAAAAAAAACTAAAAATCTCAAGGCAAATCTCACCAGCTATTTCCTTACCGTCATAATCATTATCTTTGTACGTTTGGATGTGAGTGGCATATATTATATAATTAAAAAAATATTAATTAATATTACAATTATGATATAATTGATTAAAATATTTATAGATATTTTAAAATAATAATTAATAACATAAAAATATTTTATATATCTTAAAATTCTTGAATTAAATAATTATAAAATAACAATAATCTCTATAATATCAATTTTAATTCTAATTCTAATTTAATTTTAACTCTATTTTAGAAAATTAAATCTTACTTAAATTAATTAAACATATTCTAATCTAATTAAAAATTATATAATTAAAATTATATTATTTTAACTATATTTATATACTATTAATTATAACTAACCATTAAATTTATTATTTAAACTTAATTTTAAATCAAATTCTTAAATATAATATTATTTTAAACTTATGATTAGATTTATTGTTTTAATAAAAAATAATTACAATAACAAACATAATTCTAATTTATTTTATTTTTAAAATTTTAAAATTTATTATTAATTACAATTTTAATTATATAAAAAATCAAATAATTTTAGAAAAGTAAACCTAAATTCTAATATAATTCTAATTCATAAGCTTTCTTGAAAAAGTCATTACTAGTAAATGAAAAGAATAATTAAAGCAATTAAACATAGTCTCTTGTACCGTATGTGGTTTAAACAATATTTTAAAAACCTAAAATTAATAGTTTTTAATGATGTATGATTCGGAGCATCCAAGTTTGTACTTGACTCGTCTTGGTAAAAGAAAAATTATGCGGTAAAAAATGTTAATTTTTTTTGTAAAGCGTAATACATTGAAATATGCACAGAGCAGATAATTATTAATTATTACATAATCTGTATTTTTCTTTGGAAAAGGCTGTTTCGAGGGTAACCGTATAGCGAGTGAGAATGAGTCAGAAATATAATAAAAAAACATATTGTATATATAAAAAGATAAAAGGTACATCGTATTTCAGTACTTGTATTAAATAAAAAATAATTATAAAGATCTTTTTGATTGTCATGATTGTACATCAATTTGACATTTGATTAATGAAAGAGATAAATATTGTATTTTTTGTTGAGAAAAAATTAATTTTATGCCTATACAAATTAATGCTGACCAATCATATAAAAATTAAATAATTTTTTAAATAATTTTTGTTAAAAAATTTGTATGTTAACTTTTGAAATGATCAAAATTTATTTTAGCTTACCAAAACTTTTAAAATTGATTTGTGAAAAAGGACAATAATTAATAACTACTTAAAGCATTTTAAAAACATGATGAATGCAATAGTATTCCTGCCATGGGCAGGAACTAATAAAAATGAAAGCACAAACAAAGTAGGTATTTGATCAACATATAAGCAAAACAGGGAGACAAGGACAAGGTGAGTGGTTACATTGGTAGCAAGGGTGCATAATATGAACACAATCAAAGACATCAAGATTCTAAAGGAACAAAATTCGCAGATTAAAATTCGAAATCAAATAAATCTTTGGATAGATTTATGGTCATTTTTCAAAACATAAAACATCTATTTGAGTAGGTTCACACCATGCTGGTAATTTTAAGGATCAATATAGATTTTTTTTTACAATGGATTTAAAGATAAGTAATATATAATTTTAAGTGTAAAAAATGATATCTAGGCTATTTTAAGCTTTGGAAGCGATTGTGTGAGTTTTTTTATCAACGTTTCGGATCACACTATTATAAGGTTCACCGGTTATTTAGTAATTTTTGAGAGATGAGATTTTGAAATCATTTAGTAAGAAATAAATATGATCTCTAGTATAATTCAACAAAAAATGTCATATAATAATAATTTTCGTGACCTAATAATAAACAAGAATAGTATTTTGCAAATCGCATATAATAATTTATATGTAATTTAGTTTTTTTAATGAAAAATTAAAAAAATATTAAAATTTAGTTTTTTTAATGAAAAATTAAAAAAATATTAAAATTACATTTTATGTTTAAAAATTAGTAAATTGGTAGAAAATTGTGTTTTTAATTAAAAAAATAAACATCATGTATTTTGATTTTGTCAAAAAAATAAAAAATAATATTAGTCTTATTATTCAAAATAATTTTACTTGTAGGTGTTAAGTAGTACATGATTTTATTTATAGATAGAAGGTTTCGAGTCAAATTTCTAAGATTGAAACAAAGGAAAAAGATTGCACGAGCAAGATTTAAATTTATATATTAAAATTATTTGCCATAATCAATACATGTAATATTTTAAACATTAATCTAAAAAAATATATCCAACTTACTCATATTGAAACCCTTCATACAGGAAATAAAAATTTAAACTAGTATAGATATCTTAAATACATCTATGTGATCGTAGTTTCCAAAGTTTAGTTCTCCAGCCACAAAAGTAGATTTAATTTTAAAGAAAGAAGCAATGGAAGGAGTGTAACTTTAATTTCAGGCATTGTGCTGGTATGCTTTGTAAGTTGTGTTAGTGGTATTCAACTTCTCTTAAATATATTTGTTAGACATATTTAATATCAAATTTAAAAATTAAAGATAATTCATCATTTTTATTCTACATACGAACAAAGCTCAATAGCATTCTACTATGTGATGGAGGCTCAATACTATTATAGGGTTTGGAGGATTCCCCCATAATAAAAATGATGGATAAGATGTTATCTAGTGGATAAATTACCCACCCTAATTATTGCTATTATAGTTAGTAATTGCCCCCTACTATTATAAGGCTCGCGGGTTATTTTGTAATTTTTAAGAGATGGGATTTTTAAATCATTTAGCAAGAAATAAATATGATTTTCAATATAATTCAACACAAATTGTCATATAATAATAATTTTCATGACCTAATAAAAAACAAGAAAAGCATTTTGCATATCACTTATGAAATACATATTAGGTAAACAAATTTCGATGTGAGAAGCATCTAATGTGAAACAAATTTGGCGGGCATCATTTCAAAAATATAATTTTAAATTTTAATTTTATTGTATCTCTAAAACAATAGTCTCAATTATATTTGTAGTTTTCTAATATTAGTTATTATATTTTTAAACTTTTATTTAATACTATCAATTAATGAAGAGAAATTTTTATATTAAATTTATAAACATAAATAAATATATATATATATATATATATATATATATATATATATATATATATATATATATATATATATATATATATATATATATATATATATATTATAGCTAAATCATTGCACCTCATTTAAGTGCAAGCGCTAGTTATGTCGAGAGGCATCTACAATGACATCAAAATGTCCGTAAACAAAAATCCATTTTTGAAACAATTTGACATGCAAATGACGGGTAGATGCATGAAATATGTCATGTTTCAACTTTCGTGGAGGTGTTATTTTATTACTCCAAATAAAATAGAACCCCCGCCACTTGTCTCTTGCTAGATTTACAACTTTTTACATGCAAGACTTTAATGGATTTGTATTCTTAGTGTTCACTATTTTAGAAGAACATTTATTTTACAGATGATTCTCTTCTATTATAAGATATATCTCAACATATTCTACATATATTTTTTAAATATAAGTATACTAATTGGATATTAGAGTTGCATCTAACCCAAATGATATAATAAGGCAAACTAGTCTATGTCCATATCATTTTGTCTGAAGTTTGATGAGAAATATTTTCACTTTGTATACCAATAGTGGGATCAAACACTCGATCTTTGTGTCATTTCATGGACTACTTATACAAGATATGAATACTCTTAGATGCCTTAACTCTTTTAAAATAAAATGAGACTTGCAATAGCCTGACCACTTTACCTATTCTAGCATTCTCTCAGCATATACAAATATAGTGCTTCAAAGGAGACATTGTTAATAGTAGACTTCAGTTGAAGGTGTTTTTGAAATTCTCTTGCAGTCATATATGTGAAATGTGGAAGCATAGATCTTGCACATGTTCTGCCTCCAAGAGATATGATGGCAAGATATGTACAAAACTGTGTAGGGGAAAAAGCGAGACTAAGTGATCAAACCCTAATCCCACTCTCGTGTACACACTCATGGAATACGAAAGAGCCCGAGGTAACACACTTTGGCTACTTCTTGTGAGGAAGAGATAGCCGAGGATTACCTCTTAGGGTTTCTATTCTCTTGCTACAAATGAGAGATAGGAGTGATGCAAAGTGTAGATTAACCTAGAATACAAGTATGCACAAGTAACCCTAATTTGGAAATGCAGAAATGAGAATAATTGATATGCTACTGAAAAGTACAGATTAGGAGACAAATTTAGAGGTGCACCTGTGCCAGAAATTTGAGCCAAAATGTCCAGGACAAGAGTGCTACGCCCCTGTCTTGATTCTACAGATTGGAAGCTGTAACTGTCAGACTGAGATTTGAAGACTGTGACCTGCTACCCTGCGAAAATCTATTGAAATCTAGGAGGACCAAGGTGCCACGCCCCTGTCCTAGGTAGGACCAGGGCACCACACCCTTGTCTTAGGGTTTTTTTCTCAAACCCGACCCTTGGAATTGTCTCTGTGTGCTCTGCCACTCCTGAAACTTGCAGCGATGCTTGGATCCCAAATCTGCACCTGTAGCTAAAAAATAGGGTTTTGGGTGGCTATGTAGGGTTTTGCCTTAGTAAAATCCCTATTTTGGTGATTTCCACCTCAACAAATAGCCAATTTTTATAGTAAAATAGTGTGTGCAATAATCTTGTGTGTTTGCAAGACCCTAGGATGAATGCAAACAATCTAGAGCAACCCTAAAGTGTAAACCCTAAATGCTTGTAATTGACAAAGTAAATGCTATAAATCAATGATGCAAAGTGATCTAAATCATGAATGTAAATCAAATTGGTATAATGAAGCTTATACAAAAACATGGAAACAACATGAAACCATACCCAACCCCAAGGGAGGGGTACAAGCCAATCCTCAGTCGGTGATCTCCTATTGCTTTCCTACATCTTCAAAAGCCCCCAATTGATGAAATAATGCTTAATGAATGCTTGGTAGCTATTGTTGAATGTTGTTGAAGACTTTAAAAGATCTTCTCTTTCGCTACATAGAAGGCTCCTTGTGCTCCAAAAATTCCTCTTCAAGATTCCTTAGATCCTTCCAAATGAAGAAAGAGAGCTCTTATGCATGAAACCGTAGATCTTAATTTCATCTTTGGGCCAACCTATGATTTGAATTTCCCACCAATTTTGGGGGGTTAGGCATTATAATATCATAGAGTTATGCTCCCAAAATTTCAGGAAAAATGTTGGGGACCAAGTACACTTTGTACCCAGTTTGACCAACTTTTCACCAAATTTTCAGGGTCGTTAGATATGATGATATTAGAGTGAATCCCAAAGTTACAACTGATTCTGAGATGTTTTGATATGTAAAATCGAGCCTTAAAGGTCGAAATAGGACATAATTAGGGTTTATTATTTAATGATTTATTGAAGGAATAAAATGAAAAGGGGAATGCTTAGGGTAAAGGTCCCAACTTTATAATGTATAAAGTGATGAAATATGAATTTAGATTTAATTAAATTAATTAATTAAATTCTTAAAGGGAATTAGAAATGCAAGATGCAAAACACACTAAGGCAGGTGCTAAACCAAGCATGGAATTGTACCACCCTAGCAAGGGTGTACACTTTACAACGCTACATTTATCCCCCACTTTAGCATGCATATGCAAGATAAAGTACAAAAAAGTAAACATTATTTAAAAAAAGATATATACATAAGTTGTCGGATGAAGCCCCCAGCGGTATCTGCAGTACACAATTAGGAACCACACCCTACAAAACCACATGTTAGATCAAAAAATCACCTAATTCTTACTAAGGAAGGTGATGAAATTTGCAGGTAGCTATATGCCCCACTGTTTTGACTTTCTTATTAGTGAGGTGAAACAGGGTATCATGTTTACCACAGTGAATTGTGATAAAGACCTTGATGAGAAATTCTCACAATAAGGCTCAATTATACATCAAAGCACTTTATGGAACAAATGTGGGGCAAGAGAGCGAATTCACGATCCTAATGCCACTGATGACACAAAAATTGAAGCTCCCTAGCTCAAGTTATGATCGATTAAGTGAAAAGAGCAAAATTAGGGTTTTTAACTTCAAATTATAAAAAACGAAAAAGTGCATACCACGTAAATATTAAAGCGACACTTTCATTTTCACTTTTTGACTTTTTGGACTATTCACTGTAGAGAAGCCCACACGTCAACCATCATGCCTTGACATCGACCCAAGCGACCCGCACAGATGGAGATCTTGCGTCAGGCTATATCGTCCGATAGACCACTCAACGAGGTGAGTTGGCCTTCCATTAACTCTTTGTTATCTTTTCTATTTGCATAGATTTTCGTGTTGATGATGTCAGTGTTGAGATCATGCACATGCCCCCCTATCCAGGCACCATGGTCTCCTAGGGCACCCTGGTCCTCCTTGGGTGCCCTGGTCCCATAGGGGCGCTTTGGTCCTCCCAGGGCACCTTGGTCCCAAAGGGGCACCCTAGTCCTTCCAAGGTGCCCTGGTCCCTACTCAGGGTGACCGAGGGTTGCATGGGATTAGGTGTCTGATGCGTAGAATAAATGCAATGATGTTTTTGATTAGATGATAATGATCAATGAGCAATTACTGATGATTGGATTGTTTTATTTTGTAGATTCTTCCCTATATGTGCGATCACACTGCCAACCACACATTTTAGAGCCTTTAGAGTCATATTATGAGGCTTACGTTAGAGGACAAAGAGCTACTACATGCAATAGGGTCTATGGTATGTGATGACCATGCCTGCCATCAAGTTCCACCCTATGATGTTGATGACTTTGATGGAGAGATGGGATGTAGATACCTCCACCTTTCTCCTACTTGTGGGGGAGATGAAGATCACTCTTGAGGACATGTATCACATACTTTTCTTGCCTATCAGAGGAGAGACGGTGAGGTATCAGGTTGATTGCATTGCTACCAACTATAGGAGGGAGCAAATATACTGCATTAGGAGATAGATGTCCAATGAGATGAAGGGTTGTATCATGGTCAAATAGCTTCTACATCCCACCGGTGATGTACCATTAGTGAGGAGATTGATGATAGCCACCATATCATTAGCCATGTGCCCTAATGGGTGTGACACACACATGCATGGAGGTCTCACTTATGTTGTGAGATCTATGGAGAGACATAGGAGGGTATTCTCCTAGGGGCAGAGCATGCTAGCCCGCCTCTATTATGACCTAGGAGAGTATGTTTTTGGACAGGGATGTAGCCTGATGACCTGCACATTGCTATAGGTTTGGATACTTGAGCACATCACGTGCATTAGACTAGCTGGGGTTCCTATTGATTTGGTTCTAGAGTAGCCTAGGGTGTTCGCATATCCTCTTACCTGTGAGTGGCAGTTTGTAGACTTGCTTCACTGGAGGGTGATATTTGATAGATTGGTAGTGGATGTGATTAGATGGAGGCCCTACCTCAAGATGTATATGTGGGTAGGGATACATAGGCAGTTGCTTTACATGCAAAGGAACCATCTTCTGGAGGGATGGTATAGTCACATTGTAGTCCCATTCTACTTCGACTGAGTCCGATGACAGTTTGGATTCGAGCAGTGTGTTCCTACAGATGTGCCTATCTACATCCAACACTCACAAGTAACTCCTAGGCTAGGAGCCATTTTGAGGCCTACTAGTGATGAGGTTGATATCATAGATTCAGATGGGTCAAATTGGGATATCGTGACTGAATATAAAGATGATGTGGGCTCACACTAGCGATACATCACATGGTGGGGTAGGACACACCCTAGAGCTATCCTTCTCATAGACTTCCCTAAAGGGAACCCTGGACCATGGAGACATGCAGGTGGTGAGGAGGACCTAGATATATCTGAGGACCTTGGTAAGGAGGACACAAATGATCAGGAGGATGATGCAGGAGAGCATGAGACTAGTGGTGATGGAGGGGATCCTAATGTAGTAGAGGGAGATCAGGATGGGTATGATGAGGGGGAAGGAGAGGAGGATGAGGAGGATGCAGAGGATAAGAAGGATGAGGAGGATGAGGAGGGAAAGGAGGACGAGGAGGATGAGGAGTATGAGGAGGGTGAGGAGGATGAGGCAGATGCAGTTCCACACCACTCCGGGGATGACACCATCGCCCTAGATCTACCTAGCATGCCATCCCGAGGAGAGAAGGACCCTATAGGGGGTTTTGATTCCAGTCCCCACCATCCCATGCCCAAAATATAGAGGCATTATGAGCGTGGAGAGTCTAGTAGGTCCCAGTCATAGGAGGTCTCTTTCCATGACCATTATTGTTAGGAGGGAGATCCAGGTAAGGTGTTGTTTAATTTATGCATTTGATTGATTAGATTTGATGGTATAGAATGTTATTGATTACAAACCTCTTTCTATCTCTACATTTGGCGTTTAGGAGTTTTGCTCCCTTATCTAGAATGCAGTGACAAACATAATCACTACCGCGCACATTCCTAGCTCCTCGCAAATAGTGCATAGACCTTAGAGGAGTGCTAGGTGGCATGAGGACCTGTTCACCCCCTTCCGGAGTTAGAGGTCTAGCGAGAGAGGGAGAGTACTTTGCTAGAGAGACTGCAATGGACCAAGCGTGATTTAGTAGCGGCTCAAGCAAAGGCAGCCACATATTGTGGGATCATGATGGATAGGGAGCATAGGAGCTCCTCGTAGAGTCACTCATGTTCCACATCACGATACACACCCATGGGTCCACCCCCATGGCCCGATCAGGAGGGAACATCAAATCACCACCTTCCAGCTACTATTCCTATGGATAGGAGATAACTATGTTGTATTATGAGACACTTTTGATGTATAGTGATGTACATGTTAATATGTATTTATGTATGCTTACGTTTTACCTCAAACATGTTATTTTAATTCTCGAAACAATGTATGCATTGCTTTGATTAAAAGTAACATATTTGGTAATGAACATGTATGTCTAATTCAATTTCCATGTGATTGATTTCTCAATGCTTCATGATTAAATTGATACATGTGTGATTTAATTAAATAACTAAGTATTTAATTAAATACTACCTTGGTGATGTAGAAGAAAAATGTGTTAAGCTTAAGAACTATATGACTAATGTGATTTAATTAACTCTAATTAAACACAACATGATATAATCCTACTTAACACATGAGAAATTGTATAACATGCTAGCACATACAAAATGTAAATCAATTACAATTTACATAAATGAATCCAAGACAAACCATAAAGTGAAGAATCATGCTTGTCAAGAATGAAGTAATGTAGACTAAAGAATGCAATGTCATTTAATACTACATACTTTAATGAAGATATGCTAACATATTATCCAATTTGAAGAAAGAAAAGGTCACAAGGAGAAGGAATAAACTAGAAAGAGAGAGAAAGAGAGAGATAGAAGCTAGGCATAGTATCTACGAAGGTGCATAGCATTTATAGGTTCTTTGAGAGGCGTACCTTCCACATCTTCTATCTTGTAAGCACTCAATCTATAAACTTTGACAACAATGTATGGTCCAAGCCAATTAGGGCTAAATTTTCCTTTTTCCTTAGGTAAGGCATTCACATTGTGTTGATTCTCATAAAGTACTAAATCACCCACTGAGAAGGAATGTTGAATGACTTTATCATTGTAGCTTCGTTGTACAGTTTTATGATATGCTTGAATATGTTCAAAAGAGTTTATACGTCATTCGTCAAGCATCTCAAGTTGTTGGAGCCTTTGTTCTCTATAGGAATTGATAAGTTGAGACTTTGTCATGTTTTTGTTACCAGAACTCTTAGGTTTTTGACATCTTTTGGTTTGCATAGTAGTAGTGATGCATTGTAAATTGACTATATGTATTCCATGTGTTAAACCTGAACTTATGAAATCATGTTTGAACTTTGCCGGTCTATTCCTACGGCCATGCCATTTATTCCTGTAGCCATGTGATTTGCTCCTGTTGCCATGTGGATTATTTAGGGTACTATCATAGGTGAATTAATAGATGTGTTAAGTAAATAAAATGCATATGTATGTCCTTGTATGTTGTTTTTGTTGTAGTGTAGGTAATAAATGATGTCACGGTAGATATTCTCCTTTCGTGCCTGAAGAAGGAAAGATCACGTAAGAGATAACTGAAGATCAAACTAAAGAGGAGCTGAGCAAGCGCAAGGTACGGCATAGGCGGAGCAGTTAAGCGACACTAACAAAGTCTTATTGTAGTGAGCATTGAATTTACAAACACCACCACAACATGCAAAGACTGTGGTTCGGTTTAGATCCATGTTTCCTGCAACTAAGCTCTAGTTATCTTCTTTATCAGTCAATCATCCGCCTCTTCTTCTGGGCGTGATTTGTGTTGTCTATTGTAGTTGATCTTCTCTTTAATAATAAGATCTTCTTTTTTCTTAGAGGTTAGGTAGAATAGAAAGGATTGGAGCAGAGGATTTTTGATAATCATTCTTGAGTTTCTTTTCAAAATATGTAATCACTTTCAGGAAGCAATGAATAAAAATTATGTTGTTCTGATCTGTTAAAAGTAGTTTTCTGGAAGCTTGATATCACTCATCCAAGGGGGACCACTTGGTGAGTGATTCTGTGTGTGTTCGTTGAAATTAGTTTTCTTTCTTTAGTTATAGTAGAAGTTCTTGCTTTGACTGTTCCTGCAGCGACTAAAAATAGATCCACTGACTGTTCCTGTAGCCAAGCCAGAACAGAGTAATTTCTGTTATCCATATTAAATCTTTCCAGCATTGTTTTTATGAATACTATGTAGAAGTTTTTCCTATAGCCTTTCCATAATTTCCATTCTTGCCTTTCCTTTTTGCATAATGTTAGTTGTTGCAGTAATGCAGAATAGCTATTGAAGGAACTTAGTGCATATATAGTGCAGACCCATTTCAAGTATTACGTCCCAGGGTTGACAATCAAATGAGCACTAGCCATGAAAATAGTAACTTTACCAGATGAATGTCCAAACTTTGGGTTGAGACTTCAATTAGAGTTATTATTCTTATTGTTGGAGTAGACATTTTTGGCGTCGTTGCCGGGGATGGTGTCAAACTAAGAACCTCTTATGGTTATTAGTCTTTTCAGTTTTCAGTTAATTGTTTTTGGGTATACCTGATTGTTTGAAAAATTTCATGAATCTGCATGCATAGAAGAAGAAGTGACCCCAGAGGTAGATTTATGCCCACTCATTCTAATCATGCAAAAGATAATTTCCCAGATATAAATCCTTTTGCTGAACTTTATCAAGCCCCACAGAATTTGAACCACCTTGAATCTGAATTTTTGAAAGGTAGTCTTCAATTCCTCTTTGGTCTTCAAGAAGAAGAATTTCCTATAGTAACAACCCCCACAAGTCCTATTGTAAGAACATTCCAGCATCTTCACTCCCTAAATTCTATGGATTGGTGACAGAGGATCCAGACACATTTTTGTTTGAGTTTGATGTTCTCTGTAGGAGTTTTGACTATACTACAAATGCCCATAGACTCAAAATTTTTCCTGCCACCTTGAAGGAGTCATCCTTGAGATGGTTTATGAGCTTGGGTAGTAGCACAATCAATACATGGGTTGAGATGAAAAGGTTGTTTCTTGCAAAATACAAAGATTATTATAGAGGTACTGATCGTCATGGGGATGATATATTTAGAATGACACAAACTGAAGATGAGAGTCTTGAAGATTATCTGGAAAGGTTCCTGTTTAGTGTCAAAAAGTCCAAGCATAGTACTCTCAATGAAGATTCCCTCAAATTGATATTTTTGAGGGGAATCAGTGATGAATGCACTGATTCTTTGGATCTTATGGGAGGAGGTGACATTACACAGTCCACTTGGGCTGAAATAGGACAAATTTGCAAGAAGTATTCCAAATCTTCTTCTAAGAAGAACAGGCGTTTTAAACCAGGAGCACCATCATCAACATCTGGAACTGGAGTTTCTAGATTGGAACTTAGTCATCTATTAAAGGACTTCAAGGAGGACATTATAAACAATATGGCTACCCAGTTGGATACACTTGTAGCTAAGAAGAAGCATGAAGAAGCTGATGCATTTCTTGCATAATTCTATCTTCATTGTAAACAACGAAAGAAGGATTGCAGATGTAAAATGGTTGCAAATGTGGAGGTACCTGATTTCAAGCCAATTCAAGGTGAGGACGAACAAGTCTTCTATGTTTCTCAAAGAAGACCAAATTTCCAAAGACAAGGTATGCCTCCAGATCCACTTTCTTTTCTAGTTATAGTGGAAATTCTTATGCATCGAATAACCAATGGCAATCACCATATTGTCAAAATTTTGGTAATTATCAAAATTGGTATGGTTCTCAAGGCCAAGGGCAACATTTTGGTAATCAAATGCCACAGTGGCAGCAACCACAAGGGAACTGGTACCCACCTCAGGGCCAAGGAAACCAGTTTCAAGGGAATTGGCAACCTACTTCTCAATGGAGGGGAAGCCAACCATGGAATGTCGAATCTTCTGGTTATCAGCCGCCTATCCAGCAGCCACAGCCTCTTGCGCTAATGCCTCCTCCTACAGCCACTGTTGTACCACCTAAACCAACGCAGTTGCTTACTCAACCGTTGCCAAATCCTAATATTAAGTCTCAGCAACAACCACAAGCTTATTCAACTGATGTTAATCAATACCCGACCTATTCTTTATCTCTAAATGACATTCACCTCCGAACTGGGACAACACTGCCTAATCCCTCTCATCCAGTTATCACTGAGGTACAAGAGGAGCAAGAAATCTCTAATCGAATAGATACAATTGTGAGATTTTGCCAAGATCAAGAGCTCAATGAAATGTACAAAATAGAGACACAATGTAGGACAAGAATAAACTGTATTCTCATCAATAGAAAATGATCAATAATAATTATTACATACAATGTAGATGAGCCTGCTTATATAGGCAAGGCTAGGGATATGTGAGCACACAAACATGACATGTGGCTCAATAAGAAACAAGGGTAGGTAGGAAATAGGTGTGGGTAGGTAGGAGAAATAATATAATAGTCCACATGAGGTGGATCACCCACTGAATGTGGAGTGTAACAGCAAAATAAGACCACAAAAGGTGGAATTTCTCCTACACACACTATCCCAATGTGGCACAAACACCCAAGTGTCTCATACCCAAACTACTATGAAATGCATTTCCTAAGTAAACTTAAGTAAGTATAATAATATCCAAGATGAATAATTATTTACACCAACACCCCCCCTTAAGTGCAACTTAGGGGAATGCACTTAAGTCTACAATGCAACTAAGCAATGCAAGATGGGTCCCGGCTACTAGGCCATGTTAGTTACCCATGTACAAATGCAAATGCATGCAAACCAATGCAATGAAATCTCTCACAAAGTGGGGAAAGAGAGAAAAACCCAATGGGAAAAAACCCTCCCCCAAAAGAGAGATGAAAAACATACAAGAGAACTCTCATAGAAGAATGTGAAGGACAAAACCCCATGTGAGGAAAAAGTCCCCCCCATATGAGAGAAGAAGAGAAGCTAGGAAGCCCCCCCTCAATGTGGAATCTGCACCAATGATAGAAGCTCGATGTATGAAGAAACTGCTCCATGAACGACGAACAACATTCCTCCCCTTAGGAAGAAACAAAACCAAAGGTGTATCCATGAAGTCTCCCCAATTATGAAGGGAAGATGTATGAAGAAAACTCATGATGAAAGGAATCTCTGAAAACTGCTCAAGTGTCTCCATGTCGACGCTGAAAGATACCCCCTCCAAAGGTGGTAAACTGTGCCACACTGCTGAAAAAGGCACTCCAAGATCTAGTGGAGATGGATGTAGAACATGTTCCAAAGAGTCACATGTCTCCTCAAAAAATAAAGAGACCTCCTCCAACTGTTGTACATAAGTATCCACAATCATGTCAACCTCAAAAGAATGATCATGTAGAGAATGAACAAGAGGGTCAGAGTGTTCCCTCGCAACAATCGAAGAAGGATCACCTTCATCAAAGAGAAGATGAATGTCATCAATGATGTCTCCCAAATTTGCAATATAGGATTCCACAAATAAACTTGCAATATCTGTCAAGTAATCATCCCATGAATCTGAAGCTGGAAGACAATGAATATCCTGCTGCACTGAATCACATGAAGGCAAAATTGTCGCACTATCTGCATCATCAGGTGCAATAGGTGATGTGATATCAATATGAGGAGATGAAACACAAGGCTCAAGAACGGGGTTACATGTGAGAATCCCCATGTTCAAGTGTCCAAAGTTCTCCTCAAAATCTGAACCATCACAAGAAGTGTGATCAACATGTGTAGAATCATCAAATGTGAAATCATCATCATCAACAAAATCTGAAAAGGAGTATAACCGAGATGCATGATCAACCACCCCAGTTGCAATGATAGCTCTAGTCTCCAAGTCTCTAATGAAAACTGAGTCAGGTGTGAACTCCACAACTCTCTTAGTTGTGCCATGTGTGATTTGATAGATAGAAAGGAGATTGTTTGTCAAGTGGGGTACACACAACACATAATTGAAGGAGTTATCCCCAATGTCAATAGATCCTTTCCCAATCACATCCATGTATGTATGATTGCCCATCAAAATCTGTGGCATGGTGCAAGGCTCAAATGTAGAGAACATAGACTGTGAAGATGCCATATGATGAGAAGCCCCTGAATCTAGAAGCCATCTCTCTGAATCATGACTGATAGTAGCACATAGAGCTTTTCCTTTTCTTGTTCCAAAAGAGTGAGTCTTCCCACTTGTAGAAGCCATGAATGCTTGCCCTTTTCCTTTTGAATGTGAGGAAGTGGAAGTTGGTGAATCATCCTTCTTGTAGACTTTAGGCAAATCAATGTTATGCTTTTTGATGATGTGTGTGAGCTCATCAATCTTCTTAGAATGGCAACAATGCTCCTCATGACCAATCTTTTTACAATAAGCACAAGTAGGTCTTTCCCTCTTTGGTGAATTATCTCTCTTGGAAGAGGATGAATCTCCTTGTTTTGGAGAAGATGGTGCTTTGTCCTTAGGCTTTGATTGCCATTTCTTCTTGTTTGAGTTGTCCTTTCCTTGATTTCCTTTGTTCCCTTGATTTGCCACTAATGCTTGAGACTTAGAAGCCTTAAGAATGCCCATGCTTATCAACTTAGTTTGTTCCATCATCAACATTTCATTGAAAGCATCAAATATAGGCATTTTGTAGCTTGAACCCATTGTCATCCTATGGGTTTGGAAACTAGAAACAAATGCTGCATATTCTTGTAGAAGCTTGCCTATCAAGTTGAATATCAATTGAGTATCCTTCTTATCAATGTCACAATCTTTGAGTTGTGCCCTCAACTCATTTGCCTTAGTGACATAATCTTGTATAGTATCAAAGTTCTTGGGATCTAACATGGTGAGATCACTATCAATTTGATATCCCCTAATCTCATCAACTTGACCATACAAGTCTTGAAACTTTTGCCAAGCATCCTTGATTAGAGTACATTTCTCAATATGAAAAATGAGATCCTTTGATACATACTTTCTTAGGGTACCATTTGCCATGATATTTTTAGTGAGCCAATCCAAGTGACCAACTTGATCAACCTTAGGATCAGCAGGAGCAACAATAGTTCCATCAATGTAATGAGTGAGTCCTTTTTCCATAAGTTTACTCCATGCATCAATTTTCCAAGTAGCATAATTATGAGGAGTTAAGAGAGGAAACTTAGAAGAACCCATAGCAGCAAAAAGGAAGGAACACAAGAGCACAAAAGCACAAGTTACACCCCCCCAAATTCACTCAATCAAAGTACCCCCCCCCCCCAAAGTGATGATTTTGGCACTTTATACTTAGTGCGATTACAATGAGCCACTTGCAAAACAAGGCAAAGTAGACTTATGATGCAAATTTTACAACTTCTCAAATGAGATACAAGAGACTTCAATCAATAGTGCAATGAATCTAAATGAGATTCAAGCAAATATACAAGTACCAAGAGAGCCAAAAATGGCCAAAATTTGAAAGTACAATTTCTACTTACAATGGCATCAATTTGATAGCATCATGTGAAAGTAGACGAAAAAATATGCACTTTCAAAAAAATGGCACCTGAAAAGGAGGTCGTATGACCCTAAACGAAGCCTCTGAAGTTGCAAAAACTGGGATTACTCAGGTACAGTCACCAAAAACTGCATTTTCTGAAAAATCAGTGCATCAAAATCAAAAAATTTCTTCACCACTGCGGAGAGCACGAAATTCTAGCCCATTTCAAAAAAAAATTGCTCGAAAAAAGGAGTAAAAATGAGCAAGTTATGGCCATTTGAAGTTGAACTGCAAAATCAAAAATGCAAATGAGAGGGGCCTGCAAAATTTTTGAAAAATGCTGATGTGGCGATGACGTCAGCAAGTCACTGTGTTAAATTTGACGGCCATATGACCGTCGCAAAAACTTCGCCTCCCTGTTGATTGGGCGTCCGTACTGTATGGACTACTGACTGGGCAGGTGACTGTGCAAGTCGTACGGATGACATGGCACTGTACGGACGGACTGCGTGGCATGATGACTGTGCTGCCGTACGGTCGACGTGTCGTGATGATGTGGCGTACAGAGGGCTGTTTGAGAGCCACGTGGCAGGGTTGGTATGCTGACTAGACGCGCCGGAGGTCTTTGGCCGGCGGTGGCGCCGGAGTGCCGGCGGCGGGAGTCTGCGCATTGCCGGAGCTGGAGGCACGATGTTTGGAGCGACCGACAGTCAGAGCGGCGCGGTGGACTTGCGGGCTTCGGTGGGTCTCGGTGGTGGCACGACAGCGACTGGCGAGGACCTGCGGCGGGGAGTAAGCTGCCGGGTGGAGTGCCGGCAGGAGGTCTATTTCGCCGGCGGGCGGACTATGTCAAGAGGAGTCGGCACGACGGCGACGGTGACATTCTGTGGGTACGGGCGGTGCTGCAGACTTGCAACCTGCGACACGCAAGTACAGGGGTCACGGGGGGGTGGGGGGTGTCTGCGGACCCCCCAAAAATTGATTTTTTTTTTTTTCGAAATTTTTCAATTTTTTTTTAGAAAATAATTTTATTTTTTTTCGAAAATTATAATAAATTTTTTTTGAAATCCGTACAATACTAGAGAAATTGGCGAAATTTTTTTTCTCACCAAAATAGGTCGACTTTATAACCAAAATTCATGGAAACGGCCTTCTGGACGCAATGGCAGGGTCAGATCTAGTCTAGGATGCCTCCAAAAGATACTGCTCCTCAGATTTGCCTCTTGATGTCGCAATAATGCCTCTTCAAGACGAATCAATGAAGCCCCAATGGCTCTGATACCATGTGAGAGATTTTGCCAAGATCAAGAGCTCAATGGAATGTACAAAATAGAGACACAATATAGGACAAGAATAAACTGTATTCTCATCAATATAAAATGATCAATAATAATTATTACATACAATGTAGATGAGTTTGCTTATATAGGCAAGGCTAGGGATATGTGAGCACACAAACATGACATGTGGCTCAATAAGAAACAAGGGTAGGTAGGAAATAGGTGTGGGTAGGTAGGAGAAATAATATAATAGTCCACATGAGGTGGATCACCCACTAAATGTGGAGTGTAACAACAAAATAAGACCACAAAAGGTGGAATTTCTCCTACACACACTATCCCAATGTGGCACAAACACCCAAGTGTCTCATACCCAAACTACTATGAAATGCATTTCCTAAGTAAACTTAAGTAAGTATAATAATATCCAAGATGAATAATTATTTACACCAACAACAATACCTCAGAACCAAATATTGCCACTATTTCCCCACAAATTACAAGAAAAGGAAGTTCCCACAGAGCAACAACAAAGCTTTGATATTATAGATCAACTGAAGCATATTTGTGTTAAAATTCCATTGTTGCAAGCAATTAAAGATGTTCCCATATATGGTAAGGCACTGAGAGAAGCATGTCTAAAAAAACCTGGCAGGAAGAAAAAGGATCCACAAACAGTGCATGTTATGGGTCAACAAGCAGATATTATGTTAGGCAAGATTGTCATTCCAAAGTATTCTGATCCAGGTAGTCCTGTTGTGAGTATAGTCATTGATGGCAGTCAAATAAAAAATGTTTTGATTGATTTAGGGGCAACCATTAATGTAATGACAAGGGAAGTAATGAAACAACTTGAGATCAATAGTTTAAGGCCTACACCCACAGTTCTACAGCTTGCTGATAGCTCTACAGTGAGACTTGATGGTATCATAGAAGATGTAGTAGTTATTTTGGATTCCTGAGAATATCCTACAGACTTTATGATTTTATCTCCAAAAGCAACATTGGGAGGATATCTGATCATTTTGGGTAGACCTTGGCTTGCCACAGCTGATGCATATATTGGATGTAGATCAGGGGATATGACCATTTCAGATGGGAGTTCTACAAAAATATTAGCCTTGTATTCTCCAGCATAACCCCAGCTTGAACAACAACAAGTCGTTTGGCCTATTTTGGGAGAAGAATTTGAGGAAGTTGACTCTATTAATCACCTTATGATGACTAATCGAGGGCCATTCATGCAATTACATGATGAGGAATCAATTCTTTATAAAATCTTGATAAATGAATTAATAGAAGAGCAAGAATTGCAGGAATTGGTTCCAAATATTGCAGGTTTGGACTTTACTGCAGCCACTTATATATTGCATACTATGTTGCCGCAGGAATTATCTTCTTCTCATTTTTCTGATATGAACCAGATTGATCTTTCTATTAAGATAGAGGTGGAGTTGAATAAATGTTTGAATATCAATAGAGATCTATCAAATACTCAAAAAGAGGCCCTGGTGGACTTGTTAAAATTTCATAAAAATGCTTTTGCATGGGATTACAAGGATATGCATGGGATAGATCCATCATTTTGCACCCACCATATTTATACAAAGGAAGAGTGTTGCCCACTCAGACAGCCTCAAAGAAGAATCAATCCTGTCTTGAAGGAGATAGTTAAAGAAGAATTGCAGAAGTTGTTAAAAGCTGGTTTTATCTATCCTATCTCTGACAGCCAATGGGTATCACCTCTGGTCATAGTCCCTAAGAAAGGAGAAAAATGGAGGGTATGTGTTGATTATAGAGCACTAAACTTAGCAACAAGAAAAGATCATTTTCCATTACCATTTGTGGATCAGGTATTGGATTCTTTAGCTGGTAAAAGATATTTTTCATTCCTTGATGGATTCAGTGGTTACAATCAGATCCAGATAGCCCCAGAGGATCAAGAGAAGACAACATTTACTTGTCCATGGGGCATGTGTGCATACTTTGTTCTTCCTTTTGGGTTGTGTAATTCTCTAACTACTTTTCAAAGAGCGGTGATTAGTATCTTTTCTGATATTTCTCAAGATATTGTGGAAATTTATATGGATGACTTTACAACTTATGGTTCTGAATTTGAGCAAGCATTGGGTAATCTGAAGAAAGTTTTGCAACGATGTGAAGACTAAAATTTGTCCTTAAATAGTGAGAAATGTTTCATCATGATGCAAGAAGGAATAGTCCTTGGTCATCATATCTCTGTAGAAGGCATCCAGGTGGATCCATCAAAAATTGAGGTCATTAATCATATCAATGACCCTGTGAAGCAAAAAGATGTAAGAAGTTTTCTTGGTCATGTTGGATACTATAGACAGTTTATCAAAGATTTCAGTAAAATTGCAAGTCCCTTATATTCACTGCTTACCAAAGATATATAATTTAAATGGACCCCAGTATGCAATGAAGCTTTCTTAAAGCTTAAGCATGCTTTGACTCAAGCACCAGTTCTCAAAGGCCCAAATTGGTCTCTACCATTCCAAATCCATATAGATGCATCTTATTATGCAATAGGAGCAGTGTTAGGACAAAAAATTGACAAATTAGACAATGCAATATATTATATTAGCAAGAATTTATAGGGACCTGAGTTGAATTACACAGTCACTGAAAAGGAAATGCTAGCTGTTATATATTCACTTAACAAATTTAGGCACTATATCACGGGATATCCCATATTTGTGCATACAGATCATACTGCAATCAGATATCTCATGAATAAGCCATCAATTACTAGTAGATTAGCTCGCTAGTTATTGTTGATGCAGGAGTTTGATATCATAGTTGTTGATAAACCAGGGAAGTCTAATGTGGTTGCAAATTATCTTTCAAGACTTCAATTACAAGAAGATTCTACAATGATAGATGGCGCTTTTCCAAATGAACATTTGTTTCTTATTCAAACTCACACTCCTTGGTATGTTGATATTGCCAACTATTTAGTTGCTGCTAAGATGCCAATTTATTTATCTCCTAAGGAAAGAAGGTTGCTAGTTGAGAAAAGTTTTAACTTCTCATGGATTGCCGATTGTTTATTTTACACTGGACCTGACCAAGTCATGAGAAGATGTGTCAAAGAAGATGAAAGGTATGACATCCTGCATGCATGTCATGATGAGCCATGTGGAGGCCATTTTGCTGCCAAAAGAACAACACTGAAAATACTCAATACAGGATACTATTGGCCCACATTACATAAGGATGCAGAGCACACACAGAATTGTGACAGATGCCAGCAAATGGGAAGACCTACAAAATCTGATGAGATGCCACTATATCCACAAATATCAGTTGCATCATTTAATAAGTGGGGATTAGATTTTGTTGGACCAATTGATCCACCTTCTAATGGCAGATCTTATATTTTGGTATGTACAGACTATGTAACAAAATGGGTGGAAGCTCGTGCCATGACACATGCAAGAGATAATAAGGTAGCTGAGTTCCTTTATGAAGATATATTTACAAGATATGGAGTACCAAGGGAAATTGTCTTAGACCAGGGACCTCAATTTACTTCAACATTGATAACAGCTTTGGTCAATAAATACAATATAAGGCATAGAAAATCTACTCCATATCATCCACAAGCTAATGGACAAGTAGAAGTTACAAATAGAGAGCTTGAGGCTATTCTTACAAAAACAACATTTGTTCATAAAAAAGACTGGTCTCATAGGCTTTTAGAAGAAATTTGGGCATACAGAACAACTTGGAAAACACCAATTGGTTTTACACCTTTTGAGATGGTTTATGACAAAACAACAAGGATGCCTATTGAATTTGAGCATAAAACCCTGAGGACAACTTTGCAATTAAATATGACATTATCTGAAGCACAGAAAGAATGCATTCAACAATTGAATGCTTTAGATGAATGGAGGAAAATAACTGTTCAACAGACAGAACTGATTCAAAATCAAAGAGCAAAATGACATGATAAATATATCAAGGAAAAGAAATTCAAAGCTGGTGACTGGGCACTACTATATGATTCCAGATACAAAGATTCTATGGGAAAACTTCAAACCAGGTGGTTAGGTCCATATGAGATAGAAGAAGTTTTCCAGAATGGAGCTGTTTGTTTGTCCACAATTGATCTTGTTCAATTTAAACTCTTGGAAAATGGTCACTGACTACATCTATATCATAAGACGACCACTAAAGAGGAGTTCCTACAACAATTTGCTCGACGGGCTAAAACAAAGGTTCCTGCAGCAATTGACAATGATCCTGTAGCAACTAATCAGTTTCCTATTGCAGTTGAGCAAGGTAATAAAGGTAAAGTTCCTGCAGCCTCTGCAGTAAACATGTTTGCCGCTTCATAATAAAATATTTCCATATCTTATGGGAATATTCTTCTCCGTAAATAAAATTCTATCCACGTCATTCCATCCCACGTTCTTACCTATCATTTCACTTCATTTCACCATCATTTTTCGTACAACTACAGGTATGTGTATATTGCGTTTTGTTTTAATTATGCATTTACTAGTTCATTATGATTATTCCCCTTTTTAAATCCGCTCCACTCCCCGAAATCTCGTCAGCTTGTGTGGACACGTGCTAGGTTAAGTTGGGGGGGTGCTTTATGGTTCAGTTTCCAAAGTTATTGATTATCCATCCTTTTTGGTACTTCAAGTTGATTTCTTGCCATCATTGTTTATTATGCTATTATTTCACGCAAGGGAATAATAAATTATGCCGCCAAAATTGAGATATGTATGGGAATTTCAATTTAGCAAGTCTGTCGGATATTCTGGTCTTTTGTTTCTCAGCTGTAGAGTAAAAAAATAGCAGATTAAGAGATGGGTGGTGATCCAATTCGCCATGAGCCAACAATTCATGAAGTATTGCTACAGGATGCTCTTTGTGAGCATTATTTTAGACACCACAACTGGCTGGATTACTTCTTGAAAATCAGAGATTATAACGAAGAAATTGCTGCAGAATTTATGCATTCCTTTAATGAAGGAGAAGCTACAGTTAAAGGCTTGAGGGTTATTGCTATGGAGCAGCGAATAGTAGAAGTAATGGGGTTGCCGCAGGAAGGAGAACTATTTCCAGAATCAAAAGATGCAAGGAGTGCTAGGGCAGAGTTCACAATTCCCACAGATGGACCCCTAATGGTGGACAAACAAGGAACTAGAAGGGTTTCTTTGCTAGCAGAATGGCCTCAGGTAGCTTTGTATGTTATGAAATATATTACATGTGAGGGGTGATATTCAAATCTGCATTCACCTCATTTTAAATTACTTAGTCATTTATGGCATGGATGGTGAGTGAATGTTCCTAATTTCTTATACCACCTAATTTCTACAAGCGCTAAGGAGACACGAAAAAATGGAAATCGCTCCGTTAGCCATCATGGATTGGTTAAGCTACTTGTACAACGGTCCCTGAGAGACGTTTCACAAATGGAATGGGGAGTATTTGAGGATATACTACAGTTTAGGGTTGAAGATGCCCCTGTTGCAGACAATCCGCCAGTTGAAGAAGAAAATGTTGTAGAACCCTCTTCCCCCATAGTTGCTACAGACGAGGATTTGCTTGTTGCTGAAGGAGCCACGGTTATTATGGAGGAAGAGACAGTGAAGACAAATGAGGAACAACCCTCTACTTCTCTTCAAAGAGATTCACCAATTCCTTGAAGAAAAGGGAAGGAGTTGGAAAGGGATGAAACAGATGAAGAGCCCATGGCCCAACTGCAGGTAACTCAGATTCCTCCTGTAGCCAAGAGGTGTAGGACAAAAAGAAAAACTCCTGCAACAACTGAAGCAACTCCTATAGCCATTCCAAAGGTTTATGTGAGAAGAACACGTAGTAAGACACAAAAGGCTCATCCTGCGAATGATCCGGTAGAGGTTATTACGGTGGAAACTTCAGAAGAAGGAAGCCCTATAGATATTGAAATTCAAGAAGAAGGAAGACCTGTGGATGATGAAATCCAAGTAAAAATTGATGAGGATAGATTAGCAAATCTTGCTTTTGTTGCACAACAACTTGAAGAAACTGTTGGAAATATTTCTCAACAGTCTGAAGAAATTGTTGGAGATATTTTTGAGTAGTTGAAGAGACTGTTGGAGACATTCTACAACAGCCTGAGGAAAATGTTGGAGGGATGCCAACACAGATTGAGGAGTTTATTGAGGAAGTCCCATGACCTAAGGTAACACCTATTAGACCTCCTTCATCCCTAAGTAGTTTATCTATTGCTTTAACATTTTATAGACAATGGGAAATAGAGAGGGATAGGTTGCAGGGGATTACTGATAAACAGTAAAAAGAAATTGAAAAGAGAGATAACAAAATTGAGGAATTAGAGGCTAAGGTGGAAATAATTGTTGGTATGGTTCCCGAGTTGATGCAGTGTAGGTCACCTCCAAGGGTTTATGTAGTGCACTTAAAGGAGCGGTATTTGAACTTCAAACTGAATCGCATTATTAGGGACCTTAGCCTCTCCTTAGAAACACCTAAAGAATTCTTTTATGCTTACCAAACCTCTCCACCAGCTGTAAAGAATTTTCTATGTGCATTGTACTTACATAACTATGTTGTACCCTCAGACAATGAGTGGAACCCTTTATTTTATATTGGGGATATCCATATCAAAGCTTTAATGTCATGGATCCAAAATGAGATCATCATGGGGGCACAAGCCAAGGAATATGAAAAATTAGAGTTTGTCTATCCATTACCATTAAGGAGAGAATCAAAAGCACCAAGAGTTCTTTATTATGAGTGGCAGAAATTACTGGTAAGAGATGATGTTAGAAAATTAGTGCTTCCAATGAGAGAAGAAATCTACCAGGCATATGAGCATTTGGTTCAGACTGACAGGACACTTGCAATAGAAGGATTATCTCAATGCTGAAATAATTTACCAGAACAGTTAAAGCAAGGAGAACCTTATTCACTATAGAATTTTCAAGCAGTCATGCAAAGAGCCCCCATATATATATACAGTTACGCATGGAGAAAGCCAACAATTGGCTACCATTGATCTTTCAACCCCTAATCCTCATGTGGCCGCTTTTGGCATGTCAGCCTATGGAACAGAACTATGAGGCAGTCACAGAAGAGTCAGCCAGATGGTCCAGGCTGGAAAAAAATGAAGGGATTTTATTGGAACTTGGCTTCAGGGGGGACAGGTCAAGGCACTATTGGTGATTTGAGAGTTACTGCAAGAGTCATAAATTTTCCTTTTGTTGTAGGATCAACAAGCTCTTAAAGTTGGGGGGCATGATAAGTTGAGACTTTGTCATGTTTTTGTTACCAGAACTCTTAGGTTTTTGACATCTTTTGGTTTGCATAGTAGTAGTGATGTATTGTAAATTGACTATATGTATTCCATGTGTTAAACCTGAACTTATGAAATCATGTTTGAACTTTGCCGGTCTATTCCTGTGACCATGCCATTTATTCCTGCAGCCATGTGATTTGCTCCTGTTGCCATGCAGATTATTTAGGGTAATATCATATGTGAATTAATAGATGTGTTAATTAAATAAAATGTGTATGTATGTCCTTGTATGTTGTTTTTGTTGTAGTGCAGGTAATAAATGATGTCGCGGTGGATATTCTCCTTTCGCGCCTAAAGAAGGAAAGATCATGTAAGAGATAACTGAAGATCAAACTGAAGAGGAGCTGAGCAAGCACAAGGTACAACATAGGTGGAGTAGTTAAGAGACACTACCAAAGTCTTACTCTAGTGAGCATTGAATTTACAAACACCACCATGGCATGCAAAGACTATGGTTCAATTTAGATCCACGTTTCCTGCAGCCAAGCTCTAGTTATCTTCTTTATCAGTCAATCATCTACCTCTTCTTCTAGGCATGATTTGTGTTGTCTATTGTAGTTGATCTTCTCTTTAATAATAAATTCTTCCTTTTTCTTAGAGGTTAGACAAAATAGAAAGGAATAAAGCAAAGGATTTTTGATAAGAATTCTTGAGTTTCTTTTCAAAATATGTAATCACTTTCAGGAAGCAATGAATAAAAATTATGTTGTTCTGATCTATTAAAAGTAGTTTTCTGGAAGCTTGATATCACTCATCCAAGGGGGCCCACTTGGTGAGTGATCCTATGTGTGTTCATTGAAATTAGTTTTCTTTCTTTAGTTGCAGTAGAAGTTCTTGTTTTGACTATTCCTGCAGCCACTGGAAACAGATCCACTGAATATTCTTGCAACCAAGCCACACTAGTACATTCGGGTCAAAATTTCGACGGCAAATCGTCGACATTCCGATGCAATTTTGTCGCACTACTAACAAAAAAAGCCGTTGAAAACTTTTTGTCAGAAGTTCCGACTATCCTTGTGGTTGTCACAATTCCGACATCAGCTCCAACCTTTCCGACGGCCGCCATGGATGCTCATACCTAGAAAGAATACCGTCGCGATCTCGGCCTATCGTCGGAATTCCGACATCAAAGGGTAAAAATTCCGACAGAGGAGTGTCGTTGGATGCACAACATCCTCGTCGGAACTCTCCTGGAGGCTGTCGTAATTTTAACCCTTTTGTGTCAAAATTACGACGACATCCAGGAGAGTTCCAACGAGGATGCTGTGCATCCGACGACACTCCTCTGTCAGAATTTTTACCCTTTGATGTCGGAATTCTGACGGTAGGCCGATTTTTCGGAATTTTTTTTTAATAGAAAAAGATTGACATTGGTATCTCTCTTCTATCTGTCTTCTCTATCCCTCTCTACTATCTCTCTTCTCTCTCCCCTCTCTAGGTCTCTTTCTCCATCCCTCTCTTCTTCTCTCCCTCTCTACTTCTCTTTCTCTACCCTCTCGAGGTCATTATCTCTTCCTCTCACCCTCTCTCTCTCTCTCTCTCTCACCTCTATAGGTCTCACCTTCCATTCCTCCATCATTACCCATGTTGTCAAGTTGCAAGATATTTCCCAAAGTACTTGGTTGCTAGGGTTGATTTGCTTAAGTGTTGGAGTCAGAGTTAGATGAGACCTGCATGATTAAGCTTTATTAAGTGATCAAGTCACCAAGATCTCAATTGTAAACATGACTAGGTTGTAGGGTTTTATGGTAGCATAGGTCAAGATTGAGGTATGGTGGTCAAGAATTACCTTCCAATGTACAAAAGACATCAAAATGATGAAGAATGAAGGCGATGAACTCATAGAAGTTTGGAGGAGATAATTTGACTAAGTTAAAATTTTGTTTAAGTCATGGTCATGATACTAGCTTGCTCATCAAGAGCAATTTGTGCGAATGAACCCTAGAAATGTGCCCATGCTAGAGAAGCAAGAATTCCAATAAAACCTAAGGCAATGCTAGTAAGGGGTCAAAATTAAAGAATTAGGGTACAAAAAACAAAATTTGGCTAAGTCGAGATGTTGCTCAAGGACGACCTAAATCATGGAGTGTAAATCAGTCATGAAACATGAGAATGGATAGGTCTTGACCCAAGCAATGTAAGTCCCCCTTGTGATTCCAACAGATATCACATCACAATCATTGAGTCTATCTGCAATATAAAGTCAAAACCTAACTATTGGAATCTTGGAGTCATCCCATTTGATCACGTAGTTTAGCACTTGGGAGGATTTTGTTCAAGAGGATAGAATACTTAGTATTTTATTTTGTGTTGCATAGTGCATAAAAAACACATCAACAGAAACCATTGAAAGGTTTGGTTAAAGCCTTCGAATCACAATCTCTATGAGAAGCTATCAAGAGTGCCTAGAATTTGGAAACTTTAGTATCCAAGAACATAATTCATAAGGCACCACTTTTAGAGCAACCAAAGAAGCATATCAATGTAATATTTTATTTACCTTGGATATGTTTTATCCTAAGTGTGATATTCCACTATTAAAAAGCTTAATTAGGTAATTTTTTTACTTAGGTAGAATAAGATAATGAGTTGCACATTCTCCTTCTTTGATTGAGATTCTACTTTTTCCTTGTCACAAATTTGGAAACTTGGATAAGCAATTTCTTTTTTTGGTTTTCTACCTCTTCATGATCCTCATGGATTTGGAATCTTGGAAGCTATATATTGTAGGTTTTTCCTCGATTAACATATCAAATGAAACTATTGTGAGCTTTCATATCTTAACATACCAAGGGCTTAAGTTTGGGGACGACAGGGGGATGACGAAGGGGGCGGGGTGGGATGCAAATATATATACAACTTAAAAAATTAATTATAAAAGGATGTGTATAGAATAAGTATAAGAACTGTAAATAAAACTTTGCCACACTATGTAAATTTTACAATAAACATTAAAAATATGTCAATGATTGCAGAAAGAAGGTTTTGTAGAAAAGTGGCTAATAATTAAAGCCTGATGAAAGCATAAATCCATTATTGTACATTATGAAATGTCATCATGCAAACAAACTGTTATTTGATCTGAGACAACAAGTTAATTTTGCATATAGTGTATATGATAGAAAGAAAGCTAATACAAGTGCAATGCTTATGTTGTACAAAAACCAGTTGAAGAAATTTGATATCAACTTTCTCTCTTTTCCATCATTCTCATCGAATTGTTCTACCCCATGAATAGGCAAAGAGCCCTTAATGCCTCCAACACCAAGAGCCATGACATACAGACCAGTGTAGAGTATTATAGTTTGTCCACCTTCCACCTGCTTGCAAATCCCAGCTTTGTATGCACTTCCCATGTCACATGCCGAAGGCTTTAGTGAAGGAAAATGTGCTTGTACTGTTAATAACACCCAACCCTGCATATTTCATGAACATCAGAATCTAAACAAGTCGAGAAGAATTTTTGTAAACTCTAGAAATAACGGTATTGCAAGTTGAATTCCACTGTCATTTCTGGGCATAAAACAATAGGTTCTATGTTATCACATTCTTTTATTTGTTCAGGGCTGATTAATTAGAACAAAAACATAGGTTCTATATGATCCTAGTTTTCTATTGTACAGAACAAATTGCTTATAGTTGTTTATTTTCCTGGTCCTTGGAGCTTAGTTTACATATTTGCATGCTAGCGAGAAAGGTTTAAACATGGGATGTCAGACAGCTGTTCGCTCAAATTATTGAAATTATTCATCTTATAAGTGAAATCCAGTGTTTGCTTTTGGATAGTTCTGTAATGACATTAGTAAATTATTTGATTGCTTTGAAGGGTTCCTCTAGAGACGAGGAGTTCCACTGGTTTGTTTGCCAACTTTGCCTATTCATAACAATGTGCAAAAGTTATGTATGTGCTTAGCACTGATACTGTTCTAATATTATATAACCTCCTGCTGGTCACTCCCTTCTTTTGCATTCCTTTGATCACAAGGAGTGAGTGTTCTTCTATCTCTAGTCCCCTAATGCCAAAGTGGAGGGCTAAAGCTTAATAATGCGAAGGGCTTTACATTCACTATCCATAATGAGTCCTCCACTTCCTGCAATACCTGGGTTGTCCTTTGGAGCAATGTCAAAATTGAATTTGAATCTGCCTTTCTGTTGTGGAACACATTTTCTATAGGCTTCTACCATGGATCCATTTATTAGGGGAATTAATGATCTCAGGATTTGAATGTCTATCCTATGATTTGGACAGGATTTAAGACTTTTAAATATCGAATGCTTGGCAAGAGGTCAAGGCATTTTAGTTACAGTGTTTCTCAGGCTTCTCTGGAGAGAGTTTTACCTTACATGTTTGTGTGCTTTTGTTAAGATATCAGTGGTAGTAAGTAGTGTAGTATAAGAATTTGTAGGTCAATGAGGTTTCTTGAGATAAGAAAGAATTGACCTCATAAGAACACACTAACATAGAAGGACAAGCAAATGTCTACATCTAATCTTTGTTATTAAAAAGGCATAATAGAAACTATCATTAAACTTGACTAAAAGATTGAATCAAACTAAAATGAATTAAAATGGAAAAGGTGGGGTAAGATAATAATCTGAAGAGAACAGTATGCATAGTTAAGGCTTTGACCATGTCAATGTTAAAAAAAAAATTCATAAAATTCATAATAATGGTTTCAACTAAAAAAACAACCACGAAGCATAATCGTCTTCAGTATGTCTCTGTATTTTGTTGACAATCAGACATAACAAACAAAGTCACAAAAGAAAAACCGAGCTTCTTCTATTTGCAAGGAACTTCGCTATCTGCAACCATTCTTTTTTTAAAGAACATTAAAAGGTAAGTATAATAACACACAGTACTAAAAATATGTTTTTGAGTCTATTTTGAAGATGTCAACCAAATTGAGAAACACGTAAATTATAGATCACAAATTCAACATTTTTCTGAATGCTTACAGAGAACAAAAGCTACAACAAGGATTCCGCTATGTTTGGATTTATCCACAGGTTTGTTTCTTCAGTCCACATATTCCTCTAGCTGGTGTGCTTCACCTTGTTCAGATTTTTATCAATAAAACATTTTCATCAAGATAAAACCTGCAATCATGTTAGACAAGTATTGAAAGTATAATTCATAGAACAACCATTTCAACTAGGTTTAGATAGCATATATTCATAACTATTTCAATTTTATGTGAACTACACAATATCTATAATGCATAATTGGAGTTAAACCATAATAGGGCTTGGATGAGAAACATGATAGGGCACCCGAAGCTGTCCACATGCTAAGCCCAAGAGCAGATATGCCCTCCCTCTTGGCCCCATGTGGCAGTCCGCCATCCATATGAGGTGGTGTGCTTAGTGGGTAAACTTGTACCTGCCCTCCCTATCTATGCTACCTTATCCACCCTTCTATGATTGAGACCCCTTTAATCACAATGGTAGAGGTTGATGGGGAAACCACAATAGGGTGTCCTGAGCATCCCTCCCTTCTAAGCCCAAGGGCAGGATACACCTTTGCCCCCCTTGACCCACATGTGGCAGACACATCAGTCATCCACCATGGGGTAGTGTACTTAGGAGAGGACCTCGTCACAGTTTCCCCTCCTTGTATTCCCCTATTAACCCCCTCATGATTGATTGCAACAATTTAAGAATCAGATATTCAATATTATTTCTCATATCCAATGTAGGGGAGGTTATGTATCAAGTATAATATTGCATTGCATCTTATTATCTATGTCTATATGAGAATAATTAATCATAAGAGTACTATTATGTTGCATACCACAAATGGATTAAGATTACTATTGCTTGCAGTAAACAATAATTTCATATCTGATCTGTTTGCCTGATTGCTGATATATATATTAGGAGTTGATCTGCTCTTATGAGTGCTGATGCTGATTGAACTACTTTCCTTGATGCAGATGTAATTTTCAGGTCTAAAGAACCTACCATTGTGTCAAAAAGGCCCATAAGACCCCATTTTCATCTAAAACTTGTCTCTTTTGGTCGTAGAAGCATTTAAGGAAAAAAAAAATCACACAACCAATGATATGCCTATACCATACATATTTGAGTTAAAATAAAAATAAAAATTCACAAGGTTTGGAGACCATTGAACAATTTGGGAGATTGCTAATACATACACTCAATTTATAAAGTCTCAATTTGATGTACTTAATCTTCGAGAGGCCTATACAAAAGCATTTTGTAATTGCGAACTAAGATAAATTTCCATTTTTGGCAGTTTTCATCATGGATTATGGTATTAAATTCCCACATTCTATTGTCAAGATAAATTCAGAGAACCATTTGTACTCGAAACAAGGGATAGTGAAAAATTACATTATGTAGGATCTCCTACCCTATCTCATTGAATTCAATCTACACCAAGTGACTATGAACAAAAGCGTAGGTATTTAACAACAATGACATGGTCCATGGACTAGTGATCCTCCTCTTGATACTCCATCTACAAATGAGAACATCTCTTGTACACGTTGCTACTTTAGAATTAAAAGTTGCTTCTTCTAGAACTTTCCATGATTCTTTTCAATAGGATTATATGTCTTCTAGATTCACCCCACTAGGACACATTCATATCAAGCATCTTTACTTTTTTAAAAAGCAGACCACATTTCAGATCTAGATGACACCATAATGACTTTGATTTCCTCTTGCAAGATATTCCTCCATCATGTATTGCTTCATCAAAGTTCAAATTTGCTTCTTCAAGGGCTCTCAATGATTCTCTATATAGGATTCTTCATGTCTATGAGATCCACTTCATTGGGAGGCCTACTTAAACATTTCACATCTGTTTGTGGACTCTCACCTTTCAAAAATTTCACATCTTATTGAGCTTCGCTTTGTTTCGAGAATAGTTTAATATTCTCTACTTAACAGGGCCAACCACGTGAAGGTGGAAGCTCATTTGGCCCCTCCCCCCCCCCCCCCCCCCCCCGTAACATCACTCTAAATTCCCCGTTAACATCTAACATTCATTCATTGTTTCATCCATTATTAAAATATAACATTCATTCATTATCACATAACGTTCATTAACACATAAAATTCATTAACTTTCATTAAAACGCAACATTCATCAATAATCATCAACACATATCATTCATTAACATTCATTAGCACATAATTACATTCATTAACACATAAAAATCAGTCATTATCAAATAAGGTAGATTACAATCATTTCTTTCTTTGTTTTTTCTTTGAAGCTATGAAAAGACTAAGTGGAACATCGGTTTCTTCATCATTTCCCCCATCTTCGGATGTTCTGCCCTCTTCTCATGCTCTTGATGTATGCCTAGTCCTATACAAAGGATGAGGATGTTGAACCAAAGGGGGGTCCTCTGCAATAACAAAGAATTGGGTTAAATTCAAAACATTTTTTTATTATTGTTACAAGTATTTCATTAATTTAAAGAACACAACCATTACACTCTTTACATGATGGGGCCACATCATCTTCCACATCATAGCCTCAACCTCGACATGCTAAGCACCCTCTAGATCCTCTAGAGTTGAAATACGAAACGTTACATTAATCAATACACCAATTGCAATTAAATTTGTTTAAAGGAATAACAGTGGTCCTCTTTACCTGATTGGGGAACATCATGTTCCTGATCTTGTCTACCCGGATCATGCTCCACTTGGTCACCACCGACTACATGCTCTAAAATATTAACAATAAAGGTTACATTAATTAATACTCTAATTTTCAATTTAAGATGTTTAATTGTATTAATAATTACATAAAAAAAATTGAATAGCAAATGAATACCTCCACTACTAGGATGCACATCCGGACCTTCATGTACAAGTTTTGTTCCACGATTATCATGCTGCATTCCAATGTCACACGCAGTGTTATCATTGCTTTCTTATTTAAAAAAAATATAGTCACTTTATGTTGAAACTTAACATCAAATAGATTATTGGTTAAGTATTCAATTTGAAATAATTTTCATTTAGCTTAATTATCGTTGTGATAGATGCATCAGAATCTCGTGTTTGCCCACTCAATTCTTGTAGCCATTCAGCAATGACTATATAGCCTTGCTGGTAGCCAATTCTCTTGTCATCTTCCGTGGGCGCTCTATTGAATTCAGAGCCCTGCATTTTTGCTTAGTATTGTGAATTTTGCTTGTATTGTTTGATAAAAAAAAAATTGTTTACAATTTACAAATATTTTGATGTGATACTTAATTTACAGATTCTTACAATTCGTGCGACAAGTTTCATATAACCACCAGAGCCGAGTTTGTGTTGCCCATGCTTTTCTTGTCTTGCCTTGGTTGCCTTTGACGTGTCACTCAATCTATGAAAAGTTTGAAATATGTTAGATTATATAAATATAATGAATAATTAGTACATATTCACATTCTTAATAGTATCACATACCTTCTTCTGGCGTCTGGTGGTGTATTTCCTTTTTTCCTTTGAATTCTCTCCTTTGCATCCAAAATCAGGCCCTTCCACTCCCTCTCTAGAATCATGGGGGGACGCTCATACTTTACGTTCTTCTCTAAATGTGTCCTGTATTGGTCCCTCACATACTTTAGATACGTGCCATCTTTTTCCAGGAGCTTAGTCTTGTCGAATGTGTCATTTCCAAACAACCCTACCATACGATTTGTGAGTTCATCTTTTAACTTTTTTTCTTGGTCATTCCACCTTTAAAGCAAAAACAAACCTGTTAGATTTAGAAAGAAACTAAAGCTACCTTTGATATAGTTCAAGAAATGGATAAAAGGAGAACTATTCTAGCAATGATATGAAATCAAAATAGTGGATAAGGGTTAGTTCACGTATGATGTTCCACCTTTTACGTATGGTGGGCCCAAATATCTGCAATGTAATGTCATTAAGATTTTTATAAAAAATATCATTTCCTGCAAAAAAAACATGGGATCATTAGTCCAAAATGAGTGATCAGTAAGTAAATTACAATTAGACTATACATAATAATATTTTTAAAGTACCTGGAACCTTCTGTATCTTCAAGGGAATCAATTCTTCGTCGCTGACCACCAATGTGGCCTGCAACGTTCCCGTACTAGCAATACGGGAAGATCCAGGAAATGATTGTATGTTATCAGTAGTACTCACCTTTGGCGCATCCTCATGTGCATCTCCTGCCACAGTAAATGAATCCACTATGAAATACCTCCAAGAAAGAGCACTTCAAGGGTAATAAACACATAATGAAAGAGAGAGAAAAAGAGGGATCTACCACCAGTGGGCGGGTCAACATGAGCCAGTGCAACAAATGATGTCTGCATGCTACATGTTGCCGACATTACAGTCGGCAATACAGTTGGGCTCGACCTCAGACCCATGTCAGCACCTGAAGAGTAATACATTAAATATGTAAAACATTAAAAAAGCAAGTTCACAAGTCCAAAGGAGTGGTTTTAATATATAGAACATGGTCATCACCTGAACTACTCGCAATACCCTGATCATCGCCACCAGGATGATGAGGCCCTATAAATTTCTCTAAAAACAACACATACATATTTTAGTTAATGACATAAAAGAGAAAAAAATATAAACCATTATTAAACTTTTGTTATGATTAAAGCTTTCATTACGGCTTACTTGCAAGTTTTCCATTGTCGTCAACAATAGTTGCACCCTCTTTGTTATCTCATCAGTCTGAGGGCTTATGGTTGCCAAATCAACAATCTCTTGCCTAATTTTTCTAATATTCTTTTGTACAAATTGCATAGAGTTTGCGCTAAGTGTGATGTCATCAGCACATAACACTGTCGAGTGCCCCACATCCCTATGGAGGTGCTGAGGTACTGCAGGTTCCTTTCCCTTATCTTGAACATCCGTCTGTGACAAGAATATAATTAACACTATCAAAATTACTTCAAAACACTCAAGAAAAGATCATAATGTAATAGTTTGCTTCTATCTAATTTGTACAATTACAATGAGGTTTACCTGCTCTGTAGAAGTGTTGGGACCTACACCCCTATTTGTGCTATGTGGTCGATCCATGTGGCCCTGTGACAAAGAAAAAATATAAAAACGTTAGCAAAATGAAACCAATAGACTTAGCAAAAAAACTTAATATTACAATGGTTTATTGGATTCATTAATTGGAAGTTCGCTTAAATGGTATATATATAGTACGTACCACCCCCATGATAGTAACTTTGTTTGTATCTATATGATTCAAATTGTAATCAATTAGCAGCTCTTCCCCTGCACTTGTTGATTTTATCGCACATACAAACACACAATTTCCCTCACGTGCCTCAAATATGCAATTGGGTTGCTTATTAGTTGACCCAGGTCGTGTACTATTTATAAAACCTGCAATATTCCCTATTGCTTTTGGCCTTCCATCAATGTATACAGCCACTCGTTTACTTTGATCATTATCTTTTTGTTGTATATAATTGGCTAACAGTGCATACCTACGCATACTTTTTTTATATCGAACAATCTGCATCCAATCATTATAATTGTAACAAGGTCCAACAAACTCCATCAATTCAGCAACTTTGTTGTAATAGACCTTTATGTTGTCCATGGAAAATAGGCCCAAACCATGTAACGACGAAGGTGCTATGCGATATATCCTCTCATTAACACTAAAATCAGTGTTTATTGGAGGAAGTTCCTTGGGTACACATTGTTTCAGTAGATGTTTGTACCTCAAGGGCACCTCAATGTCGCCTTTGGTCTCATCATTATAAGAACATGACCCCCCTTGAGCAAGAAAAAATTCCATGCGTTTATTGAATTTTCTTCTAATCTTTTGACCTCTAGTTGATCTCCCTATTTGAGATCTACTGCATGTCTCACTTTCCTCTTCTATTCCTGCATTTCCCTCACTCGAGGAAGACACATCTGACAAATGCCTATTTGGTGATACCAGTGCACCATCAAATGAGAGAGTTAGTTGGTAATGAGAGAGATATTTTGCAAATGAGGGTAATATTGATGAAGAAGTCGGCCATAAAGTTGATGTTGAGATTAAAATTTGAGTAATTCCAACTAGGGCCTCAAGTGTTGATAACTATATTAGATTTGCTGCTAATGTTGAGGTTTGAAAAACTGAGGAAGTTTGTTTTTCTTGTAATTTAAAAAAAATATATTATTTCTATAAGGTGTATTGACTTATACTTGTCGATCCATGAGACTATGTAGGATCCTCGTGAAAGGGGTTCAGGTTCCTGCACCAACAATTGAGCATCATAAGCATTACATTTGTAATTTGATAAACAATAAATACTGCAGTATCATAAGCATCATAAGCATCACATATGTATCATCATATATGTAATTGAGCACCATAAGAATCACATATGTATCATCATAAACATGTAATCCATCACATACGTATCATAAATCACCATCCATCACATAGCTAATAAGTAGTCCACATTCCATAAATAAACACAAAGTTCAAAAAATGTCACATGTATCATCATAAGCATGTAATCCATCACATATGTATTTTAAATCACCATCTATCACATAGCTAGAGGTGCATCATGAATTAATTAAGTAATGGCATTAGAATTCAAAACATATGAATTATTTATGTAACTATATAAGTCAAATCAATTTCTATCAAGATATCAATATTAAATAGATAATATAATAATCGCATCTCATACATTTCATTCATGTCATTGATCTTCTTCTTCATCCAACTCATCATCATGACCATCATGATGATGATGACGATGATGATGATGATATGATGATGATGATGATGATCATCATCATCGTCATCATCGTCATCGTCATCATCGTCATTGTGTTTGTCATCACCATCACCATCACCATCACCATCACCATCACCATCACCATCACCATCACCATCACCATCACCATCACCATCACCATCACCATCACCATCACCATCACCATCACCATCACCATCACCATCACCATCACCATCACCATCACCATCACCATCACCATCACCATCACCAGCAGCACCATCATCATCATCAGCTTCTTCTTCGTGTACATTTCCATCAGGAACATCATCGAGTAACTATCGATCGTGATCATCATCTATATCATCTTCTACTTCTTCGGTATCTTCTTCTTCCATCACATTATACATTATCGGCCTTCCTCTTGGATCATGTCTAACAACAAATGACCAACCCGATTTATGTGGAACCTCTGAGTAAAATACCTGCTCACATTGACTTGGAAGAACATAGGGCTCATCCCCAACTCGTTCAAACGACCTTGTATTAACCATTGTAAATCCATTATCATGTTCGATAATAGTTCTATCAGGATCATTTTTATTTAGTCGTAGCCTATACCATTTGATGACTAATAGAACTAATTTGAAGGAATTAAAGTCACACTCAAGTATATCATCCAAAATGCCATAGTATCGATTTTGAGACACTTGAGGATGTATGTCGTTTCTAGATGAAATATTGGTCACCTCAAAGACTTCAATTATCCCAGAATCACAAGTTTTCTTCGTGTCATCCAACTGTTTGATGCGAAATTTATGACCATTGCAGTACATAGCCTTGTGGTGTTTGACCTGCAATATGTCTAACATATTAAAATTATTGTATCATGAGTTGATAAACATACGGGTGATTAATAAAATTATACGTACCTGTTGATCTCTTAAACCATATGCTAAATCAATTTCCCTTTGTGTAACATTGGAATCTCCATTATGATGAGCTTCTTTAACCAATGAAGCGACACCATCCCATGTTAATGTGCGACCAAAATGTTGACATCCTTCAATCCACACCGTCATCCAATCAAGATTGTTTGCAATATACAAATGTAGCGCATACCACTCCCAACCAACTGTACAAATAATTAATAGACCACTTACAACTGATTTATTTAGAAGATGAAGAATTAATTTACTACAATAACATCTTATAATTACCTCTCACTTTCTTCAATCTACCTTTCCCCATCAAGTGCTCCCCTTCAAATTTATTAATGGGGTTGGGATCCCAAATGCGATCTACGTGGATTTTTGCTGCAAACTTAGGAAGATATTCAGTAATGTACACCATAGTTTGGTATACCATATATCCCTCCACCATAGAACCCTCAGGATGTGCTCTTTGTCGAACCAAAGCCTTCAAAAATTTCAAGTGCCTCTCAACCATCCACATTGACCTAGTGTGTACAGGTCCACACAATTCAATCTCCTCAACTTGGTGTATGAGGCAGTGTTCTTGTGCATTGAAAAAAGTTGAAGGTAGACACTTTTGCATTTCACACATTAGATGAGGGATTTTTCTCTTCCAATATTTTATATCTTCCTTGTGGATTTCTTTAGATGACAACCACCTAAAAGAGATTGAAGATGCAAAAATATATAAACGAGACTTTACAAAATAATATACAATATATTGCATAACAAGTAAAACAAATGGCAAATATAATATCTATACAACAAATTGAACAAACATCACTACTTACCTCATGTATTTTCCAAGATCATATATGACTTGCTTGATATTATTGTCGAAGTGGTCTGGGAGAGATAGAGGTAGAACGTACTGCAACAATTATAAAATGATCTTTTCATTGTTTTCTAACATAATACAATAAAAAGTACATGCGCAGTATACAAATATATAGTAAATACACAAAAATGTGAATTACCTTAATGAAGGTATGCCAATCATGCGTTTTCATCCCTGACCCAAATTCACTCTTCTTTGATATGAGATTGTTTATGTTCGTAGAAAATCTTGTGGGAAATCAAATTTTTTGTATGACTTCTTTTATATAATTGCTTTGCTACTTCGTTAATAACCAAGGAAGGGCACTTATATTAATCTGATCTCCATTGCTATTTGATTGAATGACATTTTTCATTGCATGATTGGATTCCACAATGTCACTACAAATTTTGACAATTTTTTCTTTGTCACACCTTCCATCCAATATTTTCCATAATGTCTCTGTTATATTCTTCCAATATGCATTGTATCAAACAAATGCACAATTTGTAGCTGCTCGTAGTAAGGCAACCTACTGAATTGTCTGGGGTAACTTTTTAGTCCCTTTGGAAGGTGGCCATCCATGCCTTGACGACCTTCAGTATCATCAATTACATCATCAGTAAACAAAACACGATAGAAAAATTCAAATTCCAAACATAAACCATTAGATGGAATGACATTACCTTGACGATTAATTCTATTATATTCCAACTTCCATAAGTGAGGAGTCATTCTTCGTGGCTTTGATGTAGTCTCTTCTTTCCCATTGAAAAGATGTTTTTCAGTATTCCAGTACTTATGATTTTTGTGAAGGAAGTGCCTATACTTATCAAACACCTGCTTTCCTAAACTTTTTAAATGACGGGATTTCATCTTTGGACCACAAACTGGACATGCAAATTTTCCCTTTGTTTGAAGACCTACAAGATAATGTATAATTCTATTAAATTTGTTAATTTTTATAATTATAATTATCATGCGCAACTTGAACACTATAACCTACCACAAAAATGTGTTAGCCCTGGGGCATCATGTATTGTCCATACAAGCATTGCATGGAATTGAAATTGTCTTTGTCCTATTGGTCTAGAGATGTCATACATGGTAACACCATTCCATAACTCCAGCAACTCGTCGATAAGAGGCTCAATATATACATTCATATCTTTAACTTGGTACTTGCCTAGTGGAATGAACAAAAACATTACATAATTATTATGACCATTTTACTGCAATATTTATAATTAAATGTAGATGACTATTAAATGATAAAATACCTAGAATAATCATTGCCAACATTATGTGCTCCCTCTTTATTGACATCCATGGAGGAATATTATTGTTGATAACAAAAATAGGCCACACTGAGTAAATAGATCTTAACTCTCCAAATGGATTGACACCGTCCGCTGCCGATGAAAGCCTGAGATTACGAGGTTCTTCTTTAAAGTGTGGCCACTTTTCCTCTATGTCCATAAATGCTGAACCATCCACAAACATTCGAATAATGTCATCTCGACTTCTATTGCATGCATGGTAATCCATAAATTGTGCCAAGCTAGTGCACCTGAATAATCATTGCATACGTGGAATAATGGGAATATAACGAAGAACCTTGCGAGGCACCTTTTTTGTTATTTGATCTGTTCGATATCTACTGATATGACATTCAGGGCATTCTGTTCCAAATTCATGTTGTTTATGATATATAATATGATCATTGGGACAAGCATCTATTGTTTGATACTCCATTCCAATATCTTTCATAATGGCAGATAATTCTCGGTATGAGCGAGGTAGAATATTTGATGGTGGTAAGAAAAACTCACCTATCAATCTACAACAAAAAAAGAGTTTGAGGTGTTAATATAAAGAATATTAATGGTACATGATTCACCATTTATTAACTGTAATGACATGTATGACACACCTTAACATACGTGAGATTGTTATGTTGGATAAACCATTCATAACCTTCAAGTTCACCAACAACAATACAATAGAGAGAAGAGTTGTTTGGGAGCCTTTGTAAAGGGGCTCATATGCCTTCTCAAGAAGAGGTAAATCATGAACATCAAGGTCATCCTGATCATCATGATCAGCTGTGTCAGTACTAAATGTGCCATGGATCAATTTATTTGTACCATCATCTTCAATTGTGTTTTCTGGTGCATGATCGTCATCTTCCATGGGATCATTATCTTCAGCTTCGATATTCACACCTCCATGTTCCTCCACTTCGAAAACCATATTCTCAAGGTTTTGTTGATCCATACCATGTGCTCCAGGGTGCTCCACCTATATAAAATTGATATACATAAATAAACCATGATCATGATCTCATTATCAAGTGATTTCTTATGTATATAAATTGTTAAAACGATATAATGAACAACTTACCAGTGGATGATAATCATGTCCCCCTTCAATGTGACCATGCTGCCTACAATGTTTATTAGCTGTTTTGATTAGAAGTCTTCTAGTCTTTATGCCCTTACAAATTTTGTAGGGACAATAACATTTCCCATCACCTTTTCTTTTCAAGTTAGACCATAATCTAGCAATTATCTCCTTATTTTGTTCTTCGTTGATATTATCTGACATGGTCTTTCTTCATAGGCAAAAAAATTAGGCTATGGAAACTTCAGTGCAAAAGCTTCACAAAAATTGCAAATCGAACCAAAACCATTTAACTCTTCTTTTTCATCTTAAAACATTGAACTTAATAGAGAACATATTTAATGTAGCTGATTGTGTGAATTTCTGAGCATTGTGTCTGCAAATTCTTACTAAAAGTTTGCCTATTGCAGACTTTCTGAGAGACATTTTTGAGTATTCTAAGCAAAGCATTGATTTTAACATACACTTATTCATCCACATTGTAGGGATAACAATACAAGGCTCACATATTGGTCTAAGAGGATGCCATGGTCTCACAAAGTAACCAAGAACCATATGAAATGATGGTCTTGAATCCACACACAACTAGGGAGGATCCATACGATTATGTATGACTTCCCCCTTGTTCGTTTAATGGGATTATCCTCCAAGACATAGCCATCAATAATCACTAAGAATGTACAAGTGGAACGTAGCTACCCATACAACAAACACTTACCCCTATCCTCAAATTTTCCCAATGTTTGATTCCTTATATACACTCATCCAAGGTTATCTACGTCGATCTTGGTGAGGAATCACATCACAACAAAGAAGGCAACATTTAAAAATAGCAAGAGTTTCACTAAACTACCAAAGATCATAAATATTGAAAGAAAGAAAAAATAGTACCAATAATAAGTCAAATAAATGTGTTCAATTCCAATAGCAAATCAAACATAGCCACAATAACTACACAATACAGAAAACTCACAATAGTGATTAAACTAATTCAAACAAGATAAAATAAAATTGTTGGCCCATGCAACAAAGATGAGAGATCATCAATAATTGAAGGAAACTTCACAATCCTATTTGCATAATGTCAAAACACATGCAAACATGAAAATCATCACAGCATGACAAAAATCAATCTCCACATGTTGGAACAAAGATATAAATAAGATTATAGGGTAAGAGGAAACCCGTACCAAGAACCACATACCAACTATCGACAATGCCATCAAGATAAATGTAGGATAGGATACCACTATGAGCCATCCAATGGTCCATTCTATGAGGAGAACTAGGGGATTCTATCTTTGAAAGGTGTGGTCAATAGAGATAATCCCTACTAATGCCACAGTATGTCACCATAGCTTCTTGAGTTTTCCATTCTTTTGATGAAAATCTCTCAATATAATGTCACTTTGGCGAGGGTGCCTAACCTTCTCTTTCATTTATGAGATGATTTATATTATAAAGATATCAACAATGTTATTGGTTATTTTCTGAAGGTAGATTCCACAACCTTTGATACCAACCACTCTACTTTTGCCTATATCTTGGTGGACATTGACATTTCCAAGACTCTAATTGATGCAGAGCCCCAGGCAAGGTGTGGAATAGGTTCTTCTACTCAAACCTCCAACCAAGGACCCCAAAACTTCAAAATGACTTCATGGGGTGTTCAAGACTTGGATATATAGGTTCCATATCACTTCCAACTTGTTTGCTTCTATGCAGGGTTCTATCCCCCCAACGCTCCCAATGGCTGCAGGAGACTCACTAGGCCAAATTGATCCAACTATGGTTGGAACTCTTCCCAATGCAAATGTGACTAAAAATGGTATTATTTGAAGGTTTCAAGGTCAAAGAGACCTTATCCCAGGCTTGGATTGATTCCCTTAAGGTAATTTTGCAAAGTTGTTGTTTTAGAGGCTTACAAGCCCTTGTAGCCCTGCCAGACCAGAATTGTTGTTTTTCTCCCAATCATGCCAAAGGAAACCTAAGGATTAAAATGGATTTAGACCCCTACCATGGATTACTAACACATATCGCAAGGGTTCAGACTGATCAATTATGCAAAGGACCTAACCCTACCCTTGGCTAGTAGGCCTAAAGCCCCAATTAGGTCTATTTTACAAAGAAAGTACCCTTAAAAAGTGCTTCCAAAGAAAATTAATGGTATTTAACTCTCAATTACATGGAAAAACTACAAACTAACAGGTTTTAGACCTTGGTGACACCCCAAACTCCAGATATGGAACCTTCTTGTATGCCTTCACTAGGTGGCCACATGGAGTTGCCCACCTTAGTGCATCAAACCCTTGCTCATTTCCACTCAAAACTTGAAAAATAATTTCAAAATATTAAATTAAATTGTTAAACCTTGCTTCTCCTCCAGGGCCATTGAGTGACTAAGAAGGATTAGCAATTTTTCACCATTTTAATGCCAAAACCTAGGGAACGCTGTCCTAACCTAGCAACTTCCAGTAAATTGCAGATATCTCCACTTCAAGAATGAATAAAGACCTTAGAATAGTCTCATTTTAAAGGTGATTTACTCCTATAACACATCCCACCATTTTTATGCTTCTATCAAGTCCATACAGTACGATACAATGATTATAGCAGCAAAATTGCAGGAAAATCATAGAATTTTATTGCTTTTTTGATGCCAAATCATTACAAACGAGTCAACAACCCCCAAATGGTGGTTGGAATAATTATTTATATCCTTCCCATCATTTATCAACCACTTTTTTAACTATGGGAACCATTTGGAAATAAGTTGCACTTTTTAACCAAAAATGGTTATTAGCAACTTTGACAATTTTTACAATTTTGACATATTTTAACCAAATTTGACACCTATTGAATCCATTGGTATTAGTGTCATTAAAACATGTCTAAAACATCCTAAGACACCTAAAAACACCTAAAATACTCAATTCAATACCCCTAGGCCCATATGCCTATGGTGGCTTATCATCCTGCCAAATCCATGACATTGGGTAACAAGGCGGGGTTTATTACAAAAATCAACAAAATAACCTATCTTATTGAAAATATGGATGAATCACATCATTATTACTTTAAAAATTCATGGTCTTTGTCACGATTTCCTTGGTCATGAGGTGCCCTTGCACCACTAATGAGGATGTTGTCTTGATGGTTGAGGATGGGTAGTGGACTTAATCGAAGAGCTATTACCATGGTAGAAGAGTGTGCAAGGAGTCTTGCACTCACCTAGTCTATGGAATTGATACAACATACAACATCTTTGGGTAGGCATTCTTCCTCATTGCATGAAGTGACTTTGGTTGAGGATTCCCTCCAGTCTCCTTGATCAAAGGAACTTGAAAATGGTGTCTTGGATGGTTGTTCAAAGAGTTGTTTCAAAATCCCATTGTCAAGCTAAGGGTGTGCGTACTGAAAAAAAGGAAATGACATTGTTTAGGTTGGAAATGACATTGAAAAGACTCTTTCAAATCATCTAGTTTGATCTTTTGCTATTGGTTAGTGGCTATTTTATTGATATTTTGATTAAATTGGGTTTTAGGAGTCTATAACCTAAAACCTATTTACCTTTAATAAAAATCATGAGATCCTAAACACAAATACTTTTCACTTCCCTTCTCTTTCCTGAGCCCCACAATATATAACACTCAAATAACTAACACTACCATTACCACTTCCCCCACACGTGGGATACACAATTTTAATCTAATTTTCTAGTGGGATGACTTACAAAGCATAAGAATATAACTACCTTGGGGGATGTGTACCACATGTTAGCATATATATCAACCATTATACATTATAATTGTAACACCCCATTTGTATTGTTGAGATGTAGATCTCAACATCACTAGACTTCAACTATGTATTAGGGGATGCATATGTTGTTCTTGTTTTTTTGTCTTGGGTGTTGAACGATGTTTTAGCTTCATTGTTTTTTGTGAGTTTTAGTTGTGGTTGTTGTCCTTGCTTTGAATAGTGTGTTTGGACCATCCCCATGTTTCAATATGAGGTTCCTTAACATGTCGATTGTTGGTGTTCAATATGATTTGAGGTGGCTATGTTATGTTTATATGCCTCGTTTATTTGAATGCTTTAGTTCATAAATTTGCATAAAATTATTTATGTTTTACTAAATGTGTTCGTTGATTATATGATATCTTGATGCATTGAATTATATTTTTGTAAAGCGGAAAATCGTGATTGAACCCTAGTTGCTCTCCCCTCTTCCAACTCCAAGGAGAGAGAAGGGAGGTTCGCTAGGATTCGATGGTTTTCACTTAGGGGAGAGACTTTACATTCAAAAGAGGGGTTGAAACCCACAAGATCCAATCCCACGCAATGCAAGATTGGATGCTAAATGTGTTTCAAGGGTTAAGACAGCAAGGCTACCCTCTTTTGTAAAGAATGTTGATAGAAGAATTAAGCTAAGCATGCATAGAAAGTGATAAAGATTCGCTTATAAACTGAGATAGGAATACAGTATGAAGCTGCAGACCTGGAATTAGCAGTAAAATGTTGATACGGCACTGTCCTGCAAATTTGAGCAAAAGTTGTCGGGACGATGGCGCCCGGCGCCACGGTCCTCCGAAAAATCCGCGAAACGAAGGGGGATCTGTTCGTCTCTGCACAAGGATTCCAGATCTTCAATTTCAGCCGCGTACCTGCAACCTACACACAGAAAAGCGAAGATGATTGGGGGGTTAGGGATTAGGGGTTTGCCTTTAGGTCAAACCCCAGTTTTGGAATTAACCAAGAAATGAGCAAGTGCTGTAAATGTAAATGTATGTAAAACAAGTACTAATACCTTGTTCTAAGGATGTTTGTATCCTTATGTGCGAAGGTATAGATGTTGTATGTTGTATGTTGTAGCATGTAGTATGTGATCTCCTCTTCAATGGTTGAATCCTTGTCTTGAATGCAACACTTAGCCTTGAATGGAGACTTGAAATGATCAATTGCTTGAAGGAATGCTTGAATGCTTGAATGCTTGAATGCTTGAGTATAATTTCCACGCTTTTTCATATATCCTCTTCATCCATCCAAATGAGAGAGGAAAATGTAGTTTATATACTTGTCAATTAGGGCTGATAGACTGATTTTCCCGACCTTAGGCCGACCAGGAAAGTTTAATTTCCAATTTGCAAACAAAAAGACCCGAGACCCCTTAGGAGACCGGGCCCAAAATAGGACCCAGGGACCAGGGCGCCCTGGTCCTGAAGGACCAGGGCGCCCTAGTCCTGAAGGACCAGGGCGCTGGGCGCTCTGGTCCCACCTCCCGGGACAGCAGGGTGCAAGGAGGTTCAGGCCAGGGTGCTTGAAAAATGCAGTTTTCAGTGTCGTGAGCAAGTTTCGGGGTCTCCATTCAGGTTGCGTGTTGTGTCGCCATCGTGAAGACCGAAATGCAATCGAAATTGCAAGTGTCGCAATTTTAGGATGCTACATTTAGCCCCCACTTTAGCGGGAGTATGTATGCTCATACTTCCGGTAAAGTACAAGGAAACAATATTGAAAGACTTTCACCACATCAAGGAGGCAAGATACACCAAGCCCCCAGTGGACTAAGGATCTTATGACTTCGATTGACAAAGTAAAAGGGAAGATCACGAGGGGGAACCATGATTGTCAGTAGTAAGGCTCCCTCACTATGAGTCATGTAAGAAAGATATCAAAAATTTTCAGGGCAAGGCTAAATTTACCCAGAAATTTTCAAGTATCTTGAAAAGATATGGACGGGATGTATGCCCCCCTACGTTAAAGCGATCGCACACGCCTCACCGGGGGTGATTGTTTTAACGTAGTGATACACATAAGAAATGAGAAAGGAAAGGAGCACGTTATCGCAAGGATTTAGCCCCCAAGTGTGAGATAAACCCAAGGATAATAGACACAAAACACAAAGCACGAGGTGACCTCGCTTTCCTCGGGGTCAGTATGCTGTATGATAATTCATGTATATCATATGTATGTATGCATAATTGTTCTTCATTCCCCAATCAAGGAAGGTCACCTAGAAGAAGGGAACACATGTGTCTTTTGAGTCAACATGAGAGAGATCGAGAGATCTCAATGCTTTGCATCGTCCTCAAGTAAACAACACTAAGGACAACAAATAGAAGAATGAGAGTAACATATAGAAGAAGTAACAAAAGAGAGGGGGAGAGAATCTGCTATGCTAATGAAACTAGTCTAGCACGTCATCTACCCCCCGATCTTGCTGATCAATGTTTCGGGAAGGCAGGGAACACGCTAGAGGAGGAACATCCAACACAGCAGATGGAGCTATCACAAGATCCAAAAAAGGGCTATGTTCATGTTCTGAGCCACATTGTTCTTGTCTAGGAGCTAGGATAAGTGCTTTAGAAAATTCATTAGATAAATGGTTATCAACATCAACAAGTTCATATTCACTATCAAAAGCAAGAGGAGTAACATTTTCATCATGCCTAACATTTTCATCTATATCATCATCAAGATTTATAAAAATAGGATCTTTAACTCGCACAGGATCAAGACCATCATGCATCTTATGTTTAGGAGATTTAGGCTCAATGTCCGGCTGAGGAGAAAATGGAATAATGCTTGTTGAAGGTGTCTTTGGAGATTGCAAAGTTCGAGAAGCAGCTGCCTGAGCTCTAAGACGACGCTTTCGTCGGCGTTCACGTGCAGAACAATTTCGTCTGGTCTTAGTAGGAAGTTGAGAAGATTGAGGAGGAGGAATGTTCTCATCGTTAGCACTTGGGTGTTTAGGTTGTGGTCTCTTAGGCTGGATAATAGGAGAAGAAGAAGGTCTCTTCTCTCTATAAAAAGAAGGAGGAGGAACTGCTCCATATAAAGGAGGAATTTTTGGTTTAGGGAGAAGACCAAGTCCATCATGACGAGGAGGTATAGGTCCACTCTTAGGAAGTTTATTAGGCATAGACATAGTCATATCCATAAGGATGGGTTGGGAATCTTCTTGAGGAAAGACATTAGTTTTATCTTTCAAAGGAAGAACTTCCTTCTCAAGAATGATAGGAATATCAAGTTTAGGCGTTCTAGGTTCACTTAAAGATAGGATCATATCTGTTTTCCACTTTTGATAAGATTTGAAAAGATGATCACTTCGCGGAGGAAGAGATTGGAATTGTTTAGGCCAAAAGTAATCAATAGGAACGCTAGAAGTTCTTTCAGCTGGTTTAAAGAGACTATGATTGACAGTAACAACTTCACCATTATGGGGAAATTTCAAACACTTATGAATAGGAGAAGCAATAGCTTTCATGGAAGATAGCCAAGGATAGCCAAGCTTCACACGAAATTGTTCGGAAGATGGAATAATAGCAAAGTTCACATCAAGGGATTTGTTATGGACCTCAATAGGCAATGTAATAGAACCAATTGCAGGAGAAGAAAATGCATCAAATAGTTTCACAATCACATCTGTTTTGTCATATATCACTTGATTCAATTGCAAAGTAAAAAGAAATTCTTTAGTAATAACATTAATCATGCACGAAGGATCAATAAGCACTCCACGGCAAGGTGTATTCTTAACTTTTGCAACTATGTATAAAGGACCATCAGGTGCCCTAATGGTTTCACTGGAATCAAATGTGATGGAAGGTTCTTTAGGGATTTCTTGCTGCTCTACAAAGTTAATCACATTCGGAGTCATAGACACAAGACCATCAGATGAGAGAGAGGAATCATTAGCCTCAATTGCGTTAGAGGTATGAGAAGGTAATGGATCAGTGAAAATCTGAAGATTTTGATTAGGAGGAGCTACAGATGTATTGCCTTTATCATTCACTCCAGAAACAGAAATAGTATTGTTATCAATCAAATCTTGAATTTTACCCTTTAAAGAAAAACATTTTTCAGTATCATGCCCAGGCTGACGATGAAATTGACAAAAAGATTTGTTATCAAAATAAGGTGAAGTAATCTTTGCAGGATCAATTTGTCTTATAGGAGGAAGAGTAAGCACATTTTGTTCCAATAACTTATTCATAATACTATGCAATGATTCATTCAAAGGAGTATACTTTCTTTCTTTCTTGAAAAATTTAGAAATAGGAGGCACACCTGATGCTGCATTCACATTGTTGTTGATGATGTTTTCATTGAATTTGATGGAATCTCTATTCGGTTTAAACTTCCCCAATGGTTTTTGACTGCTATCACCCTTATCACTCGGAGCCATAGGACGTGATTGTTCCATTTGACTCACAGTCAGTTGATAATTGTGAAGAGTTGCACACAACTATTGGAAAGAAGTAAACTCAGAAAACAGAAGTTTGTCTCGAATATCTTTTTGTAAATTAGAAATAAAGATTCTTTGAATATCATTGTCAGGCACTGGAAAAGAAATTTGAGCATACAAATGCTTATATCTACCAATGAAATCAGTCACTTTTTCTTTAACACCTTGTTTACAATGCATTAAATCAATCAAAGTAACTTTAGGACTTATATTGTTTTGAAATTGTTGAATGAAAGCATTTGCAAGTTGTTCGAAAGAAGTAATAGAATAGGAAGGCAACGAGCAATACCATTGTAGGGCTTTGTCTCTTAATGTTCTAGTAAACAGTTTTGCAAGCAACCTTTGGTCATAAGCAAAATCGGTACATATTGTTTGAAAAGTCTTAACATGTGCTAGAGGATCTCCTTTACCATTATAAAGTTCCAAATGCGGGATTTCAACATGTTTAGGAGGGATAGCTCGAACAATGTCAAGAGAAAGTGGGCTCGCAACATCAAATGTGGGCACACTAAACTTAGATTGATTCATAGAGGCAATTTGTTGCTGTAAAGAAGAGACAGTTTGTGCAAGATTGTTAATGGTCGCTTCAGTCGAAGAATTCATATTAGATGTGTTAGATTGAGATGGAGGTGTTATGTTATTGAAAGAAGGTAAAGAGTAAGGTGGTGGGACTCTATGATAATTAGTCATAGGAGATGATTGGACAGGAGGAATACTACAAGGAGGGATGGAATGGTTAAATGAATTGCCCCCTTGCGTCATGTTCATTTGTGGTGATATAATAGGCACACTCATTGAAGGAATGAATGAAGAAGTCAGATTAAATGAAGGAAGAGGGTTAATTGAAGAAGAAGGGTTGCCCCCATGACTGGTGATCATAGGAGGAATGTCTTGTATAGAAGTAGTCATTATGTTTGATGTAAAGGTAGGTATGCTAGCAATAGAAGTTGTCAAAGGAATAGAATGATTGACTTGAGTAGGAGGTTGTGTATAACCCAAATTTTCAGCACAACTCTTCATAGGCATCACATTCGATCCACAATGTGTGCAATACCACGCAAAATATCAATTCCATTCTTATCACTTTGAAGCATACATTTTAGACCCTCAATTAAAGGAAGAGCTTGACTATCAGGGTATTCTTGAGACATCCATTGTCGAAAATCGTCAAATTGGTTATCCAATTTCGAAAGTTGTTCTACAGAAACCTCATGGAGAGCTTCTTCATCATTAGGAGGATTAGAGGAATTACCCATGTCCTCGTTAAAAAGGCTATTCAAATTAGGTTCCATCTCCTCGGTAATTAAACCTCGGAAAGACTTAATTCTACGGCTTCGTCTAACAGGAATAGTGTAAGTAGGGCTTATTGTTGTAAAACTCATGCACTAGAAAGAGAGAGAAGATTTTGAATTTAGAGGTAGCAATTTTCAGTAAAATCAGCCAATCTTCTGGATTTAAGCTGTTAAATGCAATCACAACAGTCTCCCGAAATTTCGGAAAAAATGTCCGGGACTGTGGCGCCCGGAGTGCAACACGGTCCTTGCAACTTTTTTCGAAATTTGCAGGGATGAAAGGTATGATGATTTTAGAGCTAATCTGAAAAAATTGAGTGATTTTACGATCTGTAGATAGGCCAAATTAAAGTTGCAATCTCGAAATTGAACCCTACCAAGATTGTCGAAAAATGCAAAATTTGAATTTTGAAAAAGAGAGGGAAACTGAAATTTTGAATTTTATGGTTTTAGAGGGAATGTCAAGAGCAATGCAAATTTTGAAATTTGAAAATTGACTCAATTTCACGCAAAATTCAATTTTGAAAGCGGAAATCAAAGTTGTTGTAATTAAGCATTTAATTTCAAAAGTCACAAAATGCAAGAATTTGAATAAAGCACTGAAATTTCGAATGAATGCAAACACACTTTTCAGATTTAGGACAGTAAGAACACAATTTTGACACAAAATTTCAGTTTCAATGATTTTTGAATGTTTAGAAGCCTTAATCCAAGCAATCACAAGACCAACTTTGACTGTAATTTTGAAGGTGTTATAATTGATAAAATCAGCCAAAATTCTGAATTTTAGCAGAAAAACACAGTAAGATCTCGCTCCCGAAATTTCGGAAAAAATGTCGGGGACGATGGCGCTCGGCGCCACGGTCCTCGCAACTTTTTTCCAAATTTTCAAGGATGAAAGATATTGTGATTTTATTGCGGAATCCAAAGTTACAGCTGATTTGGAGATGTTTTGATCAGTGAAATTGTCGGACAAAGGTTGAATCAAGAGGGTTTCAAAAATTAGGGTTTTGACATTTAACCACTTAATTTTCAAAATTAAAGCACAGATATGAATTGATAATTTGTAATAGAAGGGCAGATCTGAAACAAGCATTAACATTTAGACATTTCGCAAGTTCAATTACTAAAAAGAAAATTTAGGGTTTTTATGCAATCACCTCTAAAATTTTGCAAAAGATCAAACATGGAAATGTAATCAATTTTTTCAGATCTAAGCATGAAAAAAAAAATCAGAAAGGATGTTCACGTCGGGTTCACCAAAATGTAAAGCGGAAAATCGCGATCGAACCCTAGTTGCTCTCCCCTCTTCCAACTCCAAGGAGAGAGAAGGGAGGTTCACTAGGATTCGATGGTTTTCACTTAGGGGAGAGACTTTACATTCAAAAGAGGGGTTGAAACCCACAAGATCCAATCCCACGCAATGCAAGATTGGATGCTAAATGTGTTTCAAGGGTTAAGACAGCAAGGCTACCCTCTTTTGTAAAGAATGTTGATAGAAGAATTAAGCTAAGCATGCATAGAAAGTGATAAAGATTTGCTTATAAACTGAGATAGGAATACAGTATGAAGCTGCAGACCTGGAATTAGCAGTAAAATGTCGATACGGCACTGTCCTGCAAATTTGAGCAAAAGTTGTCAGGACGATGGCGCCCGGCGCCACGGTCCTCCGAAAAATCCGCGAAACGAAGGGGGATCTGTTCGTCTCTGCACAAGGATTCCAGATCTTCAATTTCAGCCGCGTACCTGCAACCTACACACAGAAAAGCGAAGACGATTGGGGGGTTAGGGATTAGGGGTTTGCCTTTAGGTCAAACCCCGGTTTTGGAATTAACCAAGAAATGAGCAATTGCTGTAAATGTAAATGTATGTAAAACAAGTACTAATACCTTGTTCTAAGGATGTTTGTATCCTTATGTGCGAAGGTATAGATGTTGTATGTTGTATGTTGTAGCATGTAGTATGTGATCTCCTCTTCAATGGTTGAATCCTTGTCTTGAATGCAACACTTAGCCTTGAATGGATACTTGAAATGATCAATTGCTTGAAGGAATGCTTGAATGCTTGAATGCTTGAATGCTTGAGTATAATTTCCACGCTTTTTCATATATCCTCTTCATCCATCCAAATGAGAGAGGAAAATGTAGTTTATATACTTGTCAATTAGGGCTGATAGACTGATTTTCCCGACCTTAGGCCGACCAGGAAAGTTTAATTTCCAATTTGCAAACAAAAAGACCCAAGACCCCTTAGGAGACCGGGCCCAAAATAGGACCCAGGGACCAGGGCGCTGGGCGCCCTGGTCCAGAAGGACCAGGGCGCTGGGCGCTCTGGTCCCACCTCCCGGGACAGCAGGGTGCAAGGAGGTTCAGGCCAGGGTGCTTGAAAAATGCAGTTTTCAGTGTCGTGAGCAAGTTTCGGGGTCTCCATCCAGGTTGCATGTTGCGTCGCCATCGTGAAGACCGAAATGCAGTCGAAATTGCAAGTGTCGCAATTTTAGGACGCTACAATTTTTATGATGTTGGTCTTGTTGGGTGTTTATGATGTGCTTCAACTATATATGTATTGAATAGGTATTCTTGACATGTGCATTGAGTAGTTATAGGTACATGGTTATTTCTCCACTTGGCTATAGAGGTTTTAAAGAAAAATGCTCTTCAAAAGCGTTCTTTTGAAAATTTAAAATTTTGAGAGATTTGACTCAATTCAATTGTAAAAGCTTGGGAGTGAATTGGATTGAGGATGACAAAGGATTGCTTGATATGTGCGTGGATTCAACTTTATCCATTTTGAGGAAATTACAAGAAAGCCATTTTTTCAAATTTGAAAATGAAGGTAATTGTATTCTTTATCTTTGTATTTGAGTCCTTTTGCATAATGGATGCCATGCTCACCCTTAAGGAAACATTGGAATTCTTTCTTAGAATGAAATTTGAAGCAAATAGAGTAGGATTTAATTTATTTAAAATTAAAAAAAATGACATTTTGTGCCCTCACCATGACATTTTTTTTTAAAATGATTGAAATTCAAAGTTTATTGCTTGAATTAGATGTTCACATTTTAACCAAAGGGACACTTTGTATTTCGAATTTCAAAATTTGAGAAAATTTGACCTTCATTAATAAAATTTGCATAAAATTTTTGGTTTTTACGTATGGAAAAAATCTAAGAAAATTTGAATTTTTCAATTGAGTTTGAATGTTTTAGAATGGAAGATTTGAAGACTCCATGATTTTTCATAATATACCTTTTAAGACTATTGAAAAAATTATTGATCCAAATTTGTGCCACACTTGATGTATTTTAATTCTTGCCTTGTTTTTTGTGCCACACTTGATGTTGTGAGTATGAAGTAAGGACATAGGTGTTAGAGAGAAGTATGTAATAGCTTCCTACATTTGCTAGGGCACAAAGGGGCCTAAGGATATCTTGTGCAGAAATCTCTTAACTAAGTGATAACTAAAGAAAGACATGAGAAATTAAAATGAACCAAGATAACGGTGCACTATTATATTTGGAGTGCTCGTATGGACTTGGTATGAGTGTGGAAGACATGCTCGCTCTTGGAGCGCTAAGACTTGTATGGCTGAGTAACCTCATCTTCTGTGAGGGGTGTAATTGATTCATCTTGGACAATACTTTAGGCCATTGCAATAAAACTCTTTGCCACCTCTCTAGAATCTAGTCCTCTTTCCCATTGAGTTGCATTTGATGAGATATGGTACTCCATCCTTTTTGAGTGACCTTTACATGTAGTGTATGTTGCATGTTTACTTTGTGAAAGATGTGCATATAAGCACTTCAAGACACAACTTTAATCAAAATTAAGCTGAAACCAGAGTATTATACCCCAATGCAGGAGAATGAGGAGATTGTAGAAGTTCATGATACGATCAAAGCTAAAAGGACAAAATTCCTTTAATGGCCTTTATCCTTCGAACACCCTGCTTGATGAAATCAACATTTAATGATAGATTGTTGTCAGTTTAACTACCTCTACTCCTTTGTGTTCTTTATGTTCTAGGAAAGTGGACCACTGAGTATCAAAGCCGAAAGACGTCCATTTTAAATGTTACTCAAGTCCGAATGACAGGACACAAGGAAACTTGTGACGGATTGAAATATGTAGAGGAGTTCTTAATATAGATAGCTTCACTGCAGAAATTTCAATACAAGCACAAAAATCATCTACAGACAGAGATGAAGAAACTCAGGAAGAAACAAACGCTTCATACAAGTTTCTATAACCTCCATTACAGCTTATACAAGTATTCAACGCGCCCTTTGCGTGCAAATCGAAGATGATTTACCAAACAAAATTGAGAATTGATCGCTCTACTGCGGTCAAAAAAATTCTAAACCCTTGATAGAAAATTCACCTGGACAAAAGCGAGCCAAAAACCTTACCTTGCTTGTGCAGAGATCGCTCCGGCGGGGGGGGGGGGGGGCAGGGAGGCAAGACGATCGCCGCTTGCTTTGGTTTGCTTTCAAAATGAAAATGCGTTGTGTTTTTTTTTTTAATAAAATGCCTGTGGTCATCGGAATTCCAACGAACACGGGCATTTTTAAAAAAAAAAATCAAATTTTCACACAATGTTCCTTGTCCGTCGGAAACCTCCGTCGGAATTTGACCCCAAATGTATTAGTGCCAGAACATAGTAATTTCTGTTATCCATATTAGATCTTTCCAGCATTGTTTTTATGAATACCATGTAGAAGTTTTTCCTGTAGCCTTTCCATAATTTCCATTCTTGCCTTTCCTTTTCGCATAATGTTAGTTGCTGCAGTAATGCAGAATAGCTATTGAAGGAACTTAGTACATATATAGTGTAGACCCATTTCAAGTATTACGTCCCTGGGTTGACAATCAAATGAGCACTAGCCATGAAAATAGTAACTTTACCAGATGAATGTCCAAACTTTGGGTTGAGACTTCAATTAGAGTTATTATTCTTATTGTTGGAGTAGACAGGAATCATCATCCATTATACCCCTAAGAGAAACCCTTAAAGATGGAATTTCTAACTCCAAAGGCATAATGACATCAACACCATAAACAAGATTATAAGGAGTACAACCCATAGCAATACGTACGCTTGTTCGGTAAGCCCAAAGAGTGTAGATTAACTGAGTTTGCCAATCCTTACCATGCTTGTTCACAGTGTTACAAAGAATTTGTTCTATTATTCTATTTGAAGATTCAACTTGACCATTTGGTTGAGGATAGTAGGGTGTAAAAAACTTATGTTGAATATGATATTTCTCATGAAACTTCTTCACGTCCTTATTTTTGAATGATGCTCCATTATTCGAAACCAAAGCGAAAGGTATTCCAAATCGGGAAATAATGTTTTCTAGGATGAACTGATAGATTACTTTAGTGGTAGTAGATCGAAGAGGAATGACTTCTACGCACTTCGTAAAGTAATTAGTAGCGGTTATGATGAAAGTATGTCCTTGAGATGAGGGAGGAGATATTTTACCAATGAGATCTAAGCCCCATGTAGAAAAGGGCCAAGACGTTACTTGAGATCGAAGCTCTTGGGTGGGAGCGTGGATCAAATTGCTATGTTGCTGACACTGATGACACTTCTTAACAAACACAAAGGAGTCCTTTTCCATGGTCTACCAATAATATCCCATTCAGAGCAATATTTGAACTAAGGATCTACCTCCAAAATGCCCCTCGCAAGCACCTAAATGTGCTTCCTCAAGAACAATAGGGATTTCAGTTTTGTTGAGACATCGAAGGAGAAGACCATTATAACCCCTTCTATAAAGAATGTTAGAAAGGATAATGTATCTAGCAACCAACTTGTGAATCCTAGCCCTAGTATTCTTGTTCATAGAGTCGGGAAAGGTACCACCACTCGCATATCTCGCCATATGTGAGTACCACTCATTAGAATCTATCGTACAACAATATGCCACATCACTAGGATTGTTTGCAATGGTCGGAGTAGTGAGGTTGTGGATAGTGAATTTGAGATCTACCAAGGGGTCCTCTAAAGACACGAGAGAGGCCACACATGCCACTGCATCAGTGTGTCGATTATCTTTTCAAGGGACGGGCTCCATAGTATAAGAGTCAAACTTTTACAACAAGGATATAGCTAAATCTCTATATTGTGATAATTTATTTTGCTTAGTTTGGTAAATTCCCGTCATTTGTCTTATGATTAATTGAGAATCTCCACAGATATGTAGATGTTTCACATTTAATGCTAGGGATGCTTTAATTATTTCTATAAGAGCCTCATATCCAACAATGTTATTTGTTCACAAGAAATTGAGACGATATGACAAAGGAATAGGTTTCTTGTTAGGAGAAATTAAGACAAACCCTGCCACTTATCCTGTATGACACCTAGAGCCATCGATATATAATTTCCAAGTTTCATCAACCTCAACAAAGAGAACGCATTCATCGGGAAAAGACTCTTAGTTAGGCAGGGAGAAGGGTGAAGGAGCCTCAACTAAGTGGTCAGTCAATGCTTGACATTTTATTGCCTTCTGCGAAACAAACTTAATGTCAAACTTGGTCAACATCATAACCCACTTGGCTAAGCATCCTGAAAGATCAGTTTTGGAGAAAAGATGCTTTAGAGGATCGAATTTAATAATGACATGGACTTCAACATTCAAAAGGTAATGCCTTAATTTTTGGGTTGCAAAGACTAAAGCAAGGCATTGTCTTTCTATTGCAGAATATCGGACTTCATAATTGAGTAGAGTGCGACTTATATAGTAAACTAGACACTCTCTACCATCCTTATCATGTTGTGCCAATAAGGCTACAAGAGCATGAAGGGAAGCATTTATGTATAAAAGAAAGGGGTTGGAAGGGTCAGCGGGTTGAAGAATGGGAGGATTAGCTAAATATGTTTTTAAGTCTTCAAATGCTTGACGACAATCCTCATTCCATTGAAAGGTGACATTGTTTTTAAGTAACTGAGTGAATGGAAAGGTATGATCCACAAGTTGAGAAACAAACCTACAAATAGCTTGAACCTTTCCTTGTAAACTTTTTAGTTGGGAAACATTTTTAGGAGGTGGCATGTTAACAGTAGCATCTATTTTCTTCATATCCACTTCAATTCCATGATGCGAGACTATGAATCCTAATAGTTTTCCACTATCCACACGAAAAACATATTTTTGGGGATTCAAGAGTATGTTGTATTTACGAATTATTTCAAAGACTTGACGAAGGATCTTAACATGATCTATGTGAAGAATGGATTTAGCTAAGATGTCATCAACATAATCTTCTAAAATTTTATGCATGTAATCATGGATGATGAGGGTCATAGCACGTTGATAGGTAGCGCCCACATTTTTCAATCCAAAAGGCATCATAACCCAACAAAACGTGCCCCATGGGGTGGTGAAAGCATTTTTGAATTGATCTTGAGGATTAATGAATATTTGATTATATCTTGAGAAACCATCCATGAAGGATAACAAAGCATGGCCTGCTACAAAATCAACTATCATATCGATATTTGGGAGAGGGAAATCATTCTTCAAAGAAGCTTTATTAAGATCTCAAAAATCCATACACATCCTAATCTTGTTGTCAGATTTAACCATAACCACAATGTTTGAAATCCATGGGGAATGATCGATAGGGCGGATGAATCCGACATCCAATAAATTTTCAATCTCAGCCTTAACAAGAAATGCTACTTTAAGATTCATCTTTTGAATATCTTATTTCACAAGTTTAACATCAGGAACTAAGACAATGTTGTGAGTGACAATCTTAGGATCAATGCTAGGCATGTTAGAATATTTCCAAGCAAAGATTTCAGGGAATTCCTGTAATAATTCAAAATATTGTTTTTGTTCTTCTTCATCCAATAATTTTCCTATCTTAATGACTTTGTCCTCAATACAGGGATCCACGTTGATATCTGATGCACTGCCAAATGGACAAGTTAGATTAAAACCTGTGGTGGAATAACACACAAAAACAACAAGAAACAAAGATCAAAGTTAGTGTTATTCAACCAAAAACTAATCTAAGCGGACATATCAAAAGAGACACTAAAAACATGATAAGATATTTAACTACGAAAGTAAATACAACAAGGCATCTCCAAATGCCTTCTCTCATGCTCTTAGCTCCTTCTCCCTTGTTCCTCTCCTCTCCAAGTTCCAAATTAGTGCAGCTCTCAACAGCTTTTTGCACTATGGATGCTTATGGAGGTTCAAGATTGTAGATGATTACTTTAAAATACTATGCAAATGTGGATAAAAGCTAATATTAAATTCTATGATGCTAAAATGATTTATTTTAGGCCAAAATAACAATATATTAGTGATTTATGCTAAATGCTCTCTAAAATTCACTATAGATTAAATGCATACAAGTTTTCAGGATCTGGATTATGAAGAAATGGGCTCTATTTATAGGAAAAATGAGCAATGGATGGTTGAGATTGAGTAATCTCAACAAGGGTCAGGATTGAATGATATTCAATCCATGTGAGGGCTTTCAACCCAATCCCAGGATGACAAGTGTCAATATGAGATAAGTATAGAGAAGAGGGAATAAATATTAAATGCTTGACATGACCTGAAGGTTAACTTGGGAGTTAAAGTCAAGGTTGGGTTGAGTGAATAAATTATTTATTCAAAGAATAAAGCTTTTATCCAATGGATAAACTCTTGTGCAAAGGCAAAAGGGATAACCATGGTCAAAGCAATAAATGCTTGAGGAGACACATGAGTGCAAGTTGTATTAACCATAAATGGTTATGTAAGAGCCATTAGTGGTTTTGGAAGACTTTAGAGGTTAATTTGTTGAACACACAAAGCAATAAATACTTTTCAAAGACTTTAGAGTCTTTGAGAAGTGACCTTAAGTTGCTTAGGAATGTGACAATAATTAGGGGATGGATTAGGCTAATTAGGAAGGGGTTAGAAGAATCTAGAAGGGGGGTTTAGGAGTGCAAGTGGATTTGGTGGGTGAGGGAAAATAGGATTTTAATTAAAATGAAATTAATTTATTTCAATTTGTGGTTGCAAGTTGCATTTGTAGGAAAATGCAAGTGGGGGGGGGGGGGGATAATGATTTAAATAAATGTTTTATTTAATTTATTTAAAAGAGGAAAGGGGATTTAAATTGAATAATTAGAATTTATTCATTTAATTAAGTGTGAATTTGGTTTAATGAATTAATTAAAATAAATTGAATAATTTATTTAATTAATAGGAGAATATTTTGAAGATGAATTAATTAAATATTAATTTAATTAACTGATGGCTAGTGGGTTTTTAATCAAATAAATATGAAATATTCATTTAATTAAAATGGCCAGATTTATGTGACTACATTTGCCCCTCTTTGAGATGGTGCGGTTTATCGTGTCATTTCAAAGAAAGAAAAATAGGTGTGAAGAAATGCCCCATAAAATGTTAATTTAATGGGTGGTATGCCCCCTTGAGAGATGAACCGGAAATTTTGAAAAATCGGGCAATCTCTCAAAAAAGAATGAAAATGGGTTGGGTGGTAGAAGAAAAGAAGTTAGCAATGCTGGTGAAAAATAGAAGAAATCGGAGATAAAATGGAGAAATGGGAGTCTTGGGAAGTTCACGGGGACCACGGCGGTGAGCGGGGGAAAATTAGGGTTACGATGAAGGGTTTATATGGGGAGAAAGGGGTAAAACAAGTTCATTTGCATTCGCGTCCATAGTTAAATTTTAGCTCTGATAGTGACTTGTTGGAAGAGCAAGGAGCAATTAGGATGTCGGTTCCCATAGTAGAGCATCGATTAGAGCGAGTCCGTCGATTCCAGCGGCTAGACGACTATGGACCAACAATATGTGAATTTGAATTTTTGATTTTGATGCATTTTTTATATGTTTTTAGCTAGGTCCAAGTTGAGTCAAAACAATAGCGCTAAAACTGTGTTTTAGCGCTATTGTCAACTAAACTAGTGCTTTGGTGCCGCTATGGTGCTATTGTATAGTAGTTTGAACGCTTCTGTCAAGGTTAGCGCTATTGCCTAGCTGTTTAAACGCTATTGGTTGTTCAACGCTATTGAGTAGTTGATTGAGCGCTAGTGTTGGTAAGTAGCGCTATTGCATAGCTAATGTAGCGCTTTTGTGGTTTGAGCACTTTTGCATAGTTTATTGAGCGCTTTTGTTAGGGTATTAGCGCTTTTGTTAGGATATTAGCACTTTTGTTAGGATATTAGCGCTTTTGTTTGCAAGATAGAGCTTTTGTGCAGAAAAATAGATGCCCCAGTTTGTGTGAACAAAAATCTCCCGATGCCAATGATGGATGGATGGAGAGATGAGGTGAGAGTTGTTTTGAACCATAGCAGCCCTGATGAGACTTAGGTCATTAGGATAAATGCATGTTGAAGTCTAGGTGTGCCATGATTGCTTACCTGTTGAGACCCGAAGATACTTGATCAGAGTATCTATTGATAGTCTAGGTGTGTGTGTGTCAATGTGCCTGTGCAGATAGAGTAACTTGCTTGATTGGGATGATTGAGGATGGGAAACGCAACCCCTCCTGTTAGAGATGGATGGTGATGAACGTGGCTTGATTGGGTTTGATGGGGCATGATGTAGGGTATGTGATGTTGATTATCAAGATGGGGAGGGTGGGGGGGTTCGATGTTAGATAGAGAAAATGGAGGACTTATGACTCGTTCCTATGGAAGAAGAGGAAAATAGAGTATGCATTGTTATGACTATATATGCATGATATGCAGCTATTATGAATCTATGGATGGGTGGAATGCAAAAGAATGCAATATATACAGATGAGATGAAATGACGATCCATAGTGCTTTATTTTCATCATTGAGCTTTAAAATGTTGTAAGAAAATACAAGCAACTTGACATAATGATTCAAGATGACTTGAGTATTCCTTACATGGATTTTGATATAGTAAGTTAATACAAGCAACTTGATATAATGGATCAAGTTGACCTGAGTATTGCTTGTAGAACAGACAAGGATTATCTCCTTTCATGCATGACTTGGAACATCCTCCTTGATCTTTTGTCAATCATATCCTGAGACAAGTTCATACCATAGTCAGAGATAAACCATTATCGAGTTTGGATGAGGCAGTAGGAACCAAGGATGGAGCATTGTACTTGCAAGCAACAACATATATAAAGAATAAAGAATATGAATCCTTGATAATGGTTCATGCTCATATGGTCGAGGTATACGCTGTAGTCAGCAAGTTGTAGTGATCTATGATTGTATTTCGTATAAGATCACGTAGATTAGTGAACTTCCCACATAGACACCATTAGAATATGCCCCAGTACTTCATCGGAATAATTCGCAAAAGATACACAAACAATGCTGTAAGAACCTGATATATATATAAACGAATGAATAACCTACAAATCAACCAATTTCTTGATAGCTTTAAACAAAATTTTCTTGTCAAAGAAAATGTCATTTTGTCTTTGTTTTGGTAAGGAAGGATGCATCCTTGTTATGTTAGTTTTGTGTGTTTGATGTTGGTTGTTTTGATTGATCGGAGAAGTGGTCATCGTTGGAGTATTTCACAATGTTTGTTTGGTATCTTCTGTAACGTCATAAATTGGATGCACTTGCTAAAGCAGTACAATTTAACACCTAGTTTAGCACCCACCTTGGCGCAGTTGCATTTTGCATTACATTTCCCCTTTAGCACTTAATTAATCAAATTAATTAGGTCTAAGGTCCTATTTCATCATCCTTCACATCATAAAGTCGGGCCCTTTCATTAAAGTGTGCCCCTTTTCATGTGATTCCTCCAATGCATCATCTAATCGAAAACCCTAATTAAGTCCTATTTTGAACTTGGGGGCTTGATTTCGGGGGTCAAAACATCTTGAAATCACCTGTAACTTCGGGATTCTCTCTAAAATCATCATATCTGACGGCCCTGAAAATTTGGTGAAAAGTTGCCGGGACCATGGCGCCCGGAGTGCACACGGTCCCGGACATTTTTCCTGAAATTTTAGGAGCACGATCCAATCATAAAATAAAGCTTAAACCCAAGAAATTGGCGGGAGATTCAATCTCTAGGTCGGCCAAAAGACGAAATTGCGACCTAGGGTTTCATACATAAGAGCTCTCTTTCGTCATTTGAAGGGATGGGAATTTTGTTTTGAGAAACCTCATATGCAGCGAAAGAGCAGATCTTTGAAGACTTCAACAACATTCAACATCCCTCTATCAAGCATTTATCAATTCCATTCATCCATTTAGGGCTTGGAAGACATTGAAGAACAATAGGAGATTACCGACTGAAGATTGGCTTGTACCTCTCCCTTGGGGGTTGGGTATGATTTCATGTTGTTTTCATGTCTTTGCATAAGCTTCAATATCTCATTTATTCATGCTTTAGATCACTTTGCATCTTGATTTAGAGCATTTACATTATCATTGACAAGCAATTAGGGTTTACTTTCTAGGTTGCTCTAGTTTGCTTACTTGCATTTTAGATCTTGCACACACACAAGGTCTGCACACACATTACTTTTACAATACAACTTGGCTATTCGTGGAGGTGGAAATCACCGAAGCGGGGGTTTGACTAAGGCAAAACCCTATATAGCCGCCCAAACACCTTTTTCAGATATAAGTGCAGGTTTCGAGACTCGGACGACGCCGCAGGTTGCAGATCCAGAAAAAGCAGGTCGAGACAGTACCCCACACCAAATTGCAGAGCAGAATACCAGGACAGGGGCGTGGGGTGCCCTGGTCCTGTTAGGACAGGGGCGCTGGGCGCCCTGGTCCCTGGGACAGAGGCGCTGGGCGCCCTGGTCCTCCTGATAGACAACATTTCAGACAGTTTTCCAGAGTGCAAAACAACAGTTTCAGGTGCAGTTTCAGGTGCAGAATCAGGACAGTGGCGCCCGCGCCCCCGTCCCGAACATTTCCACTCAGATTTTGACTCTGGGTACGCATTTGCATTTTTGTTTTATCTTGGTATTTACAGCTTTCCATTGTTTAAGTTCAATTCTGCAATCTTGTTATTAGTTCATACTTACATTCTAGGGTTAGGAATTGGACTTGCATAATCTTACCTTTCAATTACAACAAAGGAATAGAAACCCTAATAGGTAGCCCGTGGCTCTCTCTTTCACAAAAGAAGTAGCCAATTGTGCGATACCTCTAGGCTCTTTCGTATTTCGTAATGTGTGACAAGAGGTAGGATTAGGACATGATAACCTAGTCTCGCTTTTTCCCTCACACATTTTGGTGAACCCGACATGAAACTATCATTGCTTCTTCTTGCATTGCATTTGTTAGATCTAGATCTAGATTTAGTGTGTTTTCATTTCATTCTCATTAAAAAAAAAAAAAAAAAAAAAAAAAGAGAGAGTGTTCCTTTTGCATTGTGTGTTTAAATTTCATGCAACTTTTATTTCAAAATGTCAGACTTTTATTTGCAAAATGTTCATGCTTATGATGATTATTATGAGTATAGCCAAGATGAATTAGATGAAGCTTTAGATGAGTTTTTGAACCCTAAAGGTGCCAAACCTTCATTTTACCAAAAACTCATAAACCTTGTTACTATGCCATTTCGTTGTGATGAGAAAGATAAGTTGAATGAGTCCTCTCAAGGGTACATTCCTATCAACTCTTCCACTGAATCTAGTAACATGGTTGTTTTCAATAATCCCCTCTATGAGGAGATGTCTCCTTTTGAATCAAAAGATAAACCTTTTAATAGATATGATCATGCTTTGTTGGATGATGCTCTTGATGACTTTGTGGCTTTATCGAAATCTTTAAACAAGAACAAGACTTCTAAATTGGTTAACATGATAAACTTGAATGAGCATAAAAAGCCTCTCTTTGAAGTCCAAGGTGCTTATCCTTCTCCCACCTTTCAAGTTCCTAAATCACCTCTCCTTACTGTCCAGGGAGGGTATGATCATGATTCCTTTCGTACTCTGAATAAACCAATCATCATTGTGCAACGAAGAAAACCTATAAGTCCTTATAGTTATGCCAAGCAAATAACTAGAGAGAGTTATCATGCGGTTGCCCATACTTATCATACCGGAAATAATAGGCAGCCTAGTCCTCCTCCTGTTATTCCAGTTTCTCTTCCAAATCCTCAACCAATTCTTCCGCAAGCTCCACGTATTTCACAAGTTCTTAGTAAGGAATATGATCTCATAGAACAACTTAAAGTTACCCCTGCTAAGATATCCCTTTGGGATTTGATTCAAACTTCTTCCGCTCATCATGGAATGTTACAAGATGCCTTGAAAGATTTGAATGTTCCTCCACCGAATACATCTAGTAATATAGCATCTTTGGTTAACTTTGTGATTAATCCTAAAGCTCAAATTGTGTTTACCCAAGATGAGTTGCCTACTAGTGAAATTCAACATCAATATGATCCCTTGATGATTGTGGTTATCATGAAAGACACTGCTATAAGATGAACACTAGTAGATAATGGCTCTGGTCTTAATGTGTGTAGCATTAATCTTTTGCATAAGATGAATGTGGATACATCCCTAATTGAGCCAGACTCTCGTCCTATTCAAGGCTTTGATAATGTGGCTAAAACTTCATTAGGTACTATCACCTTACCCATCACAATGGGGCCTGTTACTTTGCCTACTCCTATCCATGTTATGTCGGGAAATCTAACATACAACTTGTTATTAGGGAGACCTTGGATTCACAGTATGCAAGCTGTCCCCTCTACATTGCACAAACAAGTTAAATTTATCTATAACAATAAGACATATACCTTGATAGGTGATACTAATTTCCAAGCTTGTTTACAAACATCTACTTCCAAAGGGGGTTCTTCTAAGCTGTCCTCGTCTAGTGATGACTCTTTAAACAAGATACCTATCGATGAATCCTCACTCTCTGATGATCAAAATTCTTTGGATGAGTTTGGAGCTCCTGAAGAAGACTCTTCTAGACTTGAAACTACACATAAGAAGGATTTTGATCCTGAGAAGGTTCTCGCAGACGACGATTGGGGATCCCTTGATTTTAATCCCACCTTTGTAGGTGAATATAAGGTTCCTTCTAGAGAGCTTAAAGTTGAAAAGAAGGAAGAAGCTAAAAATCAATCAACATTACCTGAGCCTATGAGCAATAATTTTGTGGCCGCTTCTCAAACTTCTTCTCCTCACACCTCTAATTCTGAAGAGTTTGATTCTTTGTCTTATGAAAAACTGCCTTGTCTTTCTAAAATGGCTGATCGTTATGGTCGTGGTTTTCGCATTTTTGCTAAGCATGGGTATCATGGAAATGGTTGTGGCGCTCACGAACAAGGGATAAAAGTTCCTCTAGAGAATAATCTTCACAATTATGCCTTTGGACTTGGCTATAATCCCTGCAAGCGTACTAAAGCTTCTAAGAGACCATGTATTAGTGTTAATACTATTTCTACATCTCTATCAATGCAATACCCCGAGTACATTGATGAGGATCCTTCGTGTGCTTGTGCTTTTGATGTTTTCCCTACCGATGATGCTTTAGCTGAATTTTTAGGAGCATATGATACTCTTCCTTATTATCATCACAATAGGGGACTCCCTTATTGTTTGAACGCTGAAGCCTATTTTGGAAGAGAGATTGATAATGATGAGATTGTGAAAGAATTCCCTCAGTTAAAGGATACTCCTCAACAAAGTAATCTTCTCATAAGTGACACCACTAATGTTAAGATGGATCCTTGCAATGAAGAAAAAGTTATTAAAATTGGAAAATGTTTGGATGAAGAGGAACAAAAACAATATGAAGATTTATTGCATGAATTCCCCGAGATCTTTGCTTGGACACACTCTGACATGCCTGGTATAGATCCTAAGATTGTTACTCATAATATTGTCTTAGTCCCTGATGCTAAGCCCGTGAAACAAAAGATTCAAAAAATGAATCCTAAGGTGGCTCTGCTTGTTAAGGCTGAGATTGAAAAGTTATTGGAGGCTGGATTTATCCGCCCTATTGATTATTCCCCATGGATTTCAAATATTGTCGCTGTGGCTAAACCAGATAATAAAATAAGAATGTGTATCGATTTCCAAGATTTAAATAAGGCTTCTTTAAAAGATGATTTCCCTCTTCCAAACATTGACATGATAGTTGATTCTACGGCAGGACATGCCTTGTTATCCTTCATGGATGGTTTTTCAGGATACAATCAAATTTTCATTAACCCTCAAGATCAATTCAAAACCGCTTTCACCACTCCTTGGGGTACGTTTTGTTGGATAATGATGCCTTTCGGACTTAAAAATGCCGGTGCAACTTATCAACGAGCGATGACCCTTATCTTTCACGATTACATGCATAAGATTTTAGAAGACTATGTTGATGATGTTTTAGCCAAATCCATTCTTCGCATAGATCACATTAAGATCCTTCGTCAAATCTTTGAAAGGATTCGTAAATATCACATGCGCTTGAATCCCCGAAAATGTGTTTTTGGTGTGGATAGTGGAAAACTACTAGGATTCATAGTTTCGCATCGTGGGATTGAGGTGGATACTAAGAAAATAGATGCTATTGTCAACATGCCACCTCCTAGAAATGTGTCTCAACTCAAAAGCTTACAAGGAAAGATTCAAGCTATTCGTAGGTTTGTATCTCAACTTGCGGATCGTACTTTTCCTTTCACTCAACTTCTCAAAAAGAATATCACTTTTCAATGGAATGAGAATTGTCAACAAGCATTTGAAGATTTAAAAATGTATTTGGCTAATCCTCCTATCCTTCGACCGGTTGAACGTTCTAAACCCTTCCTTCTTTATATAGCCGCGTCCTCTCATGCTCTTGCAGCATTATTGGCACAACATGATAAAGATGGTAAGGAGTGTCCGGTTTATTATATAAGTCGTACCTTAATCGATTATGAGACCCGATATTCTGCGATGGAAAGACAATGCTTGGTCTTGGTGTTTGCGACTTAGAAATTGAGACATTATCTCTTAAACTCAGAAGTCCATGTCATGGTAAAGTTTGATCCTTTGAAGCATCTTTTCTCTAAAACTGATTTATCAGGATGCCTAGCTAAGTGGGTTATGATGTTAACGGAATTTGACCTTAAATTTGTTTCACAAAGAGCAATTAAAGGGCAAGCATTGACCGATCACCTAGCTGAGGCCCCTTCACCTTTCTCCTTCCCTAACCCTGAGTCTTTTCCTGATGACTTCATTCTTTTTACAGAGAAAGATGAAACTTGGGAGTTATATTTTGATGGCTCTAAGTGTCGTACGGGATCGGGGGCAGGTGTTGTTCTGATTTCTCCTACAAAGAAGTCTATTCCCTTATCTTATCATCTCAATTTCCTATGTACCAATAACATTGCTGAGTATGAGGCTCTTATAGCAGGAATAAAGGCAGCCTTAGCTCTGAATATAAAACACATACATACTTTTGGAGATTCTCAACTGATTATAAGACAAGTAACAGGACTGTATCAAGCAAAACAAGACACGTTATCACAATATAAAGACCTTGCTATCTCTTTGTTACAAAAATTTGATTCTTACACCATAGAACCTGTTCCTCGAAAAGATAATCGACATGCGGACGCAATGGCATGTGTGGCTTCTCTTGTATCTTTAGAGGACCCTGTGGTTGATCTTAAATTTGTTATTCACAACCTTACTTCTCGAGCTATTGTAGATGATTCCAGCCCGGTGACATGTTGCGACTTCATAGACTCAGATGAATGGTACTCACATATCGTAAGATACTTGACTGATGGTACCTTTCCTGATTCCGCCAATAGGAACACCAGGGCTAGAGTTCGCAAGTTGTCTGCTAGGTATATCATTCTTTCTAATGTTCTTTACCGAAGGGGTTATAACGGTCTTCTCCTTCGCTGTCTTAACAAATCAGAAATCCCTATTGCTCTTGAAGAGGCGCATTCAGGTGCCTGTGGGGGGCATTTTGGAGGTAAATCCTTGGTTCAAAGATTACTTCGTATGGGATATTATTGGCAAACTATGCAGCAGGATTCTTTTTCATTTGTTAAGAAATGTCATCAATGTCAACAACACAATAATTTGATTCATGCTCCTGCCCAAGAACTCCGTTCTCAGGTAGCTTCTTGGTCTTTCTCTGCATGGGGGTTGGATCTCATCGGTAAAATCTCTCCTCCTTCATCTCAAGGACATATTTTCATTATAACCGCAACAGATTACTTTACAAAGTGCGTAGAAGCTGTTCCTCTTCGCTCCACTACAGCCGAAGTGATTTGTCGATTTCTTCTAGAAAACATTATTTCTCGATTTGGGATACCTTCCACTATAATCTCTGATAATGGGACATCATTTAAGAATAAAGACGTGAAGCAATTCCTCGAGAAATATCATATTAAACATCGATTCTCTACACCATACTATCCTCAATCAAATGGTCAAGCCGAATCATCCAATAAAATAATCGAACAAATTCTTCGCAAAACCGTGAACAAGCATGGTAAGGATTGGAGTACTCAGCTAATCTATGCTCTTTGGGCCTATCGAACGAGTGTACGAATTGCCACGGGAACTACTCCTTATAATCTTGTTTATGGTGCTGATGCTATTATGCCTTTAGAATTAGAGATTCCATCACTTAGAGTTTCTCTCAAAGGTATAATAGATGATGACTACTATAGAGAACAAAACTTCAACAGCTTGAGATGCTTGATGAACAGCGTATAAATGCTCTTGAGCATATTCAAGCGTATCACAAAACTCTACAACAAAGCTATAATGATAAGGTTATTCAACGTTCCTTCTCAGTGGGTGACTTAGTGCTCTACGAGAATCAGTGCAATGTGAATGCCTTACCTGAAGAAAAGGAAAAATTCAGTCCTAATTGGCTTGGATCGTATATCGTTATTGAAGATTATGGATTAGGTGCTTACAAAATAGCGGATGTAGACGGTACGCCTCTTAAAGACCCTATAAACGCTATGCACTTGCGTAGATACTATGCTTAATGCCTCATTCCTTATCATTTATCTATTTCCTTTCTCACTTCTTCAAAATTGGATAATATGTTAACATATCTTTGATTAGAGCAAATAGAATTAAATGATGTTTTTTTTAATCTATATTGCTTCGTTCCTGACAAGCATGTGTCTTTACTTTATGGTTTGTCTTGAATTCATTTATGTAAATTACAAAAGATTTACATTTTCATTATGTTGACATATTATACAATGTTTTTATGTGTTAAGTTGAATCATGTCATGTTGTGTTTAAATTCAAATTAAATCACATTGGTTATATGATTCGTAGGCTTAATACATACTTTCTTCCTTATCATCAATATAGTACTTGATCAAATATTTGAATTAAGTCACACATGTATCAATTTAATCATGGAGCATTGAGAAATCAATCACATGGAAATTAAATTCGGAACATACATGTACACTTACCAAATGTATTAACTTTAATCACAATACACATTGTTTAGGCATTAAAGATAACACGTTTGAAACAAAGAAGCATGTATATATATATATGTGTGGATCAGTATACAAAGGTAGGTCCCTATACACCCAAAATTTGACCTACCCTACATCATAAAATCATCTTCTATCCCTAGGGCTGGTGGCCGGAGAGTGACGACTAGATGCTCCCTCCTGATCCAAACGTGCAGGTGGACCCATAGGCGTATACCATGATATAGATCGTGAATGGCTCCGAGAGGAACTCCTACGATCCCTATCCATAAGGATAGCGCGATACGAGGTAGCCTCGGCCTGAGCTGCTACTAGATCACGTTGTGCTCACTGAAGGTCCTCTGATAGAGCCCGCTCTCTCTCCCTCCATATCTCTACCTGTACTCGAAATGGGGAAAACAAATCATCATGCCGACCCACATTCCCTTGAGGTCTATAAGCAACTTGTGAGGAACTAGGGATCTGCGCTGTCGTGGAGATATCTGTCACTGCTTGCTGGATCAAGGAGCGCCACTCCTGTACATTAGCTATAGCAGTGGAACAGATTTTGTGTTAGTACCATTTTATATCATCAAAACATCAATCAATCAATATAAACCTACTATACCTAGATCTCCCTCACGCCACTAGGGATCCTGATATGGTAGCATCTGTGACTGGGAACTACTAGGCTCCCCACGCTCGAGCGATCTGTGCGTGATAGGTGCAGGTCTCCGTAGTGCCTCGTGTTCCCCCTTTTGGGGAATAAGAGGAGGATCCAGGGCTATGGTATCATCCCCTGAATGGTGGGGAGCAGCATCTGACCCCTCCTCATCATCTCTATCCTCCTCCTCCTCGTCATCCCCATCCTCATCTGTATCCTCGTTCTCCTCATCATCATCTCTCTCCTCCTCGTCGTCATCCTCATCCTCCTCCTCCTCGGCACTAGGCTGATCTCCTATAGGCAGATCAGGACCTGCTTCCTCCTCTTGATCCTCTCCCTCCTCTGGCTCCTCCGATCTGGATCCCTGATCCTCATCTCGATCTCCATGCCTCCATGGACCTGGATGGCCTGTCGGGTGATCTGGTGGAAAGATAGGCCCTGGGTATGATCTCATAAACCAGGAATGATACCTGCGCTGTGCCCCGGGGTCTGTAGCATAATCAGTGACCACATCCTGGTCGGACCCCTCTATATCTGTGATCTCGATATCGTCTATCATCGGTCTCGCTACTGCTCTGGGTCTAGGAAGGACTCGGGAGTGTCGAGTGTAGATGGGCACATCGGCTGGAACACACTGCTCTAGCCCAAACTGCCTCCGTACTCAGTCAAAGTAGAATGGGACTATGATGTGGGGATATCGTCCTCTCAGTAGGCGGTTCCTCTGTAGGCATGCTAACTGTCTCTCCATCCCATCCCATCTGTGCATCCGCAGATATGGTCTCCACACAGTCACCTCAGCTGTCAATCTGTCAAATGTCACTCTCCAATACAATAGATCTCCAAATCTCCACTCGCTGGTAAGTGGATAAGCAAATACCCTAGGTCGCTCGCTAGCCGTACTCATCGGATAGCCGACAGGCCTGGTGCATGTAAAGTGCTCAAATATCCACACTTGCAGAAGTGTGCATGTCATCAAGCTGCAACCCTGTCCGAAAACATACTCCTCGAGGTCGTGATAGAGATGTGCAAGCATAGTCTGACCCCAGGCATATAATCTCCTATGTCTCTCCATAGCCCTGATGCACCATGTGAGACCCCCATGCATGTGCGTACCTCGCCCATTAGGGTAGACAGCTAGTGCAATGATGGCTATCATAAGACGTCTCATGAGGGGAACCTCTCCTGTAGGATGTAAGAGCCAGCTGACCATGATACGACCTCTCGTCTCACTCGGCATGACTCTCCCTATGCAATATACCTGCTCCCTCTGATGATCCTCTACTGACCGATTGGTCGCATATGTCACGGTAGCTCCTCTGATCGGTAGGCGAAGAATGCGGTACACATCCTCAAGTGTCACTGTCATCTCCCCTACTGGAAGCTGGAACGTGCATGTGTCAGGATCCCATCGCTCCATGAGTGCCATCAACATCGCGGGATGAAATCGAATGGTCGGCATAAGAATCATAGACCACAAACCTACTATCGACAATGTGTCTCTCTCTGCCTGAGTAAGTCGGGGAATCTGATCTTGCAAACTGCAAAGAATCTGCACCGTCGTGTGCTCTCTCATGTACGGGAGACCCTGTATCACAAAAACATAACTATAATCAGTACTCAATCATCAAAAATCATTCATGCAAACTGTCGAACATCGTATGCTAACCCTGGCATCTCTCACCAAGTCTTGATTGGGACCATGGCGCCCTGTCAAGGACCATGGCGCCCTGAGGGGACCATGGCGCCCTGAGGGGACCATGGCACCCTAAGGGGACCATGGTGCCCTGTGTGGGACCCACGGTTGGGTTCGAGGGCCCGCAAACAATCACAGAAAGTCAAATGCAGAAAATCAAAAGTCAAAGTTCAGTCAACTCACCTCGTCTAGTGGCTCGTCGTCGATCACGGCCTGTCGCATGATCTCAATCCTCGTGGGACGCTCTGGTCGTCGTGAAGGCATGATGATGGCTATGTGGGCTCCGCTGCAATGAACAGTACTCAGAATCAACAAAGTGACAAATGCAAATGTCACTTTCAAAGGTATATACTTTCATTCTTTTACATTTACTTTCAAAACCCTAATTTTCCTCTATCACTCATTTCATCATAACTTGAGTTTGGGAGATGCGATTTTTGAACCATTTGTTGCGTAGGAATTGTATTTTCGTTCCCCTACTTTCGGGATGTTCCAAAAAGTGCTCTGATGAAGCCTTTTCAGTGAACATCCCTCATCAATACTCTCTTACACAATTTGTCGTAAGTAAACATGTTACCCTGTTTCACCTCCCTAATAAGCAAGTCGAAACAGGGGGGGGCATATAGCTACTCGCAAATTTCATCACCTTCCTTAGTAAGCATTAGGTGATTTTGTGATCTAATGTGTGTTTTGTAGGGTACGGTTCCTAACTGTGTACTGCAGATACCGCTGGGGGCTTCGTCCGACAACTTATGGATATATCCTTTTTCAAATGATGTTTACTTTCTGTACTTTAGCTTGCATATGCACGTAGGACTCATATGACCGCTAAAGTGGGGGCTAAATGTAACGTCATAAATTGTACGCACTTGCTAAAGCAGTACAATTTAACACCTAGTTTAGCACCCGCCTTGGCGCAGTTGCATTTTGCATTACATTTCCCCTTTAGCACTTAATTAATCAAATTAATTAGGTCTAAGGTCCTATTTCATCATCCTTCACATCATAAAGTCGGGCCCTTTCATTAAAGTGTGCCCCTTTTCATGTGATTCCTCCAATGCATCATCTAATCGAAAACCCTAATTAAGTCCTATTTTGAACTTGGGGGCTTGATTTCGGGGGTCAAAACATCTCGAAATCACCTGTAACTTCGAGATTCTCTCTAAAATCATCATATCTGACGGCCCTGAAAATTTGGTGAAAAGTTGCCGGGACCATGGCGCCCGGAGTGCACACGGTCCCAGACATTTTTCCTGAAATTTTAGGAGCACGATCCAATCATAAAATAAAGCTTAACCCCAAGAAATTGGCGGGAGATTTAATCTCTAGGTCGGCCAAAAGACGAAATTACGACCTAGGGTTTCATACATAAGAGCTCTCTTTCGTCATTTGAAGGGATGGGAATTTTGTTTTGAGAAACCTCATATGCAGTGAAAGAGCAAATCTTTGAAGACTTCAACAACATTCAACATCCCTCTATCAAGCATTTATCAATTCCATTCATCCATTTAGGGCTTGGAAGACATTGAAGAACAATAGGAGATTACCGACTGAAGATTGGCTTGTACCTCTCCCTTGGGGGTTGGGTATGATTTCATGTTGTTTTCATGTCTTTGCATAAGCTTCAGTATCTCATTTATTCATGCTTTAGATCACTTTGCATCTTGATTTAGAGCATTTACATTATCATTGACAAACAATTAGGGTTTACTTTCTAGGTTGCTCTAGTTTGCTTACTTGCATTTTAGATCTTGCACACACACAAGGTTTGCACACACATTACTTTTACAATACAACTTGGCTATTCGTGGAGGTGGAAATCACCGAAGCGGGGGTTTGACTAAGGCAAAACCCTATATAGCCGCCCAAACACCTTTTTCAGATATAAGTGCAGGTTTCGAGACTCAGACGATGCCGCAGGTTGCAGATCCGGAAAAAGCAGGTCGAGACAGCACCCCACACCAAATTGCAGAGCAGAATACCAGGACAGGGGCGTGGGGCGCCCTGGTCCTATCAGGACAGGGGCGCTGGGCGCCTTGGTCCTATCAGGACAGGGGCGCTGGGCGCCTTGGTCCCTGGGACAGAGGCGCTGGGTGCCCTGGTCCTCCTGACAGACAGCATTTCAGACAGTTTTTCAGAGTGCAAAACAACAGTTTCAGGTGCAGTTTCAGGTGCAGAATCAGGACAGTGGCGCCTGCGCCCCCGTCCCGAACATTTCCACTCAGATTTTGACTCTGGGTATGCATTTGCATTTTTGTTTTATCTTGGTATTTATAGCTTTCCATTGTTTAAGTTCAATTCTGCAATCTTGTTATTAGTTCATACTTACATTCTAGGGTTAGGAATTGGACTTGCATAATCTTACCTTTCAATTACAACAAAGGAATAGAAACCCTAATAGGTAGCCCGTGGCTCTCTCTTTCACAAAAGAAGTAGCCAATTGTGTGATACCTCTAGGCTCTTTCGTATTCCGTAATGTGTGACAAGAGGTAGGATTAGGACATGATAACCTAGTCTCGCTTTTTCCCTCACACATCTTCTTTGAAAACGTATGTACAGGGTGTTGCCATGTTTTTGATTGATTTTTGATGTTTTTTGATGTTTTGGAATTTTGTGAGATAGTTTTCCAATGTTTTTGATATTTTGTGAGACAGTTTTGAATGTTTTTTTGGATTTTGTGAGATAGTTTTGAATGAAGAACCCCAATGAATCACAAGATAATGTAGAATCCACTTCCATCAAATAGGTTAAGGGGCATTGCCCCTAGTTTTAGACATGACTATGAAAAAGCGGGATGCCAGACGCATAAAGTACTATCCTGGATTGTAGATCAATAACCAGCCATGACTTTGGACGGATGGATGAGTGGATGAAATGAATGTGATCGCAACAAGTCTGAAAGACAATGGAGCCATAGCCTGTATGAGTGGCGCCTGTTTGCCAGGTTTTCACCATCGCACTTACCCAAGGTGCCATTGGAGTGGTTGTTCACCATTTGGATGCATGATTTTTCCTTACTATTTTGATTTTTTTGTATTTTCTTCAGGACATTTATCCGAATGTTTTTGGTGTTTTTCCGGTATGCATGGGAGCCTGATGCTCTGTGCAACTTATGTATAAAACCGTTTGAGGTGCATGCTGTTGATCGGATCTGCTAGTAGTTCTCCTTCTGAAGTAGCCAACTGATATGCCCCGGACCCAAATACAGCAGTGATAACATATGGACCTAGCCAGTTTGATTCAAACTTTCCTTGATGTTCTTGGTTGGGTTGGTTACGAGGATTCTCTCCTAAAACAAGATCGCCTACCTCAAATCTACGAGGTCTAATTCGATGATTGTAGCTTCTACTCATGCGCTGCTAATAGGCCCTGAGGTGATTGTATGCAGTTTGGCGCTTCTCATCAAGTAACTCTAAGTCCTGAAGACGAGATACTTTGTAGGCTTCGTCATCTATAAGATTATGCAAGAAAACCTGTAGAGATGGTATCTCGACCTCAATAGGAAGGATAGCTTCTGCACCATAGACCAGTGAGTAGGGAGTTGCGCCTATAGGGGTTCGAATGCTAGTTCGATATGCCCATAGTGCTGGATTCAATTGAACATGCCAATCACAACCGACATCATTGACTGTCTTCTTGAGGATTCTTAATATGTTCTTGTTTGATGCTTCGGCCTGACCATTTCCTTATGGGTAATAGGGAGTGGAAAAGCGATGTTGGATGCGAAATTTCTCACAGAGCTCACAGACATCCTGATTTTTGAATGGAAGGCTATTATCTGTGATGATGGTCATGGGAACACCATACCGGAAGATGATGCAATTAAGGATGAATGAGGTGATCTGCTTGCCGGTGACTTGGGTAAGTGGAACAGCTTCGATCCACTTTGTGAAATATTTGGTGGCGGTTATAATGAATTTGTGGTTGTTGGATGAAGATGGATGAATTTTACCCACAAGGTCAAGGCCCCATTGAAAAAAAGGCCATGGTGTTGTGATCGGTTGCAATTCCTGTGCTGGTGCATGTATCGGGTCTCCATGAACTTGGCATTTCTTGCATTTGCGGACAAAGTAATAGGAGTCTTTTTCCATAGATGGCCAATAGTATCCAGCTTGTATGATCTTCTTGGCTAGTGACGGGCCACTTGAGTGAGTCCCACAAATTCCTTCATGTACCTCTTCCAAGGCCTTTGTTATCTCATCTTGTTCTAGACATCGAAGGAGAGTACCATTAAGACTGCGTCGGTATAGGGTTTCAGCAATAATGGCATATCGAGCGGTTTGGCGAATGAAGGTTTTATGTTGGTTATTTGATTGGTTAGGAGGAAGTGCGTGATCATGGAGATAGGTGTAGAACTCACCATACCATGGGGATTCAGAACTGACAAGGTGACATATCATCTCAGATTCGGGGATATCATAAGCGAGAATCCAAAGCTGTTCGACCAAGAACTCATAGCGTGTTGAATTTTTGGAAGATCTAGGAGAGATACAATAGTAGCCATAGTGTCAATAGCTCGATTCTGATCTCTAGGTATCTGTTGAAAGGTGATAGTTGTAAATTATGCCTTTAGATTGTCCACCATTTGCTTGTACGACATGAGTTTGTCATCCTTGGTCTGATATTCATCAATTGCTTGTCGAATGACCAGTTGGGAGTCGCCATATACTTGCAGTTCTTGTAACTTCCATTGTATGGCTAGCCTGAGTCTTGTGATCAAGGCCTCATACTCTGCTATGTTGTTTGTGCATGGAAATGTGATCCTGTAAGACTTCAGGATGCTGTCACCTTGAGGTGTGATAAACAAAATGCTATGTTGTTTCCATGGTTGTGCTGCTGTGATCATGAATATCTCTTCATCTGGAAAATTGGAAATGAGAGGATGATTGCTTATGAGTGGTGCATCAGCCAGCTGATCTGTAATGACTTGTCCTTTGATAGGTTTATGGTCCACATACTCGATGTCAAATTCACTTAGAATCATCACCCATTTGGCCAAGCAGCCTGTTAATGCTGCTTTGCTGAGTAAATACTTGAGTGGATCAATCTTTGCAATGAGTTGTACTTTATGTGTCAACAGGTAGTGCCTTAGTTTAGTGGCTACCAAGATTACTGCTAGGCAAGCTCGCTCAATAGGTGTGTAATTGAGTTCATAGCTGACCAATGTACGAGAGATATAGTAAACAACACACTCTTTGCCTTTTGCATTGTGTTGAGCCAGTAGTACTCCCAATGCTGTAGTAGTAGCTAAAATACAGAGTAATAGAGGCTTACTCGGATCCAGTGGGATCAACAATGGCGTATTCATGAGATAGTTCTTAAGCATCTGGAATGCTTGCTGGCATCTAGCATCCCACTAAAAGCGGATGTTTTTGTGCTGCAGGTGTGTAAATGGGTGACACTTATCTCTTAGTTGTGCAATGAATCTTCAGATGTATTGAAGCCGCCCTTGTAATGTCCTCAGCTGACTGATGTTCTTTGGAGGTGGCATGTCCATGATTGCTTTGACCTTTGTTGGATTGACCTCAATGCCTTTGCTTGAGACAATGTATCCGAGAAGCTTCCCTGAGGTTACTCCAAAGACACATTTCTTTGGGTTGAGTCTAACATGATATTGTTCCAGTCTATCAAAGATTTTCTCTAATATGTCCAAATGACCTTCTCTTGTGAGTGATTTTGCTAGTAAGTCATCAACATAATCTTCTATTATGGTATGCATCATATCATGGAAGATAGTGGTCATTGCTCGTTGATAGGTCGCTCTTGCATTCTTTAGATGCACTGCCAAATGGACAAGTTAGATTAAAACTTGTGGTGGAATAACACACAAAAACAACAAGAAACAAAGATCAAAGTTAGTGTTATTCAACCAAAAACTAGTCTAAGCAGACATATCAAAAGAGACACTAAAAACATGATAAGATATTTAACTACGGAAGTAAATACAACAAGGCATCTCCAAATGCCTTCTCTCATGCTCTTATCTCCTTCTCCCTTGTTCCTCTCCTCTCCAAGTTCCAAATTAGTGTAGCTCTTAGCAGCTTTTTGCACTATGGATGCTTATGGAGGTTCAAGATTGTAGATGATTACTCTAAAATACTATGCAAATGTGGATAAAAGCTAATATTAGATGCTATGATGCTAAAATGATTTATTTTAGGCCAAAATAACAATATATTAGTGATTTATGCTAAATGCTCTCTAAAATTCACTATAGATTAAATCCATACAAGTTTTCAGGATCTAGATTATGAAGAAATGGGCTCTATTTATAGGAAAAATGGAGCAATGGATGGTTGAGATTGAGTAATCTCAACAAGGGTAAGGATTGTGATGCTCTGCAAAAAGGATTAGAAAATCTGTTTGATGGCAACACACACAAGAGCACAAGAAACAAACATTAGTGTTAGCAACAAAAGATTATCCTAAACAGGCATATCAAGAGAGATATTAAGCATGAAATAGAAAGCATATAAACATAGAATAAAATAGCTAATCAAGATGCTCATAGTTGCTCCTCCCTTGTTCCTCTCCTCTCCAAGTCCCAAATGAGTGTAGCTCTCAGCTTTTAGCACTAGCCATGGATGCCATATGGAGATTCAAGCTGGTTGAATATGATAAGCAAATACTATGCAAGAGTAGATAGTGATGCTATGAAAAAGCTCTATGCTAATGCCAGTATAACAACAATACTCTAATGCTTCTTTTTTGCTTGAGGAGAAGGGTTCTATTTATAGAAGAAATGGGGAAATGAAGGGTTAAGATTGAATGGTTTAATCAAGGGCCAAGTTTGAAAGTTGGAGATCCATGTGCACAATTGACACCAATAAAATGGTGACAAGTGTCAACATAGGATTGGGTTGAGAGAAGAGGTTGGAGGCATTAAAGGCCTGAGAAGACCTCATGGTTATCTAGAGGCTAGGGGTCAAGTCCAAATTAAGATTACCCACTGGATTAAGAGTTAATCCAAGGATAAACCTTTGTGCAAATGTTTAAAAGATAATCATGGTCAAAGCATTAATGGCCTGATGAGACCTTTGGGTTGGGTAGAGGTTGAGTCAAAACAAATGTTTTAACCATGTGGGAGGGTTTGAGGTAACCATTAATGGTTATTGGAGACTTTGGGGATTAAGTGGTTGAAGGTTGAAAGCCTTCAATGGTTATCAAAGACTTTGAGCCATTTAGTGGTTGAAGGTTGAAAGCCTTTAATGGTTATCAAAGACTTTGAGGGTTTGAGAAGTGACTTCCCTTTTGCTTAGGAATGTGACAAAGTTTAGAGAAGGGGTTAGGTTATTTAGAAGTGATTAGAAAATTCTAGAAGGGGTTTAGGCATGCAAGTGGATTTTGTAAGAAAATGCAAGTGGGAGAAATTTTGGTATTTTCAATTAAAATAAAATCATTTATTTCAATTAAATGGTGTAATTTGCATTTGGATAAATATTCAAATAAATATTAATTTATTTAAATGAGAAAAATGAAGATAAAGCATTAAAATGCTTGAAGACTTTGAGGGAAACCATTAAAGGCTTGAAGACTTTAAGGAAAACCATTAAAGTCTTAAGAAGACTATAGAAGGAAGCCATCAAGTTTGAAGACTTTAAAGCCATCAAGTTTGAATACTTTAAGGGAAACCATTAAAGGTTTCAAGTGGGTGAGGATAAATAGGATTTTAAATAAATAATTTATTTAAAATAGTTGTGCAACTTGCTTTTGTAGGAAAATACAAGTGGGTAGAGGATAAAGGTGATTTAAATAAATGTTAATTTATTTAAATGTGAGAGGTGGGATTTTGGGGGATTTAAATAAATATTAATTTATTTAAATGTGAGAGAATATTTAATTAAATAAATATGATTTATTTATTTAATTAATGGTTTGAATTTGGTTAAGTGAATTAAATCAAATAAATTGAATAATTTATTTAATTAATAGGAGAAGAGGGTTAAGATGAATTAATTAAATATTAATTTAATTAATTATTAATTGATGGTTAAATAATCAAATAAATACTAAGTATTCATTTAATTAAGTGGACAGATTTATGTGACTACATTTGCCCCTCTTTGAGACGGTGCGGTTTATCACGTCGTTTCAAAGAAAGAAAAATAGGTGTGAAGAAATGCCCCATAAAATGTAAATTTAATGAGTGGTATGCCCCCTCGAGAGATGGGCCGAATTTTATTATTATTATTTTTTTGTTTTTTTGAAAAATCGGGCGGTCTCTCGAAAAAGAATGAAAAGTGGAGGGGATGTAGAATAGAAGAAATTAGAACTAATGATGAAAGAATGGGAGAAAATGGAGTGAATATGAAGAAACAACAAGCCAGCGAGTACCCTGAGGTCATGCAAGAGATACATAGCAGATGTAGTGTGGGGTTTGTATTGATGCTATACAATTGATCAAAATTGGTTGGACAATCTGGTGCAATCGGTTTAATTGCTCCGGTCAAGTCAAAGCATGACAGTTGATGTCAGTTGTTTGCTTGGACATGATAAAGTCTGAGTAAGTGAATCAAAGTGACCTGATGTGACTTAGACAATTGATGTAATTGCCCGATGAAGTCAAGGTATATGAAGCAAAATACTCGTTGAGACGTAGACAATTGATGTAATTGTCCATTGGATTGTGTTTGATTGGTTGATCAATTGATAGTGTGTGCGTGGGATGGATGATTGTGGTGAATCATGGCAGCCCCGTTGAGACTAGGTCATTATGATAAATGCCTGATGTAGTCTAGGATTACCATGATCGATTACCTGTTGAGACCCGAAGATACTTGATCAGAGTATCTGTTGATAGTCTAGGTGTGTGGGAGTCGATGTATCTGTGTAGACAGAGTAACTGGCTTAATTTTTTTGGATGAGTGAGGATGGGAAGCGATGAAGGGATTAGGATGATGTTGATGATCAAGATAGGGAGGGTGAGGGGGGATTTGATGTTAGATAGAAGATATGGAGGACTAGGACCGAGTCCTATGGAAGAAGATGAGTAAAATAGAGTATGCATTATTATGACTATGTATGCATGATATGCAGCTATTATGAATGTAGGGATGGGTGGAATGCAACGAAATGCAATATATACAGATGAGATGGAATGATGATCCATGGTGCTTTATTTTTCATCATTGAGCTTTAAAATGTTGTAAGAAAATACAAGCAACTTGACATATAGATTCAAGATGACCAGAGTATTTCTTACATGGATTTTATATAGCAAGTTAATACAAGCAACTTGATATAATGGATCAAGTTGACCTGAGTATTGCTTGCAGAACAGACAAGGATTATCTCCTTTCATGCATGACTTGGATCGTCCTCCTTGATCTTAGGCTGATCATATCCTGAGACAAGTGCATACCGTAATAAGAGATAAAACCTTTATCCAAAACCTTTATCCAGTTTGGATGAGGTAGGAGGAACTAAAGAAAGAGCATTGTACTTGCAAACAAACAGTATATACATAAAGAATAAAGAATATGGATCCTTGGTAATGGTTCATGCTCATATGGTCGAGGTATACGCTGTAGTCAGCAAGCTGTAGTGATCTATGACTGTATTTTTGCTTATGATCACATAGCTTAGTGAGCTTCCCACGTAGACACCATTAGTACATGCCCCAGAACTTCATCAAAAATAGTGCGCAAACGATACAAAACAATGCTGTAAGATCCTGATACAGATAAACGAACGATTGTACTCACAAATCAACCAAGTATTTGATAGCATAAACAAAATTTTCTTGTCAAAGAAAATGTCATCTTGTCTTTGTTTTGGTAAGGAAGGATGCATCCTTGTTGAAGACAGTTTGATTGTTGATGTTGATTGTGTGGTTGATTGGTAAATGGTCATTGTGTGAGTAGTTTGTCAATGTTTGTTTGGTATCTGTGCGGATGAGTATGTACAAGGTGTTGCCATGTTTTTGTGTGATTTTTCAATGGTTTTGTCGATGTTTTTAGATTTTGAATTGTTTTGAATGTTTTTGGTATTTTTGCGAGATATTTTTGAATGTTTTTGGATTTTTGATGATTGTTTGAATGAAGAACTTAATGAATCATAAGACAATGTAGAATCCACTTCCATCAATAGGTTAAAGGCATTGCCCCAATTTTAGACATGACTATGAAAAAGCGGGATGCAAGATGTATGGAGTACTATCATAATTGCAGAGGAATAACAAGCCATGTTTTTTGGATGGATGGATGTATGTATGAAGTAGATGTGATCACAACAAGTCTGAAAGACAATGGAGCCATAGCCTTTATGAGTGGCGCCTGTTTGCCAGGTTTTCACCACCGTACTTACCCAAGGTGCCACCGGAGTGGTTGTTCACCGTTTGGATGCATGATTTTTCTTTACTTTTTTTGAATGTTTTTGTATTTTCTTCAGGACATTTTTCTGAATGTTTTTGGTATTTTCAGAAGGTTGCGTATTCGATTCACGTCGGGTTCACCAAATGATGCTCTGTACAGCTTAGGTATAAAACTGTTTGAGGTGCATGTTGTTGATTGGATCTGCAAGCGGTTCTCCTTCTGATGTAGCCAACTAATATTCCCTGGACCCGAACACAGCAGTGACAACATATGGGCCCAGCCAGTTTGATTCAAACTTGCCCTGATGTTCTCGGTTTGGTTGGTTGCGAGGATTCTCTCGTAGAACAAGATCACCTACCTCAAATGTACGAGGTCTAACTTGGTGATTGTAGCTTCTGCTCATGCGCTGCTGATAGGATTTGAGATGGTTGTATGCAGCTTGTCGCTTCTCATCAAGTAACTCTAAGTCCTGAAGACGTGAGACTCTGTAAGCTTCATCATCAATGAGATTGTGCAAGGAAACCCGTAGTGACGGTATCTTGACCTCAATAGGCAAGATAGCTTCTGCACCATAGACCAATGAATAAGGAGTTGCACCTGTAGGGGTTCGAATGCTAGTTCGATATGCCCATAGCGCTGGATTTAGTTGAACATGCCAATCACGACCGGCATCATTGACTATCTTCTTTAGGATCCTCAATATGTTTTTATTGGATGCTTCGGCCTGACCATTGCCTTGTGGGTAATAGGGGGTGGAAAAATGGTGTTGGATATGAAATTTCTCACAAAGTTCGCAGACATCCTGATTTTTGAAAGGAAGACCATTATCTGTGATGATGGACATGGGTACACCATACCGGCAGATGATGTAATTGAGGATGAATGAGGTGATCTGCTTGCCGGTGACTTGGGTAAGTGGAACAGCTTCGATCCACTTTGTGAAATATTCGGTGGCGGTAATAATGAATTTATGGCCATTAGATGAAGATGGATGAATCTTACCCACAAGGTCAAGGCCCCATTGACAGAAAGGCCGTGGTGTCATGATTGGTTGCAGTTCCTGGGCCAGTGCATGTATCAGGTCACCATGAACTTGACATTTCTTGCATTTTCTGACAAAGTAGTAGGAATCCTTTTCCATAGATGGCCAATAATATCCAACTCGCATGAGTTTCTTGGCTAGTGACGGACCACTTGAGTGAGTCCCGCAAATTCCTTCATGTACCTCTTCCAAAGCCTTTGTTATCTCATCTTGTTCCAGACATCGAAGGAGAGTACCATCAAGACCGCGTCGGTATAGGGTTTCGGCAATAATGGTATATCGAGCAGTTTGGCGAATGAAGGTTTTACGTTGGTTATTTGATTGGTTGGGAGGAAGGGTGTGATCGCGGAGATAGGTGTAGAACTCACCGTACCATGGGGATTCAGAACCGACAAGGTGACATATCATCTCAGATTCAGGGATATCATAAGCAGGGATCCAAAGCTGTTCTACCAAGAACTCGTAGCGTGTTGAATTCTGTGGAAGATCTAGGAGAGATGCGATGGTAGCCATAGCGTCAGCAGCTCTATTTTGATCTCTTGGTATCTGCTCAAAAGTGATAGTAGTAAATGATGTCTTTAGAGTGTCCACCATTTGCTTATATGGCATGAGTTTATCATCTTTGGTCTGATATTCATCTGTTGCTTGTCGAATGACTAGTTGGGAATCGCCATATACTTGTAGTTCTTGTAATTTCCATTGTACGGTTAACCTGAGTCCTGTGATCAAGGCCTCATACTCTGCTATGTTGTTTGTGCATGGAAATGTGAGCCTGTAAGACTTCGGGATGCTATCACCCTAAGGTGTGATAAATAGAATGCTTGCCCCCGAGCCGTGCCTAGTGTATGAACCATCAAAATATAGTTTCCATGGTTGTGTTGTTGTGATCATGAATATCTCTTCATCTGGAAAATTGGAAATGAGAGGATGATCACCTATGAGAGGTGCATCGGCCAATTGATCCGCAATAACCTGACCTTTGATAGCTTTACGGTCTACATACTCAATGTCAAATTCACTTAGAATCATCACCCATTTGGCCAAGCGGCCTGTCAATGCTGCTTTGTTAAGTAAATACTTGAGTGGACCAATCTTTGCAATGAGTTGTACCTTGTGTGTTAACAGATAGTGCCTCAGTTTAGTGGCTGCCAAGATTATTGCTAGGCAAGCTCACTCAATAGGTGTGTAATTGAGTTCATAGCCCACCAGTGTGCGAGAGATGTAGTATACAACACACTCTTTTCCTTCTGCATTATGTTGTGCCAGTAGTACACCCAATGCTGTACTGGTTGCTGAGATATAGAGTAACAACGGTCTACTTGGATCTGGTGGGATCAACAATGGTGGATTCATGAGATAGTTTTTAAGTGTCTGAAATGCTTGCTGGCATCGGGCATCCCACTGAAAGCGGATGTTCTTGTGTAGAAGATGTGTAAATGGGTGACACTTATCGGCCAATTGTACAATGAATCTTCGGATGGATTGAAGTCGCCCTTGTAATGTCCTTAGCTGACTGATATTCTTTGGTGGTGGCATGTCCATGATTGCTTTTACCTTTGCTGGGTCGACCTCAATACCTTTGCTTGAGACAATGTATCCTAGAGGCTTCCCGGAGGCCACTCCAAAGACACATTTCTTTGGGTTGAGTCGAACATGGTATTGTTCCAGTATATCAAAGATTTTATCTAAGATGTGGAGATGTCCTTTTCTGGTGAGTGATTTTGCTAGTAAGTCATCCACATAATCTTCCATCATGGTATGCATCATGTCATGGAAGATGGTGGTCATTTCTCTTTGATAGGTTGCTCCTGCATTCTTGAGGCCGAAAGGCATTACATTCCAGCAATATGTGCCCCATGGACATGTGAAGGCTATCTTATGTTGATCTTCTGGTGCGATCTTTATCTGATTGTATCTAGAAAAGCCATCCTCGAGTGAAAGCATGGCATGGCCCGCTGTTAGATCCACTATGATGTCGATATTTGGTAGGGGGAAGTCATCCTTAGGACAGGCCTTATTTAGATCTCTGAAGTCAGTACAAATGCGGATGCCCCCTTTTGGTTTGCCAACTGGCACAATATTGGAGATCCATTCTGCATAATCAATTGGTCTAATTAAACCAACATCTAGGAGTTTCTTGAGTTCTATTTTGACTAGCACTGCAATCTGGGGATGCATCTTACGAAGTTTCTGCTTGACAGGTTTGGCTCCTTCTGTGACGGTAAGGTGATGCATGACTAAATCAGGATCAAGCCCAGGCATGTCTGCATATGACCATGCAAAGTTGATTTGACTCTTCTGGAAGAACTCTATAAACTTAGGTTGTTCCTCTGGAGTGAGAAGAGATGTTAGATGTATGAGATGAGGATTTTCAGGAGTCCCCACATTGTATTCTTTGGTTTCCTCGATGAGAATCGTTGATCGTTCCTGTTGTGCATTAGCAGGGAGAATGTCAAACCCTTCATCCTCAGGTGCCTCGGAGAGGTTTTCACCATTGGATACGCTCTTTCTTTTTACTTTTGTTGGATCAAATAGTGCCACAGTGTGGTTTTCATTAGAAGATCCATGTTTTATTGTTATATTTTTGCAGCTAAAAGGTTTGGCATCCGCCCCAAAGTATGCTGCGCTATTAAGTTCAATGGCGAATCCAGCTTTGTGATCCCCGCTTGGTAGGTTATCCCTTACTTCCAAAAAGTCAATGATGGCCTCATCGTTCTGGAAGAGGTCAAGACATGGGGAATTTGGTTGGTTCCATTCGATGAGTTCAGGGTGGATAATGGGCATTACTTCATCGATTAGGTTAAGTGCATTAGATGTATCAGTGAGGGTTAAGACGTTATGGTGAAGGTCATTGATGGTACTTTCCCTGTCAGAATCAGGCGTAGGATGAGACGTAGGGTCTGTGGAAGATGTTTCCAGTTTAGGAACCCAAGTGGTCTTTATCTGTGCTTCTCCATAAACAGGGATATCTTTGCATGGTGGAGGTGGTGATGTGTCTTCCTTATTTGAAGTGTTAAGCTGTACAGAATCAAATTCCCACTCATGTGAGTCGGTCTCTGAATCACTTTCCAGCATCCGATTGCTATACCATACTGGGATGTCTTTTGAGTTAAATACCACAGGTGTGATTGGTTGATGTACCTTTGTAATGATTGGTGCTGTAGGGCAATTGAGGGGGATCAAGGAATCTGTTATAGGGAGTATTGGTAATATTGATTCCGTTGCTTCTGCTGGGACTGCTGGTGTTATAGATGCTGCTGCGGGTGCTAATACAGTTACTGCTGCTAATGGTGCGACTGATGAGATGACGAGTTCGTTTGATGGGATTGGTGGCATTGGTGATAGTTGTGTTGGGGTTTTGAGCCTCAGTGGGGCTGTTGGGATGGTGCTTGAGGGTGCTTTGATTATGAAAGGTGCCTGCTTTGCAGTAGGTGGACAAAATGGTTTGCTGGGTTTTCCTTTGAACTTGAGTTTAGGAAAGATCTCTTTTTCAAAGCTGAGGCCTATATTACCTTTGGGCTTGAATTCCGACAGCAGGGGTTCATGTTGTCCTTGTTTGCAATATGCCAAAGCACTCTGACCATCATACCCCATTCGTTGCATAATGAGGAGACCTTTGCCATACTATTCCGTAGGAAGTGTAACTCGCGGTATATCAGTGGTGATGGTATCTTTATAGAGCCATTCCGCCAAGTCCTCATCTTGGGTTTCTTCTTCTTGACTCTTTCCAAGGATGAAAGGCATCAAAGCACATGCAGACGTGATTAGTGGTTGCTGGAGTAACTGCTGTGGTTTACCATGTGTTCGAGGAGAAGTGGGCATTTGTCCCACACAAAAGAGTTGACTCAAGTTGTATTCCCCAAGACCTTCCTCTGCTAGTTTCATCTTAAGCTTTTCTTGCTTTGGTATAGTGGTGTTTGAACTGGCAAGAGAGGTGGGACTTATATAGGATGTGGAGGAAATGGCTTCTCTATTATTGGGAACGGTAATCTCTGGTTGATGGCTGATATTATGGCAAAACGCAAAGGGATTTGCATCGCCCAGAATTGTGATCTCTACACTGTTAAGTGGGAACTTGATACATTGATGGTAGGTAGATGGAACGGCTTGCATGGCATGTATCCAAGGTCTTCCTAACAATAGATTGTATGGCAGAGGAAGGTCCAAAACCTGACAAATGATGTGCTTTACCACGGGGCCCACTCGGATTGGTAGTACCACAACTCCTTTGGATGAATGCTCTGCATCGTCATAGGCTTTGATTGTGATCTTTTGACGAGGATCCACTGATTCGACCGCATATCCCTATGCTGTGACCAACTGCAGTGTGCAAATATTCAGGCCTGCTCCATTATCGATCAAGACTCACTTGATCCTATGCTGGTTAATAAATCCTTCGATGTGGAGTGAGGCATTATGTGGTTGTTGGAAGGAAGAGTTGTCACTTTCAGAAAAAGTGAGACAAGGTGATGACTTTAGACTTCCAACCATGGCTTGAAATTGGTCCGTATTTAGATTTGCGGGGACTGACGCTTCTTGGAGTGCTTGATCCAAGATAGTTTTATGAGATGGCGATAGACGCAAAAGGTCTAAAATGGATATAAGTGCAGGGGTTTTGTCTAATTGTTCCACAAGATTGTACTGCTTTGGGATGGAGGTGGTGCCTTGTGGAGCTGCCTTGATGGTAACTTTGCCACGACGTGTAACAACATTGCAATTTGAGTTGGGATTTTTGAAGGTTATGGTTGCAACTTGTTCATTGGCATCATACAGATGATTTACAGTGTAATTATACGCAGCCTGCGTATAATCAGTGGTATCAGTGCCTTGTCTGGAAGTGGAAGGATCCCTTTGATCATGTGATGGAAGTGGATTTTTGAACATTAGATGATCATTATTGGTTGTTTTTGGGTTATGTCCTTCAATTTCAATTTCTCCTCGATCAATAAGATCCTGAATGAGATCTTTCAATCGGTGACAATTACTTGTCTTGTGTCCTCTTCCTTGATGGAATTCACAGTGTTCAATATCTCTCCACCATGCCGGTTTGACCTGAGGCTCATAGTTTGATAGCTTAGGTAGAGTGACCAAATTTTGAGAAATGAGTTGTCGCAATACTGTTTCAATGGGTTCCCCTAAGGGAGTGTATGTGCGTTTTTGTTTTTGCTGACGAGGTCTTGGTTCATCGTGAGATGTGATGCGACCTTGATTAGAAGGAACATTTGTGTTGTTTTGAGGTGGACGATTTTGTCCTGCAAACCAAACCACAGGTTGTGCGTTTTGGATAGTCCTGGCATCCACAACCCCATCATTAACGATATTCTTGTTTTTATTCCAGAAGCTTGGTTTATCATTATTGAAGTGCGGGCGAGGACCATCTTTTGGTTCATTAAAGATTTTGATGAGTCCTTTCTTGATGAGTGCCCGTTCACATTTTAAACCCTTGGTGATCATATCATTAAAAGAGTCTATGTCTTTGACATCCAGGTGAAATTCCATTTCTTCGTTTAAGTTGGAAATGAATATTTCCACTAGTTCTCATTCAGGTAATTGAAGAGAACGTCTGCTAGACATTTGACACCATCATTGCAAGAATCTGAGAATAGTTCACCTGGTTTTTGTTTGGTGTTGCACAGATCAGCCATGGTGATGTCGCGTTCAATGTTATGAGAGTAATGAGATAGGAACTTCTGGATGAGTTCCTCAAATGTTCTAATGCCACCTGGTAGTTGGGAAAACCATGATGTGGTTGTTCCTCCCAAACTTTGGGGAAAAAGGCACATTATGTATGTGTCTTCATATGCCACTTCAAGACAAGTGGAATGAAATTCTCGAACGTGATCACGGGGATCCCCCTTTCCTCTATATTTTTCAAATTTGGGTGTTTCAAATCCTCATGGAAATGGTGGCATGTAAAGATTCCTATCAAAAGGATAGGGACAAATGTCATTGAGTGAGAATTGGTTAGTCTTGACACCACTATGAAGCTGTTGGGCGAGATTCTCGACTTGTTGCCGCAACATCTCTATTTCATTTGGAGGAGGAGGTGGTGGGTTACCTCGAGGAATGTTATATCTGATGGGATCTCTACCTCTTTCCTCTTCATGGCGACTTTGTCTTTCTGATGCTTGTCTTAATTAGGCAAGATCAAAGTCAGAGGGGAGTTTTGCTCCTTCTTGAGCGAGTCTTAAGAAGTGAGCATCCGCATTACTCCTAAGTATTTCGTCAAAAAGTCTGTTAAAGAGAGGGTTATGCTGAGCCCTTTCTATTGTTGCAAGAGTGGGAGTACTTGGGTTTTCGTCATCTGCATTTCCTCCAAGTGCTTCTTGAAATTCATTGAGATTTTCCTCTTCTTCTTCTTCCCTTTCTATTTCTCGTTGCCTTGACTGTGATCGGGTTTGAGCCTTGCAAGCTGTTGTTGAAGTTGTGTGAAAATAATGATGAGTTTTTGATGAAATGAAAGGTTGATGGTTGGTAAATTGTGTTGCACGTGGATCTCTAGCACTTTTAAGGTGGATGTAACCAAAATTACTTCTTTGAATTGCTTGTTTGTTTGATAAGTTTTGATGTGATAAGGTGTAGAGAAATCTGAGATGTGTTACAGATTTAACTACCTAGTAATGAGAGGATTCACTCATGAACTAGTTTTAACTTGCGTAGATGTGTCTCTTAGGATGAGCTTATCCTAGATGTAGAAACAATCTAAAAAGTGATGTGATGTGTTTGATTTCAAGCAATATCTAAAAGAGAACTTGGGACAAGAACCTCTTAATGTTTTGAGAGTTGGGACGGATTGATGATGAAGTGATGATGTATGAGTGAGATAATGGATGAAATGTTTTCAACTTCAATAAAAACTTTGTGGTACAAATGGGACAAACTCTATCTCTTCCCTTTCAGGTGTTGGTGGTATTTCTCGAGTTGTGTTGTATGTGATACAGACGTTTGGGAAGAAGTTGGGATTAATCTTTCCTCGATTTTTTTGTGATAACTCAGAGCTCTATATTGCATAAAAGCTCTGTGGTTCAGTGATTCAAAATCAAATTTGTTTGTTTTTCCTTGAAGGTAGAGACGCATGTGACGCAGAAAGACTCTATGTGAGACAAAGATTTGTCTATTGATATAGAAGAATTTCCTTCGTTTGATCAAAGCCTTTGAGCTTAATTGTCTTCTTTTCAAGTTGATATTTTGATGACGCTTCTTCTTTCACAAGATGTGAAGAATGGTCATAAAATTTTTGACTCTTTTGTTGTTTGCACTTTGTTTTTGATGTTTTTGGTTGTTTTGATAGATGTTTGGTTGGATGAATACTTTGTTTTTGGGAAGTGATTTTCTGATTTTTCTTTGACAAGAAAACAAAGCAAGCACACAAACACAAGATTGTAGCCTCAAAGGCACAAATGAGTATGGGTCTAGATCAACCCAATCCTTGGACTTGTATATGACCCTTCCTTTAGATGTATTTTAAGGTGTATTGCCAAAGCCTGAAGTCGGCTCAATGTGCACTTGGTCTTTAAAACGAACACACTTCAAACACTTTTTATCCCTAAGGTCAAATGGCCAGTTGTGATAAATTTAGCCCACATCTTGATATTTCTTCGACTTTGGTACTACATACCTTATGAATCCCGCCGTGGCAGGTAAGGATGTGATATACTAAGTCTTGCACGAGCATAACAAATAGATGATCCCTATGATGGGAGAGTCACCACTTTTATCAAGCCACAAGTGACTTTTCAAAAAGCTATGTTTCTACTCAAGGAAATATGTATGGTGAGTATCTTGGGAGCAAAACCATCTATGCTCTTGCACTAAATTATATCGCAAATATCCTCAATCAATAGAATGGGTGGGCTACTACTAAAAGGTGTTTAGTCATGTTCGATGTTTTTGGACATAAGTTCATTCTGCAGTGACTCACTTAAGAGCCTTGTAACTGGTGGTGGGGCCCATTTGTCCTTTCGGCCAGTTACACTGTAGGAACAGCTATACCCAAGGCTACAGCTTTCGCTCTCACCTGATTTCTATAGCGGCTCGAAGGATTTACCACTCGAGGTCATTCCCAAGAGTATCGATCCCTTGGCAGGCCTCTTTTAAAAAGATAAAATTTTGAGTGTTACTAACACTTTTCTCTTGCACCTAGGACCACGAAAGCCAAGGGAGAGGATAGTGTGTGTTAGAGGTAGGACCACTCGACTGACTTTTTGCACAAGTGTGCCAAGTACGAAAGACACTTGTTCTTTTTAATCCACCATTATAAATGTGATCTAACTTTTTGGAGATGTTGCTCCAACAGCCATGGTGTTCTTTTTAACTTCAAAGGCAATGTGTTTTGTAACCTAGAATTCAGAAATCCTGGTCAACTTAAAGAAAAACACGTTTGCTTGAAGTAAAATTTGTTTTTGCAAAAATCAAAACAAGTGGATTGTTCTTTTTATTTGCCCAAAAATTGAAGTGTGGCTTGTGATTTTTAAGTTTGATGTAAGAAAGAAAATTTGTTTTGTTGATTTTAAGCACCAAAACAAAATGTATGCCTAACTTGCAATGAAAGCAAAATTTTGAAGTTTGTTGTTTTTTTTACTTTGCAATAAAGAAAGATGAATTTTCTTTTTAAGCACCAAAAACAAGTTTGAGGTTCATTTTATGCACTCTAAAATAAAATGTGAGGTTTATTTTAACTTGTGCAAGAAGGAAAAATGGATTCTTTTTAACCAACTTTTGTTGAAAGAAAGTAAAAAAGAAACTTTTAAAGCATTTAAACTAACTCCTTCCCCTGCACAAAAAGATTAGAACCTGCATAAAAGACAATTAGTTAGAAAAATCCGCATGTTTTGGTGGGCTTCTACAAGCCTAATTTTTATTTTTTTTGGTTACAAGGTGATTTGTACAACGTTCTGTTACAATAGCGCTAGTCTGTGTTTGAACAGAGGCGCTATTTAACACAAACGCACTAAAAGAAAGGGAAAGACAGAGAAGGGAAAAGCGCTGAAACAAGGTGAATAGCACCAAAACAATGTCAAAAGTGCAACCTGTGTGACATTTTCAACATTCAAACATGTTATTGGATGAAAAAAAAAGTTGATCTTTGTGGTGTTTGGATTCACGTCGGGTTCACCAAATGATGCTCTACAAAAAGGATTAGAAAATCTATTTGATGGCAACACACACAAGAGCACAAGAAACAAACATTAGTGTTAGCAACAAAAGATTATCCTAAACAGGCATATCAAGAGAGATATTAAGCATGAAATAGAAAGCATATAAACATAGAATAAAATAGCTAATCAAGATGCTCATAGTTGCTCCTCCCTTGTTCTTCTCCTCTCCAAGTCCCAAATGAGTGTAGCTCTCAGCTTTTAGCACTAGCCATGGATGCCATATGGAGATTCAAGCTGGTTGAATATGATAAGCAAATACTATGCAAGAGTAGATAGTGATGCTATGAAAAAGCTATATGCTAATGCCAGTATAACAACAATACTCTAATGCTTCTTTTTTGCTTGAGGAGAAGGGTTCTATTTATAAAAGAAATGGGGAAATGAAGGGTTAAGATTGAATGGTTTAATCAAGGGCCAAGTTTGAAAGTTGGAGATCCATGTGCACAATTGGCACCAATAAAATGGTGACAAGTGTCAACATAGGATTGGGTTGAGAGAAGAGGTTGGAGGCATTAAAGGCCTGAGAAGACCTCATGGTTATCTAGAGGCTAAGGGTCAAGTCCAAATTAAGATTACCCACTGGATTAAGAGTTAATCCAAGGATAAACCTTTGTGCAAATGTTTAAGAGATAATCATGGTCAAAGCATTAATGGCCTGATGAGACCTTTGAGCTGGGTAGAGGTTGAGTCAAAACAAATGTTTTAACCATGTGGGAGGGTTTGAGGTAACCATTAATGGTTATTGGAGACTTTGGGGATTAAGTGGTCGAAGGTTGAAAGCCTTCAATGGTTATCAAAGACTTTGAGCCATTTAGTGGTTGAAGGTTGAAAGCCTTTAATGGTTATCAAAGACTTTGAGGGTTTGAGAAGTGACTTCCCTTTTGCTTAGGAATGTGACAAAGTTTAGAGAAGGGGTTAGGTTATTTAGAAGTGATTAGAAAATTCTAGAAGGGGTTTAGGCATGCAAGTGGATTTTGTAAGAAAATGCAAGTGGGAGAAATTTTGGTATTTTCAATTAAAATAAAATCATTTACTTCAATTAAATGGTGTAATTTGCATTTGGATAAATATTCAAATAAATATTAATTTATTTAAATGAGAAAAATGAAGATAAAACATTAAAATGCTTGAAGACTTTGAGGGAAACCATTAAAGGCTTGAAGACTTTAAGGAAAACCATTAAAGTCTTAAGAAGACTATAGAAGGAAGCCATCAAGTTTGAAGACTTTAAAGCCATCAAGTTTGAATACTTTAAGGGAAACCATTAAAGGTTTCAAGTGGGTGAGGATAAATAGGATTTTAAATAAATAATTTATTTAAAATAGTTGTGCAACTTGCTTTTGTAGGAAAATACAAGTGGGTAGAGGATAAAGGTGATTTAAATAAATGTTAATTTATTTAAATGTGAGAGGTGGGATTTTGGGGGATTTAAATAAATATTAATTTATTTAAATGTGAGAGAATATTTAATTAAATAAATATGATTTATTTATTTAATTAATGGTCTGAATTTGGTTAAGTGAATTAAATCAAATAAATTGAATAATTTATTTAATTAATAGGAGAAGAGGGTTAAGATGAATTAATTAAATATTAATTTAATTAATTATTAATTGATGGTTAAATAATCAAATAAATACTAAATATTCATTTAATTAAGTGGACAGATTTATGTGACTATAGATTGAATGATATTCAATCCATGTGAGGGCTTTCAACCCAATCCCAGGATGACAAGTGTCAATATGAGATAGGTTGAGAGAAGAGGGAATAAGCATTAAATGCTTGACATGACCTGAAGGTTAACTTGGGAGTTAAAGTCAAGGTTGGGTTGAGTGAATAAATTATTTATTCAAAGAATAAAGCTTTTATCCAATGGATAAACTCTTGTGCAAAGGCAAAAGGGATAACCATGGTCAAAGCAATAAATGCTTGAGGAGACACATGAGTGCAAGTTGTATTAGCCATAAATGGTTATGTAAGAGCCATTAGTGGTTTTGGAAGACTTTAGAGGTTAATTTGTTGAACACTCAAAGCAATAAATGCTTTTCAAAGACTTTAGAGTCTTTGAGAAGTGACCTTATGTTGCTCAAGAATGTGACAATAATTAGGGGATGGATTAGGCTAATTAGGAAGGGGTTAGAAGAATCTAGAAGGGGGGTTTAGGAGTGCAAGTGGATTTGGTGGGTGAGGGAAAATAGGATTTTAATTATAATAAAATTAATTTATTTCAATTTGTGGTTGCCAGTTGCATTTGTAGGAAAATGCAAGTGGGGGGGATAATGATTTAAATAAATATTTTATTTAATTTATTTAAAAGAGGAAAGGGGATTTAAATTGAATAAATAGAATTTATTCATTTAATTGAGTGTGAATTTGATTTAATGAATTAATTAAAATAAATTGAATAATTTATTTAATTAATAGGAGAATATTTTGAAGATGAATTAATTAAATATTAATTTAATTAACTGATGGCTAGTGGGTTTTTAATCAAATAAATACAAAATATTCATTTAATTAAAATGGATAGATTTATGTGACTACGATATCAATAGTGTCACTAATGAGGAAATTGCTTTGTTGAGGAGTGTCTTTCAACTGACGAAATTCGTTAACTATCTCATCGTTATTTATTTCTTTCCCAAAGTAAGCTTCTATATTTAAACAATAGGAAAAACCACAATTATGGTGATAACGAGGAAGGTTGTCATAGGCTCCTAGGAATTCAGCCAAGGAATCATCAGTGGGAAAAACATCCATAGCGAAGACACTAGAAGAGTCACAGTCAACATATACTCTGGATACTTTATTGAGAGAGAAGTAGAGATAACATTAACACTAATAGATGGTCTCATGGAGCTTTAGTACGCTCAAAAGGATCATAGCCAAGTCCAAATGTTGTATCACAAAATTTATTTTCCAAGGGAACTTTAATCCCTTGTTCTTGGGCACTACAACCATTACCATTATATCCACACTTAAGGATGTGAAAACCAGGACCATAAAGGTTAGCCATTTTTGAAAGGGGAGGGGGTTTCTCATAAAGTAAGGGATCAAAATCCTCTAAATTGGAAACAAGGGGAGATGAAGTTTGAGAAGCCGCCAAAAAGTTATTACTCGATGACTTGGATAAAGTGGACTGCTTTATAGGTTCTTCTTCTTCTTTCTTCTTTTCAACCTTGGGTTCTCTAGGGGGACTTTTGTATTCTCCTATCAAAGTAGGATTAAAGTAAAGGGATCCCCAATCATCATCTGCAAGAATCTTTTAAGGAGAAAAGACATCTTTGGTGGTAAAATTGGTTTGAGAAGGCTCTTCTTCAAGAACCTTAGGTTCACTTGAAGAATAATTGGGACATGAGCTAGAGGTAGGAGGAATTATTGGGGAAGAGGTTTTGGAAGAATCATATAAGATAGTTGGGAAAGAACTAGTTGAAGAGAATTTGGATGTTGATGTTTGTAAACAAGCCTGAAGATTAGTATCACCTAGCAAGGCATACGTCTTATTGTTGTAAATGAATTTAACTTGCCTATGCAATGTAGAGGGGACAACTTGCATGCTATGAATCTAATGTCTCCCTAATAACGAATTGTATGCCAGATTTCTGGACATGACATGAATAGGTGTGGGTAAAGTAACAAGACGTACCTTAATAGGCAAGGTGATGATACCTAATGAAAATTTAGCAACATTATCAAAGCCTCAGATAGTAAGAGAATCAGGCTTAATGAGAGATGTGTCAACATTGATTTTATGCAACAAGTTAATGCTACAAACATTAAGGCCAGAACCATTGTCTACTGGTTTTTCATCTTATTGCACTATCATTTATGATAACCACAATCATATAAGGATCATATTGATGTTGGATTTCACTACTGGGTAACTCATCTTGTGTAAACACAATTTGAGCTTTAGGAGTTGTGATAGAACCAATCAAGGAAGCCATATTATTGGATGTCATTGCAGGTGGGACATTCAAAGTTTTCAAGGCATCTTGTAACATTCCATGATGTGCTGAAGAAGTTTGAATCAAATCCCAAAGGGATATCTTGTTAGGAGTAGCTTTGAGTTGTTCAATGAGACCACATTCCTTACTAAGAGTTTGTGAAATGCAAGGCTTTTAGGAAGAGAAGTTGGGATAACCAGAGGAGGGTTAGGTTGCCTATTGTTTCTCATGTTATAAGTGTGGGCAACTGCATGATGACTCTCCTTAGTTAGTTGTTTAGAATAAATATAAGAACTCTTAGTCAGATTTCTTCCTTGCACAGTAATGACATATTTATTAGGAGTACTAAAGGAATCATGACTATATCCACCTTGAACAGTGAAAAGAGATTAGTTGGGAAGTTGTTAAGTTGAAGAAGGATAATAACCCTGGAATCCAAAAAGAGGCTTGCTATGTTCATTCACATTTATCATGTTGATTAATCTTTTAGATGTATTGTTTTTGTTTTAAGATTTGGTCAAAGACATAAAGTCATCAAGGGAATCATCCAATAAGGCATGTTCATATCAGTTGAAAGGCTTATCTTTTGATTCAAAAGGAGACATCTCCTCATAGAAGGATGTGTTGTAGTCAAACATGTTACTAGATTTAGTGGAGGAGTTGATAGGAATGTACCCATGAGAGGAATCGTTCAACTTATCTTTCTCATCACCACAAAATGACATGGTAACAAGATTGACTAGTTTTTGGCAAATGAGGGTTTAGAAGGCTCAGGGTTCAAAAACTCATGTAGAGATTCATCTAATTAATCCTTACTAAACTCATAATCAACATAATTGCATACATCATCAAAAGTATGAACATCTTACAAATAAAAGTTTGACATTTTGAAATGGAGATTGAATGAAATTTAAACGCACAATGCAAGGAAAGATCTTTTTAAATTTTTTTTTTTTATGTTTATAAAGCAAATGCAAGATACTAAATCTAGATCTAATAATGCAATGCAATGAAAATAAGATTGAGTTCACGTCGGGTTCACCAAAGATGTGTGGGGGAAAAAGTGACACTAAGTGATCAAACCGTAATCCCACTCTCATGGAATACGAAAGAGCCTAGGGAGGTAACACACTTTGGCTACTTATTGTGAGTAAGAGAGAGCCAATAATTACCTCTTAAGGTTTCTATTCCCTTGCTGCAAATGAGAGATAAGAGTGATGCAAAGTGCAGATTAACCTAGAATGCAAGTATGCACAAGTAACCCTAATCCGAAAATGTAGAAATGAGAATAATTGATACACTGCTGAAAAGTACAATGTTAGATGCAATGATAGTCCCAAAGACACTGAGAGGGGGGGGGGGGTGAATCAGTGTCTAATTGGTTAATGGAATATTTAAACTTATTTATAACTTTGCAACCCAAATTAATGTACCGGTAAACAAGTAATAATGCAACAAAGAGAAATAATAGAGACAACATAAATGCACACCATAACACAAGATGTTTTGGTGAGGAAACCCGGTAAAGGAAAAACCTCAGTGGGATTTGTGACCCACAATATTTACTCACTGGCCAATATGAATAAATATTACTTACAATAGGGGCCTGCACATGCAGGAAGGCCAACAGCCTAGAGCTCACTGCTCAATGAAAGAGTCTCACTGACTACAAAATAGATAATTAAATCCAAGACAATGTACTACTCAAAATAGCATCTACAATGCTTGATTCAGTACTGGTTTAAGCTCTGTCAAAAACCATAACCAAAAACCTTGTCGGTGAATAAAATTCACTCTGCTCTCTACTCTGCTCCTTATTCGCTCATAAGATGATTACATTAATAATGCATACATAGTTATTTGCTCCCATATATCACTTTCATTCATTACCTAATTACCTTCACTTCTATCGCTTGCATACCATATGTATATTCAAAATGACCTACAAAATCTCATACATATATGAGTCTTTACAATACATCATGTCGGCTATACAAATAATTAATTACATTACAATATAATTCACATAAATAAAACTTTGTCCCATGTCGTCCTGGGTGCCGATATGCTTCATTGCCGATGTAAACTAGATGCCGATGAATGAACTTGTTGTGCCTGTCGATGCCGGTAAATGATGTCTGCGTTGTCGGTGAACTTGTAGAATCCTGTTACTGGTTGGTTGCCATCAATGACAACATCAACCATTCTCATGAGAGTGTAGAATTCCAACAATCTCCCCCTTTGGCATTGATGGCAACACTCATGAGAAAAATCCAAAAACTGTTGTCCAAAAATGAAGTCCAAAATTGATCCCCAAAAAAGTGTGCTCCCCCTGAGAAAATGATCTCTTTTGTGCATTTTTCTCCATACTACTCCCCCTTTGGCATCAATGACAAAGGATGTCAAAAAGAGTACAAAATTATACCTCATAGCCTGTAACTAGTTGTGTACAATTTGAAAGATATCTGCCACAATTAGATTCAGGCTCTGCATGAATTTATTATTGTTAGAGATAATGGTTTTGGTCTGTTGGATCATGCCTGTCAGATAGTGCATCTGTTGCTTCGATGATCATTCTCCTTGAATTGTTGCTTTAGATAGCTCAACTCGCTGAGTTATAAGACTATCCAATCTTGGACCAAGTTTTTTTTTGAGCTCCCGAGCCTTCAACCTTATCCTTGCTTTTTCCTGCTCTAGTTTCTCTATCTTTTCCTCAAAAACTGTCATTTCTTGATAAAAAACTGAGGTAAGTTCTGAAGAACCTATCATATTATCTGCTATGTCATCTATCTCCTTTTGTGTTTTCTTAATCTCCTCATCAATGTCTTCAGTCAGGTGGTGAGGCTTGCAAGTTTCTTTATACAAATCCTTATATTCCAAAATTATTGAATTAAGTATTGGTAATAATGAATCAATATGCTTAGTACAGTCCTTGATAGTTTTGTCAAAGAATTCACCTTTTTCTTTATTCACCATTTCCTTAACAATTTCTTCATTAACCTTATCTATATTTAGAAAATTTGAAGCAATAAATTTGGATAATGCGTCCAATTTACCCAAAGAATCATCAATATGATCTATCTTACATGCCGGTGCAATCATTTTCAAAATAGGCAATGTATCATCAATGGCCTTAAATGCTAAGACGTTGCAATCTGTGATCCTCTTTATTGAATCTAAAAGAACATCTGTTACATTTTAAGGCTTGAAATCTGTAGTGAATGTGCTCGGTTCTTTAATAACTTTCTTTTCATCAGACACTTGACCAATTACCTTAACAATTTCTTCCTTGTTTCCATCAATTATTACCTCTTTATTTACAGCTATTGTTGGTTTCTCACTTTGTGTTATTACCTCTTCTTCTACCGGTTTCTCATCAGGAATTGTACCAGGTTTCTTAGCTTTCGTTGGTATTTCAATGTTCTGAGAGTCAGTAGTGTTAACCGGTGACTCAGAGATCTCAACATTCGTAACATCAGCTGTCTTAGCCTCTGCAGTCTCTTTATCCATAATAATATTAATATCCTGTGTATCTACATTCATGGTAAAAAGAATTTCCGATTCTGGATTAGTATCATCATGTGTTATTTCTTCAACCTTCTTATCCGGTTGACTGTCTGTATGTACCAGTGTCTTTGATGTTATTGGTGAGGTAGCCTATGCCGGTGGAGAAAGGTTATCTTTGCCCTTTATAATAGATACACTACCAATTTTACCTTCACCTTTATCCTTTTGATATAACTTTCTAAAAGACTTATTCATTTTCTTTCTATCCCTTTCTTCTTTCTTTTCTTTTTCAACAAAAAATATGTCCCATTTGTCAGCAGTTTCATCAGCTATTTATTTCACTCTTCCAACCATTAGACTAACCTACCGGTGACCACTCACAAAAACTGATCGGTTGGCTTCAGCAATCAGTTCATCAATCTCCTCTCGGGAATTTACAGGGTGAACAGCCAACAAGGCTTCAACCTTTAACTTTTTATCCAATTCCATAACTGACATTCTTTTAGCCTCTAATCTTATGTATAAGTCATTAGGCAGATCATCTACAACCTCAGTCAAAAATTTCTTGTAGATGTTGTTTATGGTGAAAATGGATACAACAATATTGAAAGACTAAATGAATTCAACCACAAAACCCTAGCCTAACAACAACAAAGATCCACCATAACATATGAAGATTACCTAAGACAATGCAAATCAATTGAAATCACAAAGATTATACCATCACATGTCCAATAGGGTTTGAATCTTCATTGATCTTTCTTGATAAATTTGCTCTCAGATTTTATGTGTGCACAAGAGCTCAACAAAGAACAGAAATGTGGTTGCAAATAGGATCACATATGAAAGTTCAAAAGCGTAGTCAGGGCTGAATGCATAGTGAGTTAGTTAGGGTTTGATAATGAAGGAAGCATCTCCTTATATAGAAGACACTATATGAAATGGAGGGATAAGATTGAGAGGTGTAAAAGAGGTCGGCTATGATTGGAGTGTAGGTAGAGGAAATAATAAAATAATGAGAGGGTAGGTAGTGTATGAATTAAGAGATGAATGACATGTGTCATAGGTAGAAAAGGCTAATGAATTAATTAAATAAATAAAGATTTATTTAATTAATAGAAGAATAAGGATCAATTAAATAAATAAGATATTTATTTAATTTAAGAAAATGATAATTTAAATAAATAAATGTATTTATTTAAATGAGAAATAAGGCTAGAAGAGGATAAATGAATTAATTAAATAAATAAAGATTTATTCAATTAATAGAAGAGTTAGGCTAAAGTAATTAAATAAATAAAATATTTATTTAATTAGATTGGACAATTTTAGGTGTCTACATTTTGCCCCTCTTTGAGACAATGCAACTTGTCGCGTTGATTCAAAGAAGATAAGATGAACTGATACAATGTTGCCCCAAGATGGGAATGATATTCCTCCTTGAGAGATTGGATGAAAATGTGTGAAAAGATCACAGACAATCTCTCGATAAGAAAGAAAGGCTAGAAAGGACTGATCAGATAGGATAGAGTGACAGAGTCATGGGGTAATGAAGATTGACTCAAGAAACGAGGGCTAGGGCTAGGGCTAGGGCTAGGGTAGTCTATAAAATAGACCACAAGGGGAATACATCCTCATTGTCATCCACACCTCCAAGAGATTAGAGTGCAGAGAGAGAATAGAGCAGCGACAGTCAGTAGTGATGGCAATGGTGCATAGATTCGATCGCGTTTGCCGATTTCAGAGGCCAGCAGATGCAGGAGAGTTGGTAAGTATCACAAAACCTCCTTGTACTTTGTTACATTAATTGTTGTCATTAATGCATGCTAGGTAGTGCAATAAATGCACTTTAGGATAATGTCAAAAAATGTCAAAAACGTGTAGGCACGTCTGCGTTGGTGCCAGGTGCGTCTATGTTTGTGCTAGGTGCGTCTATGCTGGGAAAAGCATCTGTGCCAGATGTGAGCGCGTTTATGCAGTATGTAAGCACGTTTATGTCTTCAAGGACAAATTGACAGTTCTGTGATGAACATACGCTGTTGATTGGATAAGCTGCTGAGAGGATACACTCAAGCAGGTCCTCTAGGGAAGACTAGGATAGCAGATAGGGCTAGGATTGATAATTCTATGATAGAACATATGTTTCCAATTAGGAAACTACTCAAGAGGATACACTCAAGTATAGCCCTAGGATAGGATAGATCGAGGCACTTTGTGATGAACAGTGAGTACCAAGACAGATTACTTTGTGATGAACAAGGAGTACAAATATGAGCAGCACTTTGTGATGAACAGGGAGTGCAAAAAAAAATGATCAGCACTTTGTGATGAACAGGGAGTGCAAAACACGTAGAACTTTGTGATGAATAGGGAGTACCACTAGAATAAATAGCAACACTTTGTGATGAACAGTGAATATCACTAGGATAAATAACGCCATATGATAAATATAAGCACTAGGATAAAGAGCATCATTTTGTGATGAACAGGGAATGCCACTATGACTGACATGATTGATTTGCTTGACTATAGGAGTACCTACCTATGCTGGAGTCACGGGAGAGATTCCCATCGACTCAGAGGTTACGACCAGAGCTGATATTTGAGGACAGAGCCGCGATTGAGGTTATGGGTCTGCGATTCATTCTATATGTGCCTGAGTTTCGGGCGAACATGGGATTGCTGACTGTGTTGGCTGAGAGATGGCACTCAGAGACATGTACGTTTCATTTGCCAATGGGTGAGATGACAGTCACCTTAGAGGATGTATATAGGATTCTGAGGATATCGATCGATGGGGAGTTAGTTCCTTATGATCCAGAGGGAGACAAGGATGCACTGAGACAAGTGTTTCAGGATCCAGGATTGGAGATGAGGGCTAGACACGTGGCATGGGATACCATGACACAGACTGGATTAGCATTACCATCAGTACTGGCAGGAGTGATCAGTGGGTTCATTTGTTTGTATAGGGCGACACGAGGAATGGTTGTGTAGCCATATGTATTTTGACATCATTGTATCATGACATTTATGATTTTTGAGATATATATGAGATGATTCATCCTTGCGGCAGCTATATGCATGTGTACCTATGTGATGTGATGCATGATTCTATGTGATGCTTATGAAAGGGATGCAAATATGTACATAATGAAATGCAATATTTTTGTTCCTTTATGTTTTGAATATGTTATGCCAATGCAAATGCGAATGTATGAAATGTGGATGAATATGATAATGCAAATGACTATATACATGATGAGAATGTAAAATGTGCTAACACGTGTTGTTTATAGGATGTGATGCAATTGTGATATCTATATGTATGTATAAAATGCTTATATGTGGTAATGCAGGTGCAACTACATGAAATGCAAATATTTTTGGCGTGTCTTTATACTTAGTCATGTGATAGCAGGCTACATGGACTCAAGAAGGACTATGGAAGTCAATCAAGAAAGGGGGATGGAAGATAGAAGATATGCAAGTGAAAGAGCTTCTTGTGCGTTATCATCATTGAGCTTTATTATGGCAAGTAGGTTATGACAATCGAGACATATGTTCGACCTAGAAAGTCATTGTACCTATTTGCATGGAGATAGGACAGTCTCAAACAAGGAATGCCCCAATTCACACTAGCCTCACCGTGTCCTCATATCCTTGGACAAGTCATAGCATTACTAAGAGACAATCCACAGACAACAAAAGAAGAATAGGTGACGATACCCCATCTTCGCCTTTCTAGTCAAAGACATCCTGGAGATAAAATCTCTAGTCAGAGACATCCTGGAAAAGCTAAAAGATATGTCACCAAAAGATAAAATCAAAATAAAATCAAGACTCGACACCAACATCCACTGTAGTCCTCAAGTTTAGTGTCTCTTGTCACTTGTATAAGTCTATTTGATTGTGGTCACAATGTTTACTTTCACAAAAAGGATAGATCACACTGAACCATAATGTTGTCTAAGTCTATTGAAAGATTTGATTTGTTGAAGCCCATTATTGTTGCTATGTCTCATCTGAAACTGACTGAATCCATGCAACTGATACTTTATTGCGGAGAAGACGAAACTTTATTGCGGATTGTGATGCAAGTGTTATTTTATTGCGGATTGTGCGCATATAGACTGAAGAAGAGTGGAAGAAACTGTACTCCTTGAAACATGTGATGCTCTTAGTTCCACACCCATCACTAGATGCAGAATTTGCCTTAGCCACAGATAGGAGCTGATTTATTATGGATGGAAAAAGGTGAAAAGGAGGGATTATTATGAATGGCTAACCAATCTTAGGTAGATCAATAATAAGTCATGATGGGAATGGGTAAGTTTATTATGGACGAATAGGTTGTGAGTGTGTGCAAAGTGGAAGGATGAAAATGGAATCCTGAAGAAGGGAGGAGCAATGTCTCTACGCATGGCGCTGGTGACCCAATTTTCACCATGGTACTTGTCCAGGGCACCACCGAAGTGGTTTTGACCTTTAGACGAAATGTTTTTCTTTACTTTTTTTTTTTTTTTTGTGTCACAAGGCGCCTGTTTGCCAGGTTTTCACCAAGTAACGATTTTTTTTATGTTTTATGATTTTTTTTGTATTTTTAAATTTTTATGATTTTTTTTGTATTTTTGAATTAGGATACTCTGAAGAGCTAAATGTTGTTGATAGGATCCTCCAAAGGTCCGCCATCTATGGTTGAGATCTGATATGCACCGGATCCATAGGTCATTGTAATGATGTAAGAACCAAGCCAATTTGGTTCAAATTTGCCCTTCTTCTCTCTGTCTTTAGGATTTTCTCTGAGGACTAAGTCACCCACCTCAAATGTGTGAGGCTTGACTTTATGATTGTAGCTACAATGTTCCTTGACTGAATGATGTGTATCTCGAGTGACCGTCTTCCTTGATGAAGAAACTAAGATAGAATTACTAGTGTGTGGACTACACAGGCCCGTATGCGTGTCACCTAAAGAAGTTTGGGCATCCTTGATAACAAAGTCCTTCAAGGAAGTTCCATTAAAGGTCCATGATGTATTTCCAAAAGGGGATGGATGTGTGGAACAAGTGGATGAGTTATGAAGGTGAAAGTATGATAGCATGATGGAGACTTAGGATCAACAAGTATGTTTTTTGACTTAAAATTGTAGAACTTTTGCCCTAAGTTATTTTGATATTAGGGGAGATCAACTCTTGTTCCTTTTCTTTCATAGGATTTTTATCCTTGACTTTGATTTTTGTAGAGTCCAATAGCTTTTGATTTTGATTTGGACTAAAGGACTTTTCTTTATTATTTACTTTTAGATTTTTCTTTTCATAGCTTGATTTTTCATCCCCAATGAGTAAGGGCTTTTGTAATTCTTGTTGATCCAAGTCTAGGAGTGGAGTGGAAATGGAATGAGTGGATGATATGGTAAAGCTATGTGATTTCTCAAGAGGGCTGGCGATATGCTTAATAGATTCTTTGTTGGAACCACTCTTAGGACTATTGATATCAAGAGATGCTTGCACCACTAGAGGAGATTTGCATTCAGACTTAGTAGCCAAAACACTAGGTGGTTCACACCCAATTCCTTGGCATTGCAAATTGTTTGTAGATTGTTCCTGTCGACTGAATGTCTTAGGAGATAGTGGGAGTTGGTCAACATGGAAGATATACTCACCACATCCCATGTCTTTAATCTTGAACCTTTCTTTTAGCTCTATTTGCTTTGATGTAGAAGCTTTTAGTGATTCTGGCTCCACATATGCTGATGAAGGAATAGCTTCTCGATTGATTGGGATTGTTATTTTTGATCTAGGTCATAGATTGTTGCAATATATGAATGGATTTGGGTCAGCTTTGACAATCACTTCAGCTCCATTGTGAGGAAACTTGATACATCGATGATATGTAGATGGGACTGCCCTCATCTCATGAATCCAAGGACGTCCTAGTAATATACTGTATGGGAGATCTAGGTCTAGGACTTGACAAACCACATCCTTTGTAACTGGCCCAATGCTGAGAGGCAAGGTGACTGTACCTTTGGATGAACGTTCTTCATCATCATATGCTTTGATGGTAATTTTGTTTGTAGAATTCATAGCTTTTTTGGAATATCCCAATTGTTTAATAGTGCTCAATGTACAAATGTTTAGACCTGCTCCTCCATCTATCAGTACTCATTTTATTCGATGTTTGTGTATGAAGGCTTCAATGTGTAATGGTGCATTATGTGGCTAACTGACAGAGACGTCATCAGCTTCTGTGAATGTAAGGTAGTGTGGAATGGATAGGTATCCCACCATGGCTTGAAACTGGTCCACGTTCAGATTAGTAGGGACAGAAGTGTCTCTCAAGATTTTGTCAAGAATGGCTTTATGTGCGGGGGATATGTGTAAGAGCTCAAGGATGGAAATAAGTGCGGGTGTCTTCCCTAACTGTTGTACAAGGTCATACTCAGGTTTGGTTGATGAGGAAGTAGTGTTTTTAGCTGGAGAACCTTGCAAGGTGAATTTACCTCGACAAGTTGTGACATTACATTTAGAGGTAGGTTTGGAATAAGATCCAATTCCTTTTAGGACAATCTTGGGTCTTTGGGTAGAAGTCTCAGGCATTTTATCCTTGATGATATTGGTAGAGACATAATTGTCCATCGAAATATGATTGATAGTTGAATCATAGTTATAAGATGCTCTGGTATAGTTGGTTTGGTCATCTGTGGCTTTAGATTTTCCTTTGTCATGCTTTGGGAATGGTTCCTTAAACATCTCATGTTCTTGATTGGATGAATGCCCTTCAATCTCAATGTCACCTCTATCAATGAGATCTTGTATGATGTTCTTCAGTCAATGACAATTTCCCATCTTATGACCTTTGCTCTTATGAAATTCACAATACTCATCATCATTCCACCAATTTGGTTTAACCTTTGGTTCATATGGAGGAAAATCTGGAATAGTGATTACTTTGTTTGCCACTAGCTTCTTGAAAACTGACTGAAGTGGTTCTCCCAATGGAGTGTACTTCCTTCGTGACTTTGAAGTTGTTTGAGTATTCACTTTATTTTTTGTAGAGCTTGATCCCAAAAAAATGATTTTGGGTTGCACTGTATTGGCATCAACAACACCATCATTGACTGTGTTCTTGTTTTTGTTCCAAAATCTTGGCTTATCTTTTCCTTTATAGTCATCTTTGTTTTCCTTGAATATCTTAATGACTCCATGCTCAATTAGGACCTTCTCTGTTGCTAAGCCTTTTTCAATGATGTCCTTGAAGGTGGACAAACAAGCTTTCCTTAGATCATAGCCAATGTCCTTGTTAACATTTTGGGTGAACATCTCTACCATTTGTTTTTGTGGAATTTCACAAGAGCATCTACTGGCTAGATTTCTCCATCTTTGTAAAAATGATGAAAAGGATTCTCCATCCCTTTGTTTGGCATTGCACAAAGTAGTGACTGATATATCTGTCTCTATGTTGCATGAGAAATGTTGGATAAATGCCTTTGCTAAGTCACCCCATGACTTAATTCCAGGTGGGAGTTGAGAGAACCATTCCATAGCTTGATCTCCTAAGCTTTGTGGGAATAATCTCATCAAATATGTCTCTTCTACTGCTACCTCAATGCAAGTTGTGAAAAATTGTCTTATATGTGCCTTAGGATCTCCTTTTCCTCTGTACTTATCAAACTTAGGCGTCACAAAGTGTGTAGGAAAAGGAGGCATTGGAATGCTCTTGTCAAATGGATAAGGACATATGTCTCTCATTGTGTATGTTGGCTTCGGTGTATTTATGTCCTCCATTTTCTTTTGTAAGTCCCTGATTTGTTGCTCCAAATTGTTCTTAGGTGGAGATCGACTTCTTGGACCATACCCCATGCTTGAGGCACCAATTGGAGGAGGAGCATGTTGCATATATGGATGATATTGATCATACACATGTTCATATGGAGGAGGTCTATAATGATGCTGCGTATATGGACCACTTGGTATAGAGTCATGGTGAGGAATGGAATATCTGCTTTGTCCATGTATACCATACTCTATAGGAATGTCATGAGTTTGTTCTAGTGTGTTGCCCCCAAATTTGACACGAGGTTTCCTTGTGTCCAAATTTTGAGCATGCCTTTGAATATCCAATTGCTTTGGTGGTTGATCCTTAGCATTAGTATGTGGTTGAGCACATTTCTCTGCATAAGACTTCCATAATGGTCTGCAAAGTTGAGTATCATATGCTTGACCATGTGTGTATGGGACCTCTGGTTTTTGAAACAAAGATGATGGTGATTCAGGCACAAGATGTGGTCCTCTATTGCCTCCACTATTAGGCCTCCTTTGATCCATGTTGGAGTGAGGTTGTTGCAAAGGTCTATGTTCCATTATTTGAGACATGTCAAAATCATGAGGGATCTTGGTTCCACTTTGTGCCATCACTTGTAGAAAGTATTGTCTATCTCTCCTCATTATTTCCTCAACCAATCGATTGAAATGGGGATTCATAATGGTGTCTTCCACTTCTGCTGAATGTATTGAAATGTTGTCCATATTGTCATCATGTGTATCATTGTTGTTTATAGTGTCCATGTGCTCAATATTTGGAATGTTTCTATAGGCATCCATGTCAGGTAATGTAGTATGATTAGAATTGAAAAAGATATCATTGTCATACTCATAGGAACTCATGTTTGCGGACTCTTGAGCCTCTTTAGCTTCTCTCCTAGATTTTTGGGAATAGGTTTCAACCATGAACTAGGTATTGACCAAGATGTTTGAGACTAGATGAAAATGGAAAGAGTATGGAAGACCAAGAGTTTGGATGGAATGCAAATGAATTTGAGGTGTACTTGTAATGTCCAAAGTGTAAGACTAAGTATGTATGTAGTAGAGTAGGTGTGGCTTCCAAAGAGATGATAGTTTCTCTTGATGAGGTAAGTTGACCTTGACTCTAAGTAAGACCAAATGAGACCCAAAGGTGATAGACCTTGATGAGGGACCACTTAGCAAAATGTTGTTGTATGTAGTGTGTTGACAAAGTATGATGAGGACAAGCAAGTGACCTTTTGACTCAGGTTTAGACAAATGTGTATGTAATGTAAGGTGTAAAGCAATGATGGAATTTGTGAGACCCAAAGATAGGTTGAATGCTAGATGAAAACCTGAAGAGATAGCTTAGGAAGCTCAAGAATTCTGAAACTGATTGCTCTTGTTTGTTGGACTGTAAATTTTTCCAATTTGTGAAGTTGTTTGTTGTGACCAATCTGAAATTTTGACTGTGTTTCCATGACAAAAGGACACAGTGTTGATGAGGACTCAATGTTTGCAAGTGTTTAGACTCAAAAATGACTCCAAGAAAAGTGTGTTGTCTAATGTAAAATTGTTTTGCATACACTTGAAGACACAAAAGACACAATGTTTTGCTATTTGGTCTTGAATGTTTGATTGTTCAAAATAAGTCAAGCACAATTCTTATGGTTGGCCAGGACAATAGTTGTTGATCCCACATGGAGTTTCCCTCGAGGCTATGCTATTCAGAGCGGATACTTAGATGCTTGACTCCACTGGCTCCACCCTCGGCACTCACTTCTAGGGGCAGCCAAGCATCAGTCCCCACGAAAACTCCTCATGGCGAACTTTGTATCTCTACTAAGAACCGTATGTGTGTGGGCCGCTACCAGAGGTCCGACCTCCTGCCCCAACAACTAGAAGGATTTTGGCTTCTAAAACAAAGAGGTGCTAGTAAGGGCATCTGCTCATGTGGCCATACATGCGGCACTTTCAGCTCTATAAATATAGAAGGCTCCCAGCCAGTAGGGGTTACACCCTATAAATGATCAAATAAATTTGATCAAACGGGTTTATGGGGAGACAATGTCGGTATGAACTAATCATCACACGTTATTCATAGTTTTCACCATGAATACAATTATTTATAGTGGTTTGGAAGAAGATGACTTTTCTTTTGCTACCACTTGGGTTGTTCTCTCCTCACTAGTAGTCCTAATGACCACACGGGGAGACAGGCCCTCTAAAGATGAAACAAAAAGAACCTATTGCTCAAGACACAAAAGACAATGGTTCAATTTTAGTGCACCAATGGAAGTATTTGCTAGTCTATGAAAACAAGGCACACAATAAAGATCAAAAGAAAATCCTTGTCAAGGTCCTGCAACAAAGATTTATTAGTAGTTTGGATTGTTTCAAATGATCACCCCTTCTTGCAAGCACACAAGTTAGGTAAATTTTAGATCCAAAAGACTTTGTGAAATAGGGGCCTTCAACAATGCATTTTGTTGACCAATTCAAATATCTGATTCATCATTAAAAAAAAAAGACCACTTGTAAAATTTCAAGAGATTTCCAGAAATGTAAGAAAATCCAAAAAATTTGCTAATTTGCTCCAAAAATTAATTTTTTATGAAAAATCATAAACAATTCATATAAAATGCAAAATCAATCCAAAAAATCTGAAATTTTCACTAGAGAGTCTTCATGTTCTTCCAAACTTGCATAATTTTTTTTTTGCAATAAATCCAAGCAGTTTGTGAGATATGAGTAAAATAATGCAAAACCCTAATTTTCAAAGATCCAATTTTTGAGGAATGATTTTGCATCAAATTTAAAATCATAAAGAACAGATCCTATGTATAATTTTGAGAGATTTCCAAAAATGTAAGAAAATCCAAAAAAATCGCTAATTTTCTTTCAAAATTAATTTTTTATGAAAACTCATCAAAAATTCATATAAAATGAAAATTTGATCCAAAAAATCTGAAATTTTTATTGAATCCTTCTGATACTTTTCCTGACCTGTATAAAACATTTAATGCCAAAATTCGAAGTCATTTGTGAGATTTGATCAAAATATTGAAAAACCCTAATTTTTAAAGATCCAATTTTTTAGAAAATATTTTGCATCAAAATTAAAATCACAAAGAACAGTTCCTCTGTATAATTATGAGAGATTTCAAAAAATGTAAGAAAATCTAAAAAATTCACTCATTTTCTCTCAAAATTAATTTTTTATGAAAATTCATAAAAAATGCATAGAAAATTAAAATATGCTCCAATAGATTTGAATTTTTCTTTGCGCGCTCTTGATACTGTCTTCAACCTGCAAAAAACAATTGGTGCAAAATTTCCAATCCGTTTGTGAGATATGATCAAATCTCTCCAAGATCTTGATTTTGTGTCGAAAACCCTAGCTGCACAAGGTTATTCTCCAAATTGTTTTACAAAACAACAATATAGGGTTAGAAAAATTTGCAAAAAACACAGATCTAACAAAAATCCATGTCCCACCGGCCGTGCCAAAATGTATATGGTGAAAATGGAAACAACAATATTGAAAGACTAAATGAATTCAACCACAAAACCCTAGCCTAACAACAACAAAGATCCACCATAACATATGAAGATTACCTAAGACAATGCAAATCAAATGAAATCACAAAGATTATACCATCACATGTCCAATAGGGTTTGAATCTCCATTCTTCCTATCTCCATTGATCTTGCTTGATATATTTGCTCTCAGATTTTATGTGTGCACAAGAGCTCAACAAAGAACAGAAATGTGGTTGCAAATAGGATCACATATGAAAGTTCAAAAGCGTAGTCAGGGCTGAATGCATAGTGAGTTAGTTAGGGTTTGATAATGAAGGAAGCATCTCCTTATATAGAAGACACTATATGAAATGGAGGGATAAGATTGAGAGGTGTAAAAGAGGTCGGCTATGATTGGAGTGTAGGTAGAGGAAATAATAAAATAATGAGAGGGTAGGTATTGTATGAATTAAGAGATGAATGACATGTGTCATAGGTAGAAAAGGCTAATGAATTAATAGAATAAATAAAGATTTATTTAATTAATAGAAGAATAAGGATCAATTAAATAAATAAGATATTTATTTAATTTAAGAAAATGATAATTTAAATAAATAAATGTTTTTATTTAAATGAGAAATAAGGCTAGAAGAGGATAAATGAATTAATTAAATAAATAAAGATTTATTCAATTAATAGAAGAGTTAGGCTAAAGTAATTAAATAAATAAAATATTTATTTAATTAGATTGGACAATTTTAGGTGTCTACAGATGTCAAGATGCAAAATCATGCTTTCCTCTATTGTCTCCTTGTCAGAGTCCTTGAAAGAATGATAAAATTTATTCACATTTCTAAGATTACCTTCTTGTGTTATTTCATTTACCAGTTCCTCCGGTGTAAGGGTATCCAGTGCCTTAGGTTCTTGTTTCTTCTTCAGAGTTAACTTCTTTTGGGTCTCTCTTACAGCCTGTTGCTTCTTCCTTAATGTTCTTGTCCTTTTAGGAGAAGGAGAAGGTACTAGTGAGGGTTTCATCTTCTTCCTTTCAACTCTTTTGAACTCTGCTGCCTTACCACTATCTGTATCATAAGAAGTGACAACCGGTGAAACATGAGCTACCGGTTCCAGTCCTTCTAGTTCACTAGCAGAAATACCACTTATGTTAATCACATTTTCCTTAACTTCTTTAACCATTTTGGATGCATCTTTGATGAATTTTTCTCTTCTTTTTCTCTGCTTCTGCATCGAAACATCACTCTCAATATTGTTAGCATTGCCAAAAAATTCTTCAAAAGGTTCCCTAGGTGCATCAAGAAGTGTCTTAGCATAAGCCTCAAGAATATTCAGATCAACTGCATATCCCATCTTTGTTATCCAAATAGTTCTAGGAGTAACAACTTTCATCCATGTTTCATCTCTTTTGATTACAAAACATATTTGCTTGTCATACTTATCCACAATACTCTACAGTATCCTTTCTCTAGCCTTCATTTTGGTTTGAAAGTTTTCGAAGTAGTCTGCTACAATGTTATCACTGTTAGCACCAATGTCGGTAATAGGTTCCATGATCTATCTATCAACAGTGATGTCAAATGCAAATTCTTTGTGACCAATGTTGGGTATCTCCTTTGTGAAGTAAAGCATTAAACACACAAGTAGATTCCCAAAACGGAATGTTCCCTTCTTATCACCCTTAATCTTTTTCAAGTTATCTATCCGTTCATCTTTAAGCCACTCATAGATGTCAATTCTAGCATTGTTCTTAACCATCTCATATGCACTATGAATACATAAACTAGAAACAAAATTTAATCTATTTGCATGTGTAACTTTGTATCCAAGTACCATGCTCACATATTTCACATTTGCATCATTGATGTCATTAACCCTAAGAGATCTGTTGTCAAATGTAGCTCCGGTTAGGTCCATAACACCCTTGTTTGGTATCTTCTTCTTTCTGTTAGTCCTAATACTGGTTGATGGTAAACTAGTAACAACCTTGATTTCTTCCTTAGAGATTTTGAAAATAGAATCTAGCCACATAAACTCCCCATGAACTTTGCTCAATACAAGACAAACTATTTCATCCAGAAATTCAAGAATGTTTAGAATTTCAACAAATCCTAAATCCTTAACAATCTTATGCTCCGACATGACTAAACCTTGTTCATCAGTTATAACATCTTTGTACATGTTCCTCAAGTCATCAGACCCTAAATTCTCTATGTTGCAGTGAATATAAATCCTCGGGTCTTCAACAAAAGCAACTCCATTCGGAATCTTAGAAAAGGCTCCAATTGAATTCTCTTTCTTAGCAATCTCAGGAATGATTTTAAACATGGGTCTAGGGCACTTAATGTTTTCTACCACAGTAGGGTTTGCAATAAATTCAGGTTTAGAAGATGAAAATGTCATTGCGAAAGATAAATACTTTTTAACTTTGAAATCCTTGAATGCCTGAAAACACCTTGCTGCTTCGCCTTTAGAATGCCTTTGCTCAATTCGCACTCTTCGAATGCATGGATGCTTGGTGAATTGAAATGAGGGTTTTTCGGTTCTTTATAACCAAAATGTTCTCCAACAACTACACTAAATGCTTTCTGGTTAAGTGAAATCTTAACATATCTTCCAGTAAAGAAGAAATATAACTTTTTACCATAAACTGAGGGTAGAATGCATGATTTTCAGTTTTCTGCCATACCCCCTAAGGATTATTCCTTAGCCAGTGAAGAATCTCCTACCAGTGAAGGGTTACTCTGTTCTGCCGGTGCAGAGACAGATTTATCAACTCTTTGATCTCTCTTCTTAATCCATTGTTTTGAAAATTCTTGCTTTATTTCGTTTACTTTTTCTTTTCCCTTCTCATTAGATCCTTCATTGTTCGCCGGTATAGTCTTGCTTCTACAAATTTTGCAATATGTCCGATCTTGTTACATGCGTAACAAGTTACATGATTCCTCTGAATAGCTTTTCCATATCCTTGACCGGTTTGTGTTTTGCATTGATTAGATAAATGTCCAAATCTACCACAAACATAGCATTTCACATTCATTCTACAATTTTCTGAGTTATGACCAACTTTATTGCATTTGGAACATTGACCGGTGGGTAAATTTGTATTCTGATTATTTCTAAATCTGCATTGATTTTCTCTATGACCAAGTTTATTGCAATTAAAACATTTCCCATAAAATTTATAAGCATTAGGTTGTCTTACCGGTTTGCTATGATGTTGATTGTTTGCAATCCCAGAACTTTATCCATGTTCAAATCCAAGTCCAATTGTATCTCCATCAGGTTTTCATCTTTTCGGCATGTCATCAAGTCTTTCTGAACTTTTCTTGAATTTGTCTTTGTGTTCATTTGGAGTGACCAACTCATTTTCTAGAATGCCAACTTGTCTCATAAGTTTCTCTTTATCATGTTGCATGTGAATCGGATTTGTCTTTAGCATATCATTTTCATGACAAAGTCTCATATTTTTATTTGCTCTATCATTAAGTCTCCTAGTCAAGTCTTCTTCATTCTTCTTCCTATCTTCAATATCCTTACATAGCCTCATGGTTAAGTCTTGCATTTCATTCCTAATGTTACTGTTCTCTTGTCTCACCTTCTCTGCAACATCCCTAAGAGTTTCCTTTTCATCATCATGTTTCTGCATTTGCTCATGAAGTTCCTTCCTCTTGTTTTGTGATATAACTATGTTCTCTTGAAGTCCTTTAATGAATTCCTGGGCAGTCCTCAGATCATCTTCAAGTTTGATATTTTTCAGTTTTTCTGCATCAAAATCTTCAAGAGCTCCTTCCAACTATTTTTTCAAACTCTCCATCGGTACAAGTTTCAAAATCTTCCTCAAGCTATTAGGCTTTAGGAAATAGAGGACCATGCTCTGATACCAATTGTTAGATGCAATGACAGTCCCAAAGACACTGAGGGGGGGGGGGGGTGAATCAGTTTCTAATCGGTTAATGGAATATTTGAACTTTTTTATAACTTTGCATAAACAAGTGATATTGCAGCAAAGAGAAATAATAGAGACAACATAAATGCACACCATAACACAAGATGTTTTGGCGAGGAAACTTGGTAAGGGAAAAACCTCGGTGGGATTTGTGACCCATAATATTTACTCACTGGCTAATATGAATAAATATTACTTACAATAGGGGCTTGCACATGCAGGAAGGCCAACAGCCTAGAGCTCACTGCTCAATGAAAGAGTCTCACTGACTAAAAAATGGATAATTAAATCCAAGATGATGTACTGCTCAAAATAGCATCTACAATGCTTGATTCAGTACCAGTTTAAGCTCTGTCAGAAACCATAACCAAAAACCTTGCTGATGAATGAAATTCACTCTGCTCTGCTATGCTCCTTATTCACTCATAAGATGATTACATTAATAATGCATACATAGTTATTCGCTCCCATATATCACTTGCATTCATTACCTAATTACCTTCACTTCTATCGCTTGCATACCATACGTATATTCAAAATGACCTACAAGATCTCATACATATATGAGTCTTTACAATACATCATGTCGGCTATACAAATAATTAATTACATTACAATACAATTCAAATAAAAAAAAAAACATTGTCCCATGTTGGCCTGAGTGCCAGTATGCTTCATTGCTAGTGTAAATTATATGTCGATGAATGAACTTGTTGTGCCTGTCGGTGCCGATAAATGATGTTTGCATTATCGGTGAACCTGTAGAATCCTGTTACCGGTTGGTTGCCATCAATGACAACATCAACCATTCTCATGAGAGTGTAGAATGCCAACACATAGATTAGGAGACAAATTCAGAGGTGCACCTGTGCTAGAAATCTGAGCCAAAATGTTCGGGATAGGAGTGCTATGTCCTTGTCTTGATTCTGCATACTGGAAGTTGTAACTATCATACTGAGATTTGAAGACTGTGAGCTATTGCCCTGCCAAAATCTACCAAAATCTGGGAGGACCAAGGCGTCACACCATTTGTCCTGGGTAGGAATAGGGTGCCACGCCCTTGTCCCAGGGGTTTTTTCTGAAACTTATCCTTTAGAACCCTCTCTGTGTGCTTTGCTGGTCCTGAAACTTGTAGTGACGCTCAGATCCCGAATCTGCACCTGTAGCTGAAAATAGGGTTTTGAGTGGCTATGTAGGGTTTTACCTTAGTCAAACACCAGTTTTGGTGATTTCCACCTCAACAAATAGTCGATTTGTATAGTAAAATAGTGTGTGCAAGAATCTTGTGTGTCTGTAGGGTAAGTGCACCAAGATGGTGAATAGAAAAGTGGCCACATGCAACAAAAAAAATAAATTCTCATAACCCGTGCGTGTTTTGGAAATTCAAAAATGCGCTAGGCTTGGTAACACCAAGCCTAGCGAAAAACAATTAAAAAACAAAAAGTTCCTCAAAACCCGTACGGGTTTTGAGGAACTTTTCATTTTTTATTATAAAATATAATGTTCCTCAAAACCAGTACGGGTTTTGAGGAACATTATATTTTATAGTAAAAAATCAAAAGTTCCTCAAAACCCGTACTGGTTTTGAGGAACATTATTTTTTTTTTAATAAAAAATGAAAAGTTCCTCAAAACCCGTACTGGTTTTGAGGAACATTATATTTTATAATAAAAAATGAAAAGTTCCTCAAAACCCGTATGGGTTTTGAGGAACATTATACTTTTTAGAAATGCTTGGGTTATGCAAAGCTATAAGTTTTGTCTTAGTTTTGCCATAACCCGTACGGGTTATATAAAACTAGGAACCAAATAGGAAGTGGGGAGAGAGAGAGAGAGAGAGAGAGAGAGAGAGAGAGAGAGAGAGAGAGAGAGAGAGAGAGAGAGAGAGAGGGGGGGAGAGAGAGAGAGAGAGAGAGAGAGAGAGAGAGAGAGGGGAGAGAGGGTGATAATAGGATTACGAGAGAGAGAGAGAGAGAGAGAGAGAGGGAGAGAGAGAGAGAGAGAGAAGAGAGAGAGAGAGAGAGAGAGAGAGAGAGAAGGAGAGAGAGAGAGAGAGAGAATTGGATAGGGAGAGGGGGAGGGAAGAGGATAGGGAGAGGGGGAGGGAGAGAGAGTTAGAGAGAGAGAGTAGGGGGTAGGAAGATATGGGATAGAATAGGATAGGAGAGGGGGAGGGGGAGGGAGAGAGAGTTAGAGACAAAGAGAGAAGGGGATAGGAAGAAGGAGAGAGATAGGGAAAGAGAGAGAAGAGAGGAGAGAGAGAGAGAGAGAGAGAGAGAGAGGAGAGAGAGAGAGAGAGAGAGAGAGATGAGAGGGGACAAAGAGAGAAGGGGATAGGAAGAGAGGGAGAGAGATAGGGAAATAAAGAGAAGGGAGAGAGGTGAGAATAGGAGAGAGAGAGAGGAGAGAAGAGAGAGAGAGAGAGAGAGGAGACGAGAGGAGAAGGAGAGAGAGAGAGAGAGAGTAGGGGGTAGGAAGAGGATAGAATAGGATAAGGAGAGGGGAGGGAGAGTGTTAGAGATAGAGAGAGAAGGGATAGGAGAGAAGTGAGAGAGATAGGGAAAGAAAGAGAAGGGAGAGAGGGTGAGAATAGGATTGAGAGAGAGAGAGAAGGGGATAGAAGAGAGGGAGAGAATAGATAAGGAGAGCGGGGTGAGAAAGGCAGTTAGAGAGATAGTAGGGGTAAGATAGAGAATAAGAATAAGAAGAGAGGGAGAGAATATGATAAGGAGAGGGGGAGGGAGAGAGAGAGGGGAGAGAGAGGAGATGGGAGGAGAAGAGAGAGAGAGAAGAGACGAGAGAGAAGAGAAGAGAGGAGAGAGAGAGAGAGAGAATAGGTCAAGAGAGGGGAGGAGAGAGAATAGGATAAGATACGAGAGGGGAGGGAGAGGTAGGTGGAGAGAAGAGAGAGAAGGGGGAGAGGTTGATAATAGGATAGGATAACAAGAGAGAGAGAGAGAGAGAGAGAGAGAGAAGAGAGTGAGGAGAGAGAGAGAGAGAGAGAGAGAGAGAGAGAGAGAGACGAGGTAGAGAGAGAATGAGAAGGAGAAAGAGGGTGAGAGACTTGGTAGAGAGAGAAGTGTGAGGGGGAGAGAGATGAGATAGACTCAAGAAGGATAATTAGGGCTCAGAATAGACAAGATGGTGATGGGGGAAGGAAGATGAGAGAGAGGAAAAGAAGAGAGACATGCATGTATACAAACATATATACATATATCTATAAAATATATGTATATATAACTATAGATATGCATTATATACATACATAAACACATATTATATATGTATGTCTATACATATGTGTATTATATGCTAAGTTTACAAGCATACATTTTGATGTCTTCATAACTCGTAAGGGTTTTGTGAAACTCAAAATGATGTTTTTCATAACCCGTACTGGTTTTGTGAAAATCA